>NC_053167.1:58689075-59005141 GCF_016835505.1 Polypterus senegalus | reverse complement strand
GATCAGATTTGTTTATGATCACGCAGTGTCAGTAGTGGGATTTGAACTCACAACCACAGAGTTTGAAGGCCTAGATCCAAAGCCTTAACCACTACACCAAAATGCAAGATTTCTTGCCAGAGAGGGAGCTCCTTTTCTAAGTATCCAACAACCAGACAATAGCAGTTAGCAAGTTCCATTTAAGTGTCCATATTCAGTTGATAGGCTCCTTGTGAATGTCCATTTTTACAACTGAGCTGAGTTATTTACAAATGTGCCAGAAAATCAACTGGAAGCTCAATTTTTGCAACAGGTGACAAATGCGCTAAACTAAACTGAGAGAACTCTTTTTGAAAAAAGTATAATAAAAGACAGGCACTCTCTGTCCTCCTCCCTTTCTTTCCTAGATTAAGCGTACACACCCGACTTTCTTTTTGTTACCAGATCAGACATTTTCTCAAACTGTGGAAAGTGCTACTAATTGATTTTCACCAAGTTAAGGTTGATTCACACAAGAATCAAAAGCTGCACTTCCTAATGAACCCAAATACTCCAAATCCTGCTTTGCCTTTCAGCTTTCCCAAAATATTCTGTACTTCTCAGCATGACAATAATTTCTGGCTTACGCATTTTATCCAAAATCTATCAGTTGAAAAGGTTAAAGAATCCGCTATACACCAACCATGGATGAAGAATGAACAAGGGAGTCCCTTGCTAGGCACATTCATGTACATTAGGTTAGGTTAGAGTTACCATTAAGTTTGACATGCATATCTTTGGCATGTAAGAATACCAGAGCACCTGAAGAAAAAAACAAGGCAGGTCTGAGAAGAATAAGAATTTGTAGATGCACATAGATATCACCTGCATCAGGATTCAAATCAGAGACTCTAGGGCTGTGAGGCAGCAGCAGGTACTAAAATCCTATGCCATGTATTATCCTAGTAATTTCTGTTTTAGACTTGTACTGTAAATATTCATGAAATCTGGAAAGATTTATGAACTTGATGTAGTGTATTTAAAAACTACATGCAGTTCTTGATAGCATGCTTACAAATCAATTGAATGAACTATTGCAGAAAATGATTGAAAACAGTCAGGCAATGCAGTAGGTAGGCATAGTAAATTTAGCAATGCTTGAAAAAAATGTATTCAAATCTATATGGAGACATATAGTATGGTGTCCCATTTCACAGAGAATGAAGGCACTCTGATCACAGATCTGAGAGTAGAGTTCTAATTAAACACTGAGTAGTGCTAGAATCATTGTAAATAGTGTTAGTTATTACACTCATTAGTGTAGTTAGAAGTTAAAACTATGCATAAATAAGGCTCAACAGTGTTGTTTAAATTTAAAACTTATGATTAACAACGTCCAGAAGTGTCATTTTAATCTAACGCTCTGCGTTATTTAACACCATTAGTGATGTTTCCCTGTTAGCTTGAATGTTTACATGGTTCAGTGCTGTTTTTGCTTCCACAGATCACATATCAAGTCATAAATTCAGCATATACAGTATGTTTCAAATGTTGAAGTAAAGAATCATAGAAAAAAAATATCTTACTAAAAACTTAACAAGGTTAAAATTTTACCATAGGTGATTAAGAGATGTTCTGATTTCTTGGCATTTTTAACCGCATATCCTCCAAATTATTCAGCCAGTGCAGAGCAAAAATGTTCACCACAGACCTAAATCAAGTTAAAATATGACACAGTGAATAACATATCTTTTCAAAACGTCTAAAAAAGAATAGAAATAGTCATCTGAACAATGTCTTTCAAGAACTAATCCATCCAAAAATGCATGCTCACCATTATCAACAGTAGTTTTGATTTGATAAAACACTAGCAAACAATTATTGATTTCAGCATATTGTCAAGCCAGGGTGATTCTCACTGCTCTTATGTTTCATCCATTCCTGTCAAAGTGTTAGATAGTGACTCGATGTGGTTGGCATCCTATGACCTTCTTCAATGTCACTAAACATCTTTACAGGGCCTTTGGCTTATCTGTACTGGCCAAATACTTCCCAATTATATGTCATGTAATTCTGATGCTTTACGGCAAATGTGTTGGTGATTATTTTCAAAATTTTCATTTGTTTCCTGAAGAAATTGTTTGGCCTCACGGCACACAGACCACATTTGAAAAATTGTCACTATACTCCTTATACACTGATAATAATATATCATTAAATGATGTTTGGGGCAGAGATCTCTATCAGGGAACAAATAATTGAACAGTTTAGATACTAATACCCTTATTTAGTGTGGAGGAAAACACAGTATCTGTAATGACAGTATTAGTAACTGCCAGCACTTTTTATCTTTAAAAATGAAATCCGCAAATGACATGCTGGAGAGAAAATACCAAGGCTTGGTTAAATGTAAGTTTAAATCTCTGTTCCCATCATCCAGTTTAAATGTTGAAGGGCGAATCCTCCTCTCTGGCAAGCCATAATTAAATGACTATATTGTGCTATTCATTTCTTATCCAGTCACTAAGCTAGCTTCTACATAATGTAGCACAAGTTTTACTTTAGATCATACATCTCCATCTGAAATGCTGTCCATGATGTCAATTGCCACGTGTGAAGGAGAGTATTTAACAAGCAACCGTGTTTCATACCACACCTATGCGCTAGGGCTGTGCTTGACTGTATATTTTAAAAATATTATATATGGATTATTTTTGCTGCGGTGGGCTGGCAGGGTTTGTTTCCTGCCTTGCGCCCTGTGTTGGCTGGGATTGGCTCCAGCAGACCCCCGTGACCCTGTAGTTAGGATATAGCGGGTTGGATAATGGATGGATGGATTATTTTTGTTTACAATGTAACACTTAAGTCATCGTCACAAAAAACAGAATGAAATGCCCCTTCCCCTAAAACAATAATGAAGTAATTAAAATCAATAAATGACACTATAAATCTGAACATCCAGTGTATGTCAGGATTATCAGCCATTGTTGAACAAAGCTGTCATAGTATACCTGTGCTTCAGTTCTCAGAGTCTAGAAAACCAACATTCATATGACATCAAAGTTGCATTAGATCTATACATTATGGAAGAGAGTGTAAATGTGTTGTGCAAATGTATGGTGGAAGAAAATCCTTAGAGTGAAACAGATGCACCCAATTTATGAATATTTTTGAATCTTTGTAGAACAGCTGAATTTGCAATGCATCAATCTCAGTAGATAATAAAGGATGTCTCTTATTATATAATCCTTCATCGACTGTAAATTAAAATAATTTCCATGTTAGATATACAGTATATGCCTGACATGAGCATATTATTTTTAAGCTGTTTAAAACACAGTGCAGTGTTTGCAGGAGTAGGAACACAGATAACATATCAGGCTCAACAATCCGAGCATTTGTTTCAGCTGTCTTGTGTTTTTTACTGTCAAATGTAAGGACAAGTTCTTTCTTCTCTGGGTTGTTTTCTCATTTTTTAAAATAAAATGTATATCTGTATAATAATTTTCCTAATCTTCTTATCCTGGGCAGGGTCACGGGGCAGCAGGAACCTATCCTAGAAATTAAGGCATGAACAACGCTCGTACAGGGTAGCAGAGCACTACAAGGCAAACTCAGACTCAGGTTCATCTAACTTGCATTCCTTTGGATTGTGGGAATATACCAAAGCACCTTAAGGAATCCTATGTAGACACTGGCAGAATATGCAAAGTCCACACAAAGAGCACCAGTTACATGATTCCTGGTTTCCTTTTTGCAAGGCAGCAATGCTATCACTATACCCCAACCATGCCACACTTTATAAATTATATCTATTAGTATGGATTCTGTTTTCATTGAGTTCTCAAATGACATTTTCAGAGCCTTGTCGTTATAATGTTGCTGAATCTTTGTAAGGACTTCCTACACAGAAGTTACTAGTGTGGAGGATTTAGAGTGCTCTGACTAACCCCTAGCACCTCAGTTCATCGCTGTAACATTTGTTTAGTTCTGTAACATTTTGGGCTATATCTAAATTTTACATAAAGCCTAAAATTGTGCCAAATTCAAGACAACAATCTTTCTGTTCATATTTGAAATAAGAATGTTTAACTGGCTGCAAACCATGAACTAATTAACAGTGCATAACTAGTGATTGTATCTGGTTACAATAAACAGGACAAATACAACACAACACAGATCAGTTTTCTTATACATTTAAGTAAAGAAATGTACCTGTAAGCTCAGCACCCCTCCATTTTTTTTACTAATGCTATACTTATTTTATACAAAGATGCTTATATGAACGTGTAACATTTGTGCAGTGCCTTACTGTAAGAGGTATTATACAAACTACGTCCTGAGCAGTTCACCCCAAGCACCATCTAACCTGTAGGCTAAGTCTAAGTTGTCAAGAAATATGAAGGTTCCATGGATGCCATTCTTATTGGTTTCAACAACTAGAAGTCTGCTCTACTTTGCTTCAGGGCATCAGATTTTTCTTTTATAGTCTTTGCTGGAGCCTTCAACACATTGTTGAGTTCCCAGATGAATGAAGTAAGCAGATGTCACGTGACCTCTAGTCGTAGGGTATGTCAGACTTACAAACTGTAGTTGCTAATCTCATCGATGGACTATGTCAATTTACATGACTGATAATTACTAGGCATGTCAAGATTAGCAACTGCATGATCATTTTCCAGCACAGCCTCATTTTCCTATAGACAATAGTGTACTACTTGATGAATTTAGTATTCTAAGAAGGGTTAACAAATATGGCGAGTTCAGCCACAATCTCTGCCCTTTTTTTTATACTTTTTCCATTCTGTCATGGTACATAAAACATGAGACATTAGAAAAACAAGCCTTTCTTCTGTTTGTAAAGCCCAAAACCCAACTTTCTTATTCCTTGTCGCTACATTCTTTGCATTGTACTTCGGAATGAACTTTCATTAGTTGTCAGCGCTCATGCACAAAGAGCTCACCCAGTGTTTGATTTTGTCAGAGTGAGTTGCAGACTGGTTGAAGTAGGTCACTGGGTGTGTCGGACTTTGCAACTGGCCTAAATGAGAGCATGCCGTTGACTGTCTCCAACTCGCTAAGATTATGTAAATGAAGGCTATAACTGAAAATTGCTGGAAAAGTCGACTAATGTGACAATACCTTTAATGATGCAAAATGTAATATGTTCTATTACAAAGCCAAAGAAGCCAAACTAAGGCCTCCTGGAAAATTTACATATGCAACTGTCTTCCCAAAGCTCTAGACTTTTTAAGATTATAGTACTTCTTTTTTCAACAGTTAGCGCTCTCTATTCCATTAAAACCTTCTTCACAAATGAATGAAGTTAATTTTTCCCAAGCTACCCCTAGGCCAACTATGGAGAAATGCTTGTTGGACCTTTACGTAAGAAGTCAATACAAAAGTTTTGGAGAACAATCTAATGCTTCTAATTTTGGAAATGTCATTCCAGATCTCCTGTGACTGTAGGCAGTGGGGTGAATTAAATAGGGAAGGAAGCGGAGCGAAGAAAAGCCACCTAAATAGTACACAAAAAAAGGTAAAATACATTAACACAAAGGCACAATTAAAATTTAGATCAAGTCCAGCAAAGGAAAAAGATGAAGTAATATAATAACTGTGTTATGTTTATAGAATGGGGAATAGAACCACACCACATTATAAATTAAAAAACACAGGTCAATAGTTGAAAAGGTTGGAGAAAGACTGGTGTTAGCTTCATTGTGTGAGTCAGCTTTTTTGCAGCCCCACCAGAATGTGCTGCTTGGATTAGCCCTTTAAACTCTAAGGAGAAGTGAAGGCCCTTGCTTCAACGAATGACCTTTTGTTTGAGTACTGTCGGCCACCTCTCCAACAATCAGGCTGATGTTTTCTCTTCAAATAGCAACAGAAAATCCTGTTCATTCTACAAAGATGTGACTTATAGAAAACAGATGCCGCATGGGCTAATAGTTTAATTCCACTTACAGACAAGTCTTTTTTTTAAGATTGACACAATGCAATGTGATAGACGAATACCTCTGTGTGGGACAATACAATTTGAATTAAATATAAAAGTGCTGTTTTTATGTAAAACACAAAGAGGAAATTATTACAGACAGAAAGGAAAATAAGAAAGAAAAATAGTAGAAAAGGGAACAGTCTCACAGTGCATGATTAAACAAGACTTTGTGCTTAACAATTATGGGGGCCCTCGGCTACTTTCCCAACATCCTAAACTGCAGTGGTTCAAGCACTACACTGTTTTCCTCACTCATTTCCCAACGGACTCTCCACATTCTAACTGCACTACTGTACCTTCTTCACACTCTGACAAGCTGCTGCCAGAAGCAAGCCTTTAATACAATCTGCAGGGATTTCTGAGCCAGGCCCTTTAGTCCCTCCATGGGGAAAGGAGTGTCCTCTAAAGGTCTGGGGGATCATGCCCCCACAACTCTTTGCAGCATTAATAAGTATCCCTCTAACCTGTAGTCTCAATTCAAATTGGCCCAGATACTACATGCACTCTTTAGAATGTAGCAGGGTTGTACTTCAAGGACTTACAGTTAAGAATAGTCACCCAAAGTGCCCATAAAAAGAACCAGACAAGGCAAATTTCAAGCTATAGTATTTGTGTATGTATGGCATGTGTGGTTATGTGTATTACTACTATAATATTTCTGTGTTCCTCTTCAAGGAACTGGGGCGATGACCATGCTGTTAAATAAGGAGTCAGTTAACAAAATATGAATCTATCAGTTAAATATAACATACCATATGATAATTTAAGTAATACATGGTTTCTAGTAACATCAGGTGACTTAAAACACTAGGAACCAGAATGTAGTTCCAGGCTCTGTCAGATTTGTGTGGATTTTTTCCATATTTGCACAGCTTCTCTGGGTGCTTTGGTTTCCTTAGACATTCTACTGCCAACTCAAATTTGTAGCGATGTGGATTTGGGAATTAACATACCCCGAGATTTAGCACGGGCTGGTTTTGACTTGCAACTGATGCTGCAAGTATAGACTCTGTATATCTCTGATCCTGAGTAAAGGGTATTTAAATGTAAGTATAGAGAAAACATTTTATACTAACTCCAAGGTCTGCTATTTTGTTGAACTATACCTGTTGCAAATATGGAGAGGATAACCACACTTAAAAATTCATGGCTGGCTTATCAAGACCAAAATAGCTCCTGATGACTACTAAGTAGTCCAGGAACAAAATAAACAAAACTAACTCATCATGGGATGATATTTTTCATGGGATTGTGATTTGTAATGCTCAAAGAAGACCTTTTTGGAAGGAGAGTGAGGGAGAGAAAGAGCCTGCCTTGTTATTAATTATTAAGATCCAAAGAAGAAGTCCGACAAGCAGGGTCAGATTCATTAGACAATAACAGAGATACACAGAAAATCAAGTTGTGAGCTAATAAACAGCTAATACTAGGAATTATGAAGTGTAGCCCTTAGACAGAACTGAAAAGTGGCAACCAGGAGTTTGAAACACAAAAGTAGCAGACTGGGTAATGTACCAAAGGTTTAAAATAATGATCATCAAAGGCCTAATACTCAAAACAAGAATCAACACACCAAGAGATTGCAGCGAAGGGAAAGAGATCTAATACACGAATGACAGAAGCTGTGCACCACCATCTTTGTTTAGCCAGGACATGATATCATATGACCAGAAGTGACAATAGCCATAGCCATCAAAAGATTTATCCAAAATGTTGGAAACCATCCAAAAAACAAATCACAATATAGCTTTGTCAGAATAGCAATATAATAATTTTAAAAAGTGTAAAACATGTATACAAAAGGTACAAAAATGAGTATAATAGTCAGATTACAAAAAAGAAAGTTCATTGCCACAATTAAAGCACCAGCAATCAAAAAAAACGAACAAGATTTTGAATTGCTTAAAAGACATTGTAAATCACATTCCACAGTACCGACAAACAAAAAAAAAAAGAATTAGTTTCCTTCATACTTACTTATGTTTCTGCATTTACACAGGTAACTTCTAAAAAAAAAATTAAGGAAAATTAAGACTGGCAAAAACATTTTTAAAAGAGAGTAAAATTTGTCCTGCTCTCAATGGCGGAAGCAAGGAAGCATCCCTCAAATATCCATCTCTACCTTTGTTCTCTGGGATCTACCAACCCCCTCCGCTCAAGTGTAATCAAGTCATATCTTTACATAAAGTTTCACACACCAGTGAGCCATAATTTATGCCAAGGCACTAATGCGTAACGATCAATTTTTTCACCCTCAAGGAACTTTAGCCTGCTAGTATCATGATGTACTGTACATGCTGCCAAACTACAAAAACTGCTTAAGTGTTACCCTAATTGTTATCGAGTGCAGTTGTTAATTTGAAATCAAGCTTACTACTGGGAAGTTCCTGTTGAAATTCTTCCTTCTATAGATGAGATTACCAAAGTGAAGATGCCCTAAAAATATAATGGATTAGGAAGGATTTAGAACAACGGTGTGCTTGATTTTTGTTATTAAAATGCAGAAAGAGTGTACAGCTTTACAGTCCTTTCCTTTCAAGTATAATTAACTTTCATGGTTGGAGTATGATGGCAACCTAATTAAAAAAGATGGTGGGAATGTTATGGCTGTTCTTTTTAATAATGTATTACTTAATCAGAGCAATGCATAAAATGAATGTTGCAATGTAGATGTATATATGTAATTGGTCTATGGTGGCCGCACTATCTGCTTGTACACATAAAATATGGAATTCCAAAATAAAAACATAGACACTAAGTGTTCAAATTAAAATTTACATGAACAGTCATTTACTCCTATGTACTAGACCATAACATCCCTCTGTTTTTAAAATTAGATTCTTGCACATGTTGCTACTTGAATGTGAGTCTGCTTTTTTTTTGGAATGGATGACCTTTATAGAGTACCCTTTCCAAATATTCTGTGACATTTACAATGGCATTCGTATCCAAAGTTTGTGCTGCCCTGAGCAAAAGCCACAGTTAATTCCTTTTTGATGGCAGGGTTGTAGCAGCTGGTTTTATCTAAATGCGTTTAAATCCAGTAAGTGTTTATTTGATAAGAATGTGCAAGAAGGTTAACTTAATCTGTATGTATCCAGTGCAATATTACTGAACAGTCACATCTGTTGTTGTCTGAAAGTAAATATGTCTGGCAATTATTTCCTGCATTTCTCCATTTCCATAGGAAGTTCATAGACTAAAAATGAAGCTGTTTTCATTTAAAAATGGTGTTCAGTATAATTCAGATTGTTTAATTTTTTTTTTCTTGAAGAAAAGTGCCAAAAGGTGTTTTCACACCCAGTTCATTTGGAGCAGTTGTTTCGAATTCTGAAGTGATTTCTCCCATAGTAAAGTTTTTGGGTAGATATGAACGTAACAGTCATACTCTGGTGCAAATCAAAACAACTGGAATGAGATCTTTTTTTTTTTTAGAATTGTTGGTCTCAATGTGAATCCTGGAGTGGTACACGTGAGGCACAAATGTGATCCAACCAGGGTCCAATTATCTATTGGAGATACTGTGTATTGTGGGTGAAATGTGTGCAGCTATGATAGTTACACTACGTTGTTGCTGTCGCTAATCAGGCAATCTCAGCATAAAAATAAACACACACATCCATCAGACATTACAATTAACATTATTTACAAATATTTTCAGGCCTTAAGACAGTAAGGACACTGACACTTTGTGATATTCCTTGCTTAAACATGGCCATATTGTTTATAATTAGTATTCCTGTTGTGCGTCATGTGATTTACAAGTCATGT
Organism: Polypterus senegalus; assembly: GCF_016835505.1. NCBI lineage: Eukaryota > Metazoa > Chordata > Cladistia > Polypteriformes > Polypteridae > Polypterus > Polypterus senegalus. Next base: position 58,995,411 of record NC_053167.1, on the reverse strand, counting down.
GACTTATTACATTCTCTTTATTCTCTGTCTATTTAAGATGATGGCTTGCAGCTTCTGGCATCCTATGTTTGATATTAAAAAAAAAAAACTTTACTGTGGGCATTTCTCAGCTTATTTTGATACAGATTGTTAGGTAAATTTATGTAACCTTTCTATTCGGTTTCCTGACATTTTTTAAAAATTCACTTCCATTCTGTAACCATCTTGTTTTTTGTGAAGTTTTCACAATAGTTTGAACATGCTATTCAATGGTATTAAACTTGATTTCACAAAGATATTATCAGAAGACTTTATACAGATGTGTTAATAAACAAAGACCTCATGATTAGCAATATAATAAACAATAATATTATTATAACAATATTATATATTATAAACACTTTGAAATTAGAAAGCTGCAAAGCGCTACTAAAATCAACAGAAACACTAGTAAGCATAAGAGCAAGAAATTCAAAAATTGACCAACTAATCCACTTTCCTATAATAGGCCTGTTACTTGTAAGCTAGGGTTTTCCCCAGTTTATGTTTAAAGATCTGTTTCTGTCTTATTTGTTTTCAATTAATTTAATACAACCATTTATATGTTAATATTGCAGTTTGCCTTTATTATGGTATAATGTATGTTTTTACCAATTTTGTTAATTGTTTTCTGTGTGCGCATGCTTCTTCCCTTATGTTCTGTGTGTGGTTCCCCAAGAGGCGGGTCCACCTGTCTGTCTCCAGACTCCAATGAAGATGGAGATAAACAATTTTTCTGATAGAATACAAGCTTATAGCGTACAGCATTGAAGAACAGCAAACAATATGTAAACATCCACTAAAAAACACATTACTTGTGTTGCATAATCTATATGTCAAGCCATCCAGTTGTACACACATAACGTCTCAAATAATCTGCCTAAAAGATGAAGGATTTATTTTTTGGAAATAGCTGGCCAAATTCATTTTAAGATTGCGGGTAGCCAAAGCTAAGCTTGGAAGGACAGACTGAAGGAGAACAGCTAAAGCTTATGATGATGGAGACAAAATGGAATATCCACATAAGGAGAAATTGTGGGCTAGGATTCAAAAGCAGGACTCCATGTTCTTGTTTTACAGCTCCAAACTACTTTAACGTTAGTGTGGTTAGTATTAGTTGCATATTATTAAAATTATATTTAAAATTTTCTACTGTAAATTGACTTTACAATTCCATTTGATTCTTGCAGAAGAAAGATGCCCTTTAATTATCAGATGTGTTTGATTCTATGTACAGTTACTATCAGCCACAACCCACTCCAGCAGAATGCACAAAGCAGGAGCAAACCCTGACTGTTGCAGAAGTAGCTATCGGTTATAACCTGGGTACAGTTTGAGCATTTTTACTATACAATTCAAGATAAATACTAATGGTACTTCTGATAATAATCCAGGAATAGACACAAAAGACAATCACAGAATGCACAGTTTTTATTGTGACCTGGAAGAATCTTCATAGTACCATAACCCACACAAAGAGAGTGGAGGGTGAGGACACCTTGGCCCTATTTGGCCTTCAGTCATTCTTATAATATAGAAAGGTGTATAAGCTGCCTGCTTCTATTATCTAATAAAACTTTAAAAAAGTTTTAAATACTTTATTTGATACTTGTCACAATTTTTTTTCATTCAATACATAAATTCCAAAGCAAAGTGCTTTTTACAGTTAAAGTATTGCTATTCATATCCTGAAAATGAGTGACAGACCAGTATATGTGTGTGAGCTTTATTCCTTCTCTGTATTCTCATCATCAGCATAATCATAAAGTTGCTTTTTACCACTGGGATTCTGCCTCCTGGGCGTTCTGCCAAACCCATTTATAGCACAGCTTTCTTTGGTGGGCAACTGTTAAAATGGACAGAAATTAATGACTTTAAATAGCAAAGGTAAACGGTTTTTCTCATTCAGCTCCTTGTGTGAGTGTACTGTATGCATGTGTGTTTTATATACAAATAGCAAAATACCCGTGCTTTGCAGTGGAGAAGTAGTGTGTTGAAAAAGTTATGAAAAAGAAAAGGAAACATTTTAAAAATAACGTAACATGATTGTCAATGTAATTGTTTTGTCACTGTTATTAGTGTTGCTGTCATCAAGGATATGATTATCATTATTTCTTTCAATCAGGTTCGTATTTGGAGGATGTGTTGTGTTCAAGTTATATTTCATGTTTGTCAACTGCTGTAAAGATAACAGGTTTCATTCATCGAAGTGTTCACTACCCAAATCGGCACTTGTGAATCTAAGATGTTTAACTGGCATTCCCGGTATTAAGTTGTGGATTTGCCTGCGAATATTTAGTGGTAGCATGTCTGTGAACTTAATTTAAACTTAAGCTTTACACCTTGCTTTCCTATTGATATGTCTACAAAGGCTTGTTCAGCTTCAGAGGGCTGTTCCTTTCTTACTGCATCAATAAACACCTTGTCCTCCTCTTTATCTGAGTCATCACACACTGCATGCACGGGTTTACCTTTCCCAGTCCTGCAAAGGCAGTTCACGTGAGCCGCTCGGAGTACATGCATCGAAGCTTCTCAGCTGTGCTTGTGCTATCTCGTGCGATCTCGCGATGCCCACGACTTTATTTAATGTTAGCTCAGACCCAGCACTTAAAAGTTTCTCTCGCACTTTCACTGAGTTTGTGCCAAACACTACTCTATCCCTGACCATCTCATCTTCGTTTGCATAAGCACAGTCCTTCTCCCGTGAATATTTAGCAGAAGCGTGTCTATTGGATAGCTGCTGACGGACGGCCTTATATGGGCAGGCACTTGATTACGGGGGAGGCGTGATGATGAGGGACGCAACTCCGCCTCACACGGTGACCGAGCTGCAGGCTATGGCCATATATATGTACGTAAGTAGGTTCCAGTTATGACCGTTACGCGTAGAATTTCGAAATGCCTAACTTTTGTAAGTAAGCTGTAAGGAATGAGCCTGCCAAATTTCAGCCTTCTACCTACACGGGAAGTTGGAGAATTAGTGATGAGTGTGTCAGTGAGTCAGTCAGTGAGGGCTTTGCCTTTTATGAGTATTGATATATAAAATGTGGTATCCACAAAATTTCTTTTCTTCTGTTTACATGCTCTTCCACTGTATTCAGTGGAATTATAAATGAATTATAATTTAATCTAACATTAAATAATTTTTTATTTCTTCTATATGAGTAAAAATTGCATGATACATACATATGCTTTTACACCTTTACTTCATTATGTCAGTTCTATCAAAATACTACCTTATATTTAATCTCAAATTTGGGAAGAAAACAGTAACAAATATGGGGTCCAGTCCATTGCAGTGCCCATCTGTACATCCACAGTCACTTACATATCACCAGTTCAGAGTTACCAGTCAACTAAGCGGAACTCAAACCCTTGTGAAAATCCACATAGACAAAGGGAGGAAAACTATAAAAGTAGTGTATTCAGACTGGGATTTTTACCCACAATCTTTCTGGTTCAATTTAAAAGATAAATCCAAAATACTTGTTTTTAACTAATGATTCTAATTCAGGGGCAGAAGAAAACCAGAGTGTATTTTGGCAGCATCAAGCTAAACATAAGCATTGCTACTGGAAAGGGTTCACACACCCACTGTTGAACCAGGCAATGCAGTGTCACCAATTAAACCAGCATGTGGGACTTTGGCATGTGAGAGGAAAACTGGAGCATACTGACATGTTGAGATTGTGTAGACTTCACACAGATGGTGCTTCTGGTTTTCTTGAAGCTGTTATGCACCAGTGCTAACCACTTGTCACTGTGCCACCACAAATAATGATTAAATAATGTAGATCAAGTCCTTATTAATTTATGCAATAGTCTTTTTCATAAACCCAAGTAATTCATTTTAAGTAATATTTACTTCATTCTTTAGTCTGTTCTTTTCTACTGTTACTACAAAGCTTAAGCTGACCAAATTCTTTATTCTACTTAAGGATATACAGTGATACATTTTTAACCTGTTTTTAGGATTAGACTGTTAGAAGCTATATAATTTAGCATGTGGCTCGAATGTACATTCTCATTTGTCTTGTCACAATTTTATCCCATGTGGCATACTTTAAGGCAAACCAGGTCCCTGAAACTGGCTTGAAACATGGTTTCCAGTACTGTATTAATTTATCTCCTGGGGATGAAGCTTGACAATGCATCGTCAAGTTATATTAGAGGAAGTAAAAGAATTCAGCTAACACAGCACACTATAGTGCAAAAGAGAAAAATGGTACTTCACGTTACGTTGGTAATTATTAATACAAAGCAAAAGTTCTTAAACTAAGATAAGCCCAACACTAGAATTTATTTTGCAAAATTTGTCACACTTTATATTACAGTTCAAAGAAGAATAAAGTTTTTTTGCCACACTAAAGTGAAGTGTGTTTTTATGTACAGTAGACTCCAAATTGTATGTATGATATATTACTATTTCACTGGCAGCATAACATTTAGTACAGAAAGTGATTAGTTCAAGAATGTGAAGTACTGCAGAGGCTGGTGAAGGTGCCACGGAATATTACCATCATCCAGCTGCCGTCTGTTCAGGAAATAATACCCATCCTGCTTCGCCTTCACTGACTCCCTGTGTCTTACAGAAAATCCTACTAATAACCTACAAAACCTTAAACGACCTTGTGCCAAATTACATCAGTGACCTTCTCCATCATTATGTGCCTGTTCGCCCACTAAGATCCTCTGATTCTGGCAAACTTGTTGTGCCCCACACTAATCTACACTCCATGGGTGACAGGGCCTTCAGCTGTATAGCGCCCAGACTCGGGAATGACCTACCGAAATGAATTAGATAAGCTGACTCCATGTATTCTTTTAAAAAACAACTCAAAACTCATCTGTTCAGGAAGGCTTTTAGCTCTACCTGACTTTATTACCCTTCTTTCAGTTTACCTCTATGTCAAGATGCTCATGTAACCTGTGTGTGGGTGTGCTAGACCATCAATTATGCCTTGAGCATGGGAAAGTCGCTATATAAATAAAATGTATTATTATTATTAAGTATACGTCACTCGCTAAAGTAGAAAGGCAAACAATATTATTAAAAACATTGTCCATCCTACACGGCTACTTTTCTCACTTCTTCCATCTGGCAAATTGTAAAGGAACAAAATGCCTTTTAAAGCCCTGCTTGGCCTCCTTCTGGTCATGTCCTATGAGGCAGTGAAGGTATAGTAGCCACAGATTGCAGGTTTACTGAACAGTCAGTCAGAAGAAATGATATTGTAAGATAACAAACAGTGTATAAGCAATTACTTGCAAACAAAGTGCTTTCAGAAACTATTCAGACCCCTTCATTTTTTATTCATTTTTCTGTGTTGCAGCCTTATACTAAAATCATTAAAATCATAATTTTCCTCTCAACAAGGAACACTGAATACCATCCATCCATCCATTAACCAACCCACTATATTCTAACTACAGGGTCACGGGGGTCTGCTGGAGCCAATCCCAGCCAACACAGGGCGCAAGGCAGGAAACAAACCCCGGGCAGGGCGCCAGCCCACCACATACACTGAATACCTCAGAATGAAAAACTGAAAAAAGGGTTTTGATTTTTTTTTTTTTTTTTAACAAATGTATTAAAAATTAAAAATGGAAATATCGCATTTACACAAGTATTGAGTTCCTTAGCCAGGACACTTGAAATCTGGCTCAGGTGCATCCCATTCTATTCATCTTCACTGAGATTTTTCTGCAGCTTGTTTGGAGACCACCTGTGCTCAATTCAATTGATTGCATATGATTAGGAAAGGCACACATCTGTCTATAGAAGGTCACACAGCTGGCAATGTGTATCAGAGCAAACCCAAGCCACGAGGTCAAAGGAATTGCTTGACAACCTTAGAGACAGGATTGCGTCAGTGCAATCTGGAGGTCTATGCATTTTCACCTTTTGCAAGCAATCAAGAGGAGCACTTTCCAGTAATACCTTCATACTGTAGAAAAACTAGCTAAAAAATAACTAATTATTAGCTTTGTCAGTGAGCAAAAAGAGATGTGCCATTTTTGTAACAGAAAAAGGAAATAAATCACAAATAATTACAAACTTTGGAATAACTTTGTTTCTTTAATTTGTTAATTGCTTTTAAAGTTCTGCTTGAAAAAAGTGGCACCAACATTCCGATGGTAATGTGTGTTCCTTGGGACATCCTTTGAGCAAAGTGATAGGGAGGTATGGAAATATACTTACAGTACTGTATAAACATCATGCGGCCATAGTCACACAGCTCACTTTGTCTACATGTTTAAAACATGTAAGAAAAACAGAAAATGAGAAGTTCAAATTTCACTGTGTTTGTCCGGATCTCTTTTCAGAAAGATACCAATAGTGTTTTGTGCCAAACACCCACAACAAAGGAAACTTGATGTTCCCAACTGTCACATTAGTCCAGAAAGGTCAGAAGCAGGTATATGAACTGTACCTTCTGCTCACATAACTCCAATGAAATGTTAAAACCGAAAAAAAAAGGAAGGGGCAGTTTTGTTTTGTCTAAGTCCATTGTTTCAAAGACATCTTCAGCTGGAAGAGACCTTCTGGCATCTTTTGGCTTCTCCCCAACATCCTAATGACATAAAGGGTAAGTTGGTTGGTTACTGTTTTGCCTTTGCTTTGCAATACTTTTCATCATGGAAGGCAATACATAAAATAAACATCAGTTGATCACTAAATAAAAGATGCAGTTGTACCTTACAAATGTCATGCCTGAATGAATGCTTTTTATAAAGCATGAAGCTGAAATGCCTGATTTCTTTGAATGAGCATATTCATTGCCTACCCTAAAATCAGCTATTTTGCTTGTCTGCTTTACACACATCTATAAAAGCTGCATGATTTATTTTATTTGCTTAACATTCAAGCATTATTTTTTCTCTTCTATAGATAAAGGCCATGCCAAGGTGATTTACAATTACATACCTGTAATATATTTTTATGTATTTCTTACAGTTGGACCACAGGGAGGTTTTGTTATGTGCCCAAAATCATCCAGTAAGAAGTAGTAGAAGTAGTAGTAATAGCAATAACAATAATAGCAGTAGTAAAAATTAGTGTTCATCAGTGAAAATCGCCAAAACATTTTTCACAGTGAATATACTGTACGTACTGTGTTCACTGGTGACCTTGTTTGCTGAATATTTTCCTATACATTTACTGTACAGTCATGCTTAGCCTAACATTATTTTTCCCCATGATGCTTTGTTAGGCCAGTGTGACACCTCAGACCTGTATTAGCCATGTGCAGAACTTTCACACATACGTATGGTAAGATTGCTGCTACTCTGCTTGAACAGTGCCTGAAGGTTACTCTAGCTACATTTCCACCATGCGTGCATTTAAGAAAAATTTAATTAGAGGGGAACATTAGCTGACCATAATGACAATATTAAGAGTACTTCCACCAGATATATAACACTGATCCCTGTATGCTAGTATGCATAATTAGCCATATTTTCTGTCCACCCTGGTCATTGGACCTTACTCTTATTCTATGTTAATTAATGTTGACTTATGTTTATTTTTTATTGTGTCTTCTATTTTTCTATTCATTTTGTAAAGCACTTTGAGCTACATTTTTTTTGTATGAATATGTGCTATATAAATAAATGTTGATTGATTGATTGATATGTCACAGCTGTAACAAACCTTAAAAGAGCCCTCCCCCTCCACTCCACTTCTCGGAAAACACAAAAGACTCTGTGAAAGAATAACAACAAAAGATTTGGTACTATTTACATGCCATTTTTTTCTTTGTGATAGAAGAAAACATCTGCACAGTGTGACGGTGCTGCTCGGCTCCACATTACTGGCTAACTCTGGGAGTCTCATGAACCCACCACTGCTAATAATGATTCCGAGGGGGACACTCACGCATTGAAAGGGGTAGGTGCCAAAGTACAAAAGTGCTTTTAGTAAAACAATCCTGAAATCAGAACAGTGTTCAGTAAAGTGCAATGTTCAATAAATAAATAATCCACAAAACTGACAGTGATGTGGAGGTTAAAACCCAAAAATTAGAATATCTGTTACAATAAAGATAAAACACAGGCAGAAAACTGTCTTTAAAAAAACAATTCCTGATGTGTCCCTTCAATATTGTTGTCTCTTCTGCTCATTCCATACAGAGCCTCACAGCACAGGATTTGTCCTACCGAAAGAAACAGCTGACCTAACACAGGTCCAAGTCCCTGCCATCCCATGGCTACAACAAGGCTCCCACTCCGGACCTAGGCTTGGGACCCCAAAGACATGACGCTCACATAAGGGTTCCCAGTCAGAGGCTTGTCGACCCCCACTGCCTTCCCAGACTTACAAAGTGAGTCATCCCATTCAACATGCATCACTGTGGCTCCCTGAGTTGCTTAGCCACAGTGATTACTCCTTCAGCTCGTGGGAGTCAACCTCACACTCCACTCCCCTCCCCAACTTCACGGCTGCCTGTTCCCTCTCTCTCAAATCACCTAATCACTCACACTCTGGCTCTCCGTCCAGTCTCTTCTTCCTTTAACCTCCCTTTTCTGATACAGCTGTGGCAATCAGCAGCTCCAGCAGCCAATATTGGTCACAGGAGGTCCTACACCTGTGCACTATGTGCCGGGTCATCCATTCCCGGATCGACACAGGAACAACTCTCGTCACACCACCACGCCCCCACCCAGTGTGAGTACGGCAATTAGAATTACTTATTTAAAAGACACCAACCAGCTGCGGACCTCACTTTACCACACACAGATACATGTGAAGCAAAACAAAGAAAAGCCTAGCTGGGGGCCAAACTTCAAACTGTAGAACAAACCAGATCCAAGCTGCTACTTCGTGGCATGGTCAATGTGTGCCCCAAGGTTGGAACTCTATGTGTGCAATGATTTATATTTTATTTACATGCTAGTATGTGGCCATTTGTTGTATTTAGTTTGTGGTATTCATTCCTTATGTGTTTTTTGCTGTTTGAGCAGGGTTGAGCACTGCTGTTTCACATCACAGATCACATTTTTGGCCATGATAATTTCTCCAGCATAGGATACTTAAAAAAACATTGCACCATTATAATCCACTTAAAACTAGTTTAATTTCCTCCTTTCTCTGTGACTTCAGTGCGTTTCGGTGAAGTTCCTGAACAGTTTGGAATTTTACCAAACTCACAGCAAAGCAAACTCGGTGTGGTTCTCTCATCACTTGTAATGATAATAGAAGTAGTAGTAGTAGTATTGTCATGTGTACAGACTATAGTGAAATGTCAGAGATGGAAATTTGAACTGTGCTGTAAAGTATAAGAGTTTTGCTACTAAACCTGACAGCACTAGAAACACTTTTCAAACACACAGAGCTGCATAAACACTTGACTGATATATGTTTTTATTTAATCTATAATTTAACTGTACAAAACAGCCATTAACAGCTGTCTTTTGATTATATTTAGCCAAACCAGTGATTCTGATTTTAAGGCCTCCAAATTACTTGGTTTTCCTCCCCATAAAATAAAGGTCATTAGATTTGGATTTAAGAAAGTCCAACATTAGTTAGAAACAAAAGGTGATAATTGACAAATTAAAGTGAAAATAATGAGAAACATGACAGAAAGTGTTAATGATGCAAAAATCTTCATGAATTAAGAAGTAAAAAACATTAGTACAGTACTTATTCCTTATTATTGAGAGATGCATAACATTAATTTACAGTATAGAATTAGCAAACAGGTTTTCATACAAAAATCATTTGCAGTTTCAATTTAGCTTACAAAGACTTTTCCTTGTGCCCATGTCACAGCAACAGCTATGGAAAAATGATACAGTTTCATTTTGTGGATGTCAGGATAATCTTCAGAAATAACCTTATCAAGTGAAATTGACTTCAAGGCCTTGAGAAACTATAATGTAAATAGAAAAGCAGCAAGAATACTTTAGGTACTATTTGGTGTTACCTTTACTGAAACAGAAAGCCTGGTTGTGAAGCCCTGTTTACTGCTACACAGAATCTCTCTCATTCACAAGGATTTCTTCAAGTGGCTCCAGCTTCCTCTCACATATGATTTCTATTTTTGTTTGAAATGTCAACGAGCATCGGTCCTGGTTGCCTGATTTAAAATTATATTTTAAGATTCTTTCCCTGTTTTCACATAGAGTATACTCTAGTAATGGCATCTAGAACTTTTCAGAAGCTGAAAGCAGAAAGAACTGTTTCCCAAGATGCCAGAGCAATAACCAGGAAAATGAACCATCTTAAGGGGACAGGACAGCAGTTGCCCCTTAGATTGAGAGTAGCACAATGCGTGTGCATTGTCCTAATGTTAACACTCCTTTTGTGATTTTGCTAACCCTAGGGTGTCATGTTCTTTCCAAAATATTAGTCTTAAAAATGTTTTATTTAAATACACACAATATAAAAGTATACATTAAACAATCAAATCTTGTGCACAGCATTGTAGCACAATTTATCACAGTACACATACAACACATGCAACGCAGCACTGTGCACTAGATATTTTGAATATGCATACAAGAAAGCTGCAGTTGAGTGAGTAATGGTGGGATGGGTTGAGTGAGGACCCAAAATGTTATTGATACCTTAAGGGAAAGAGAGGTGTTTTAGTACTCCTCATCCACAAGGTTGTCCAAGATGGAGTGATCTCTAACAAGACTCTGGATGAACCTGAAGCAGTCCTGGATGAACATGGTCTTTCTTTGCACAAGGCATGACAGGGTGCTTTTTACTTAGCACATGAGGTGTAAAGCCTCTAGGGTTGCCTTGTATGTGTAGTTTCCATGAAACAGTAAATAAAATATTACATGATATGAAAGGCTGTTCCTGGGCATGCAGTCTCTCAGTTCTTGTTCCAAAACATCCAATATTGCATGTGCAGAGGTGTGTGACGATACAGGTTCACAGCTCACATCAAGAGGCCAATTTTAAATAAATAATCACCGCACTCGCGGCTTAACGAGGGGGCGTGGTGGTTGTGTGGCTGAAGTGGTTCCTGAGGAGTTCGTGATGTGGGCGTTTCTCACCTAAGTGCAGATGTGAGAAACGGTCCACATCCGTAATTGTTCCCAGGAGCTGCTGAATGCTATGGCTGCCACATCCTCTTCATAAATAGACGCACGAGGTGGCTAGAGGGGGAGAAAAAGAAAAGAAAGACGGAGGTTGCAGAGTGAGGCAGGAAGCAGTGTAGAGAGAGCCGGGGTGAGTGAGCAAGCGAAGGCTCACAGGTAGGCAGCTGGAAGGTGAGCCCCAAAGTAGGGTGTTTGGCTGACACTTGGTGGGGCAGAAGGAAGTGGTCACTCCAGCTGAGCGAACAAGGAGCTGGAGTGACCGGTGATGAAGGACGGCTGGCCGCGTAAGGCCGAGAAGGCAGTGGGAGTCGGGAGGCTTAGGCGGTGAATTCCCTGACGTGGTTGTCCTGGTCGCCAGGGAAGCCAAGTCTCGGTCTGGGGAGTGTGCAACCAAAGCCAGGAATCGGGAGGTCTCCAGACCAGTGGAACCGGACTGTAGTAAGGTTAGTTGCAGGAAGGGCGACTCCCCTGTTGAGAAGCAGGGGAGCTGGCAGATTAAAGAAGACACAGGCTTGTTTTTAAGAGTCTGCTTCCTGCATTGTTTTAACCTCATTTTAAATGATTGTTTTTTTCTATTTATTGGATTTTAACCTCCACTTCACTCCTGTTTTTATGGATTATTTATTTAATGACTTTGAGAAACACTGCACTATTTATTTGGACACTGTTGTTTTGATTTGATTTTAATAAAAGCACTTTGCACTTTTACACCATCCCCTTGCTATGTTGTGCCTTACTGCCGTGCTCATCGGTGACATTACCAACGGTGACGGGTTCAAGGGCTCCTGGACGGAAGATGGGAGCATGCAGCAAACCCGCATCGTCACAAGGTTTTTCTTCCTGTGTGATGCACTATAGGCAATTTCTGTGCCTCCATAGGCTACTGAGGGTCACGTCCCTATGGAATGAATATTAATGCTCAGTCATTGTATCTGTTGGTTAGTATGCCAGGGAATCATTTTCTTCCCCACAGAAGAGGATAGGCTTAGCTGACGAGCATTTGCAGATATGGATGACACATCCGGACTGCTGAAGAAAATGAAAATGTAAGCACTCCTTACAAGATCATTTGGAGCCCCTAATGGAACTGCACATTTACGGAGTGAATTCATTTTCAACTACTTGAGCAATAAAACAGAGGAAGCATTCAGTAGTCCCCTGCATCTTCTCAAACACACAACCATCCACTTTTCAGAAATCCTTGGACATGACATCCCATTTAGGAGATTAATTATGCCACATTGCAGAGAAGGACCTCATCAGTAACTAACAGATTTATATATGTATATACCAATGTAGAATGAAATATAATAATTACACAAAGAATAGTCAGCCTCCACAGATGACAGTCAGACAACAAGCAGCCGAGGGAGTCTGCAAGAGATCTGTAGTCTCTGTAGGACTTTCACCGATGTGGCTGCCTCATAATACATGACCAGAAGGAGGCCAAAGAGCGCTTAAAAGGGCATTTTGAGGTGGAATCCTAACTGCAGTTGTCTGTCCCAAAAGATAAACCTGTAGTGAGAAGTACAAAGTGCAACTACTTTTTAAAGAAGCTCTACTCTAGCCATACATTCCTGATGGAGCTCTGAGAATACACTGGCATTATCAGGATAGTTAAGGAGGAGGTGATAAACATTGCTCAAGACTACTACAGCTACCTATATTTCCAGAAGGCCATCAAAAAAAGATTCAGATGACAGGTTCCTAAAAAATATCACCAAAACTGTTAATCACACTGATAAGATGCAGGGTCACAGACAGTCTTGCTCTCTTTTGGAACTCGGTCCAATACATCAAAGACTGCCACATTCTTGTAGCTCTTTTCAAGGTGAACAAGGTGAAAGGATTTAATTTTGTGCCTCACAAGCTCAAGAAAAGGAATCTGCAGAAGCTAGAGTGGGAGAGACACTCCATTTGTTAATGCCTTAAAAGTACTGTTATGTCATCATGGTTGAAAAGCTGATCATTTCCCTGTTCTTTTTAGGGACAGACAAGGCTGCTTCTTATCTTTTCTTTTTCCTCGTTGTGTTAGGGACATCAAGCAGAGTACAAAGATTAAAGGGATCACAACACTGGGACCAAACAGATGTGAGGCCAAATGCTTACTTTAAAAGGATGATATTTATGGGGGAAAGTCAATTGCAGAAAGCCAGAAGCAATGGTTTCCAGGCAGTGGCATCTGTCATCACCATTCCCGTGACTGGGCAGACCATCAAGGTCATATGCATTTGATACACAGCCGTAAAATCATAGAATAAAAGATTAACGAGAGACTTCACTGTTGATGGCAATATTGCTCAATGAGATTCTTCCCATTCTGCACTACATGGCTTTGGTGCCCCAATTCACTGCAGTCTGCAGTGGAAAGCACAGTCTTGCCTTTCCTGGGTCTGCAGGATAGAATTAGGAAACTGAGCAGCCATATACCAAGAATGCAACAAAGGTGAGACATCCTCAGCATGCTGTGTGCCTTTCTTGGCTGAAACTGCATCCACAGGGCTGTAAAAGCCTTTGCCAAGAGGACTGCAGGAAACTCCACGCCCTCCTTCTTTCAACCTCTTCTGGAAGGCATTCACCAGGGACAAATGGGTTAGCACCTATCCTTACAACTAGAGCACTGTGCGGTGTCACCAGGACATTTACAAGTTGTTTAGGAACTCCAACTGAAATTTTTCATACCAGACAGATGGAAACCAAAAACTATCCACACATTTACCAGACCCTAAGCTACTATGGAATCTGTGGATGCACTCCCCATCATCCAAACAAAGATTGTTTGGTAAACTGAAGAATCCAAGACATTTTTCAGTAGACATGGGGACCTGTTTTGGACTACCATTTAGGGAGTTTGCTCCTTTGAACCTTCACGCACAATGCATATTTGTGAGGATACAGACATTGCCCATAGTGCATCACACATAAAGAAACATATATGTATGTCTTCACATTGCACAGGTTCTGCTGGAGACCCAATATCAGAAAATGTGTGTCCAGGCACAACCTTCCAGAAAATTTGGTACTTTACGGGCTGTTTTTCCCATGACGCACAGATATAAGGAAACATAGAAGGCCTGATGTCTTCTGTGCTTCATAAAGGAGACTCCTGGTCTTGCCAGGAGTGTTAATAAGGTATTGCCAGGATTGCTGAGTTTTCAACCTGCTTAAAGACAACTTCATCATTAAGTACCAAACTGCCCACTACTGTTTGTAGCACGGTTGAGGGTACTATCTTGCTATTACACTATAGAGTAGAGCACAAGAGTTCACTAGTTCATGTTTATGTATATAAATATAGATAGCTATATTGATCTTGCATATGTAAATAAAGTAATGTATAGTTTATGTAGAAAAACTCTGTGTTAATAATCCTGTAAGAGATGTCAGTAATGACCCATTTTGACCCTGCTGCAAGTGCTATAGTATATAGAATGGTGGCACAATAATTAACACTGACAATTTGTATCACTTGAGCAATCCCAGCTCAACATTCACTTTGCCTGATTTCTCAACATTCACACATGTATCACAGATAAGTCCAAAAAATGTGTCACATTTGAAAGTATAACTAAATTGGCACAGTATGATCATGTCTGTGTATTTATCCAACGACTAACTCACTGCTCACACAGGGAAGATTGCCTGATCATTTTGGCCGTTAACCAAGGGCTACATCTGCATTTACAGCCTTTGTGCCTTAATAAAACATTCTGTCATCTTCATCCAATATTTTACTTAAGATGCAAAAACATGTTTAAATGATAATGATAAAAGAGTATTAAATGGCCATCTGTAATGCTGCCTATTAAATCTGGACATCAAAGGTAATCTGAATTCAAATTCACCTAGGTAAAAAATGTATTGCATGAATGGATGTGATGAAGGTAATTAGTAATATATTTTACATTGCAGCAATTACATATATTGTTGATATTCAGTCATTTTACTACTGCAGCACAGAAAACTTGATAATTTGCTTGCAATTGCATGCTAAGTGTACTGTAACAAATACCAAACAATAAATGCAATCTGTTCAGATACAACAAGTTAAAAATATTCTAAAACCACTGTCAAGATGCATCAGCCTTGGCCGGCCTGAGTTACCAACAGTATGAACTGGCAATCTATCATGCAAATGAACAGCTTCAGAGCCTTTAAAAATGACAAGACTGCCAAAGCCACAATATGATTTCCAGCTAGTGTGACAACAGTGAGCAGTCTTTCTAAAGACTGTGAGCTACCTAAAAAAACAATATAATGAGTGAGAATCCATTGGTACTCAGTGCTAGTGCTGCACTGGTGTCAGCAGTGGGATGACAAAAACAAAAGACATTTGACAAGCAAGAGGAGACCATTCAGCTAATAGCTAAGCTATCTCAATATCTCATCCAGATACAGCACAGCACAGTTTTCAAGGTTTTACATTCAACTACATGTTTCTATAATGTATTCCAGATTCCCACAATTGAAGAGCTTTCTGTCTTCAGTCCTATAAGCAGTCGTAAACTCCTGTATAATTTCGACTAGTGTCCTCAAGTATTTGATTCACTGTTAAGTTTAAAAAATTCGACTGCATCTGCTTTATCCATGCTTTTGAGAACTCTAAACAGCTAGATTAGGTCTCCACGCCATCTCCTCTGCACAAGACTAAACAGATTTCATTCTCTGAGTCTATAGGAGTACAACATATCCTTAAGTCCTGGGGGCAGCTGGTTTGTCTCCCCCGCACAGCTTCAAGTGCTGCTATGTTTTTTGTTTTTGTAGCGTTGTTACCAGAACTGCACAGAGTACTCCAGTTGTGGTCTTATTAGTGCACTATATAGTCTGAGCAAAATATTCCTTGATTGATATATAACAGTTTTTATGATAAAACCTAACATTTTATTTGCCTTGTGCCCTGCAGAGGGCACTCCTGCCACCCAAACCCAACACAGACAGACACAGAACACAAGTTCAGCACAAACTTTCTTTTTTTTTCCTGTGGGAAATGCCTTCCCTTGTTTCCCACCTGCACATCACAGTTAAAGCATAAACACAGCAAAAACACACTTCTTTCTTTTTCTTTCCTCTCTCTCTCTCAGTTTGCCAACACTCCTCCTGTCAAGTTTTGTCCTCCACCTCCCAACTCTTGCTTTTGAGTAGTGGCAGCTGGCTCCTTTCATAGGGCACCCGTAAGTGCTCCAGGTGTCTCGTGATCTTCTTCTGGCAGCATTTCTGGGGGTGTTGGAAGTGCTGCACCAAAGGGCTCAGCTGTTCCTGCAGCGCCATCTGATGGCACCCACAGAACCCAGCAGGGCTGCTCCCCATGGGAGTCTGAGGCACCACTGCAACCCAGGGGGGCTGCCATCTATCACTCCGGGGAGGTAATGCCCCGAATATGCTCCCTTCCCCAGTCCTTCCACTATAGCGGTGTCAATCCCAGGTAAGGGAACCAGCTGTCCACCACAGTCTCTGTAATGCTATTTGAATCATCAGTACAAGAAGTAAACCATATGCAACACTGCTACTTTTGCAGCTCCACTACCACTTTTGTATCTGCTAAGCTCCAATGGCATTGCTGGTGAAACATGGAGCTCATGGTGCTGAGTAAAAATGTGTCAGATTGAGTTGCCTCTAATTCCAGATATAGTATAACTGTGCAAGCATCAGTGGAATTAAAGTTTCAAAGCTGAGATCTGGACCAGGAAAATCATTTGCAGTTTTAGTTCAATGAAGGAAGAGAGCAAAGAAACCAGTATAAGTGCAGCTTCTCTCACGGAGATTTGCATACCCACATATGATGGACAGATCACCATGAAGAAGTGCCGCATTTAATTCATGTGAAGCATAGTAATGCATACAGCCAGGTAATCTCCATTAAACTAATTATGGTTTCTAAAACCAACTGGTTACACCAGTGATGATTTAGGTGTGTAATATTAAAGGGTGTGAGTACTAATGCAATTAATTACAAATATGAAGCACAAAGTAACTGATTTCATGTTAAAGAATCTATTCCTGATGATTACCGTCAAAAAAGATAAATTAAATCCACTGTGATTCAGTGTTTTATAATACTCAAATGTGAAAACTACCAAGGAAGTGAATACCTTTCATACAGTAGGTGTTGCATTAACCAAAGAACAGAACAATAAAATGCAAAACTCTGTTCACTGGGGCTATGCTAGCAGATGGCTAGACAGTGAGGTAGGCCTTGACATTATAAAGCAGGACTTGTCTATCAGTAAAGTTGAGATGACAGCACTTGCATGCATTCCTTAGTGCAAAGATCTCCAGTCATTCTTTTGAAGCATATGGCAGAAGAATAAATACATGTAGAGTAACAAGTAGCATACAGCCTGTATCTGTTATCATAAACGCTAAAAGTAAAATGTACATAAAACTAACTGTAGTATAGTTTAACTACATATTTTAAGGTGGCTAGACACTGGTATTGTTCATGCTGTCATGTATTGTTTCATCAAGCCGTAACATTTTTGTGATAGAATAAACATAGAAAAACCTGTTGAGCATATAGCTAACATGCTATAGTTTTTTTTGCAGTCTATTATGCCACTTATAGGAAAGTTTTACTCCTTTAATAGATGATACTCCCAGTACAAACAGGAGTTCTTGTCTTGACATGACCATGAACCAGTGAGGCTCAATGAGAAATCACATAGTTTCGTGCATCACTTGTTACAGTCAAAGCTATTCTAGCTGAAAAAATGGTTCAGAGGAGAATTGTGTTTTAAGTGAATTGAGTTGGCATAAACCCTGGAATAAAAATCTCCCTGCAATTGCAGACTGCCACCATGAAATTCATCTAATGACTGCAAAGCATTTTAGCCAGCTGGGTGACCTTGTTTTATTGAAAGCATGATATCTTGTCAAAATTTTATTCTTTATATCATATGTGATAATATAGGCAATGTATACACACAAACAGCTAACTATCCAGCAACTTAGGCTGCTTTAATATAATTCTGAATCCTATCTATCCAATCAATTTTTTCCTTTGTAGTGTAAAGAGACACACATGAGAACAAAGATGCGTGTGTGTATCTTGGAAATTCTCTGAACTCAACACTTGTATACTAAAAAAGGATTCTTTCTTGTATAATAGCATAGGAGCCACTCTTGTCTATTTAGATCTTTAAATGGATATGGCATCCATATTGTAGGAGACAGAGAAATGCTTTTCAGTTAAAAAGAAAGTGTAATTTCAATAAAGATGTACATCCACATTTTAGAATAAAGTGACTAATAGTTAAATGAGTTGCACTCATACCAAAAGCACAAACATGTAGGTTCTGTTTCCTTGATAATTTAAGAATCATTTTTTTTCCCATTATATGAAAAAGCTTATTATTAGGGAAGAGTGTGTGTCTTGTAAACAGGATATCTGGAGTTTGAAACTCAGCAGTGCCTTTCAGGCATTGTTCATCTTAAACTGTGCCACTTTTGCAGGCAGTGTGGCATAGTGGCTAAGGGAAAAGGGTGTCTAACCTTCAAGCCTGCGAGTTTTGTTTCCATCTTCAACCTCTTGTGTGACAGTCATGTAAATGGCCTGTGCTCCATCTGTTAACAATACACGTGACAGTTGTACTATGTATCTTTACTTATACAGCGCCTTGGGATGGCATTTGCTATAAAAAGACAGCATGTCAGATAAGGTTGCTTGCTTGCTATGAATTCCACACTATCACTAGAATTTAAGTTAGAGTGCTGACAAGTAATTAAGGTTCATTATTACATTTATTCCTATAAACTAATACTATATTGAGACATGTAGTTGTAAACATACAGTGACTCAGTGAACCATACTCCTAAAATGAAACCCTCAAACAGAGGCATTAAAGGATTTAGCTTTACAAATCATGTCAGCTTAAGCTAAGCTAACATTTTCGTTTCATTCATTCTTTGCTCGAGTCAACTGATAACTCAAAGAGGTGTAAGCAAGAACAATGCTGTTGACCGGCATCCCATCCAGAGTTAGTTCCTACAGTCTGCCAGATGCTGCCTTGGCCAAGCTCCATTTACTCAGGAAAAAGCCATTTGTTTTTTGTGAGTTTTTTTTTTGTTGTTATTTTTCATTGTGATATAAACATCTTACATTTTTTCTGTATGGATTTTTTTTTGTAATAGCGAAATATATTGGTACTTGCATGTGAGTTTTTCTAGTAGACAACAGACAATAGTGGTTAGCACTTTGGAGTTTTGCAATCCAAACTCCCTTTTAGTAAGCTGAAATGCCATCTCTGTTATGCACAGATGAAAATCAATGGGAAACGTTATGACCCCACAGAATACAGAGGCAAGACTGAACTATCACGCAATGCACTGTTGACAGTGCTGCTTGCAATTTAGGCTCTAGTAGAGTTTTAAAATAGATCTGCAATAATACTGGGTCACTTATAGGTCAGTTTATATTTCATCTATATGGTGGAATGAAAATAAAATAAAATAACCTGAAAAGGCTCTGGTAAGAAAATGAATTGAGAAAAAAAAAATCAGAAATGAGTGAAATGCTGAAGAGCTAAGGGTAGTAACTGAAAAATTAAACAAGTTAAACCATAATTAAGACTGAGGATAGTTCTGCAAGACATGCTCACTTTAATGCAGCAAAAATATATTTTTACTTCTGTAGGTGTGTAATTCAGCATTTAAAGAAAAAGCCATGTCACAGTCTGGCTAGGTGAACAAAAATAACAAAAAATATAGCTCATTTTCTTTTATGCCTATTGAATAATTGACATTATACAGTTGTGCTTGAAAGTTTGTGAACCCTTTAAAATTTTCTATATTTCTGCATAAATATGACCTAAAACATCATCAGATTTTCACTCAAGTCCGAAAAGTAGATAAAGAGAAACCAGTTAAACAAATGAGACAAAAATATTATGCTTGGTCATTTATTTATTGAGGAAAATGATCGAATATTACATATATTACACTTCTGGAATGCAGTGTTTTCCTTTCTCCAAACATAATGCTTTTCATTTAAGCCAGAAAGTTCTATTTTGGTCTCATGCGTCCACAAAATATTCTTCCAATAGTCTTCTGGTTTGTCCACGTGATCTTTAGCAAACTGCAGACGAGCAGCAATGTTTTTTTTGGAGAGCAGTGACTTTCTCCTTGCAACCCTGCCATGCACACCTTTGTTGTTCAGTGTTCTCCTGATGGTGGACTCATGAACATGAACATTAGCCAATGTGACAGAGGTTTTCAGTCGCTTAGAAGTTACCCTGGGGTCCTTTGTGACCTCACCGACTATTACACGCCCTGCTCATGGAGTGATCTTTGTGGTCGACCACTCCTGGGGAGGGTAACAATGGTCTTGAATTTCCTCAATTTGTACACAGTCTGTCTGACTGTGGATTGATGGAGTCCAAACTCTTTAGAGATGGTTTTGTAACCTTTTCCAGCCTGATGAGCATCAACAACTCTTTTTCTGAGGTCCTCAGAAATCTCCTTTGTTCATGCCATGATACACTTCCACAAACATGTGTTGTGAAGAGCAGACTTTGATAGATCCCTGTTCTTTAAATAACACAGGGTGCCCACTCACACCTGATTGTCATCCCATTGATTGAAAACACCTGACTCTAATTTCACCTTCAAACTAACTGCTAATCCTAGAGGTTCACGTACTTTTGCCACTCACAAATATGTAATATTCGATAATTTTTCTCAATAAATAAATGACCAAGTATAATATTTTTGTCTCATTTGTTTAACTGGTTTCTCTTTACCTACTTTTAGGACTTGAGTGAAAAATCTGATGATGTTTTAGGTCATATTTATGCAGAAATACAGAAATTCTAAAGAGTCACAAACTTTCAAGCACAACTGTATATGAGTGGCAGAAGTCATGTACCTAAGTGCCGGACAAAATCAGAAAACAAACCATATATATATATATATATATATATACTAGCAGAATACCCGCGCTTCGCAGCGGAGAAGTAGTGTGTTAAAGAAGTTATGAAAAGAAAAGCAAACATTTTAAAAATAACGTAAGATGATTGTTAATGTAATTGTTTTGTCATTGATATGAGTGTTGTTGTCATATCTATATATTTATATATATATATATATATATATATATATATATATATATATATATAAATAGCAAAATAGCGATTGGCAGCGAGAAGTAAAAAGAAAAGGAAACATTTTAATAATAACGTAACATGATTGACAATGTAATTGTTTTGTAATTGTCATGAGTGTTGCTGGCATATATATATATATATATATATATATATATATATATACACACACACACATATATACATACTGTATATACAACATATACATATCTACATATATACTGTATATACACATATATATACAAATCTACATATATATATCTACATATATATATTAGGGGGGACTCGATTAAAAAATTAATCCAATTAATTAGAGGCTGTGTAAGAATTAATCTTGATTAATCGTATGTAATCGACGTAAATTTGCCCCAAATCGCAAATGTTTTTTTTTTATTTAAAACGGTTTTAGTGGGCGACAGAATCAAATAATAGACATGGACATGAATATTGTAAACTGAAGCTGTTTTAATTTCTGAAAAAAGCTTTTAAACTGCATTTGAATTCAAAACAGAAACAAAAATATCATCCCTGGTTAAAATTGGGCAGACTTAAAAATAAAGTGGTAGTTTAAGTACTTTAAGTACATTTTCAGAATAGTATTGTCTTTAAATAATAATAACCAAAATTTCAACATAAAGTGCAGTTTTCTTCTTAAAAAAATAAGTCAGAAACATAAAAGGTAATTTGACCAGCTTACTCTTTAAACTCTGAGTAACATTAGCCAAAATTATTTTGTACATTAGGCTAAAACAGTGTGATCATTGAACATTTTGTAATTAGATGTATTTAGAATTACTAACGGTCACGGAAGTCCAATGATCCCCAGTAAGAGCCACAAAGTCCGCTTTCTGTAATGCATCTAATTTTGCTTGCTTTTCAGTGTGCACAAAACCATGCTTTTATCAAGGCTTCGCTCGGGTAGTCGAAATGATCAGTCGTAGGAAGCGCTTTATTCCGACTCTAACATTTTTGTAGCTGTGATGTGTGCATCAGTGTAATGGATGTACCAGGAAATCATGCATTGACAAAAGTTCCCGTTTGCTTGGAATTGAAAGTGTGATTAAATGCGTGAGTACATGCATCGAAGCTTCTCAACTGTGCTTGTGCTAAGAAAGGGAAAATTTTAAAAATAACGTAACATGATTCTGCGTTAACCTAATATTTTTTCATACGTCCCAAACCAAGGAGATAGGAAGGTAAAATGAATCGGTAGCGCGTACATAGTCAGTACATCCCCTCTCAGGAATCGAACCTCGAATGTCGGCGTTAGAGGCGAAGACTCTACAATTGCGCCACCGCTTGTCTATGCTAAAGTATGTATTGTAGATCGGGCTATAGATATACATTTATATATATACCCGTGTATCGCAGTGGAGAAGTAGAAGTTATGAAAAAGAAAAGGGAACATTTTAAAAATAACGTAACATGATTGTCAATATACAGTAATTGTTTTGTGAGTGTTATTGAATGTTGCTGTCATCAAGGATTTGATTATCATTATTTCTTTCAATCAGGCTCGTATTTGTACGATGTGTTCAAGTTACATTCCGTGTTTGTCAATCGTTGTAAAGATAAGAGGTTTCATTCATCGATTAGTTCCTTACTGCATCAATAAACAGCTCGTCTTCCTTTTTATCTGTGATGTGACAAACTGCATGCACAGGTTTTTTTTACACTGTCTTCCTTTAGCGGGACATTGACTTTTTCCACCGTGTGCTTTGTTTCCACAGTAGCTGCATTTATGAATATGCTTATCAGACGCTTCATATTTTTTGCTGCCTTTTCAATTGTGTAATTCGGTTTTTGTTCAGCGCTCTTTGGAACTGTTGCTTTTATCTGTGCACTGCATCAGTTCACGTGAGCCACTCGGTGTACTTGCATCGAAGGTTCCCAGCTGTGCTGGTGCCATCTCGTGCTATGTCCATAGCTGTATTTAATGTTACCTTAGTCCTGGCACTTAAAACTTTCTCTGGCAGTTTCGCTGAGTTTGTGTCAAACACCACCCTGACCATCTCATCTTCCTCTCCATAAGCACAGTCCTTCACCCGTGAATATTTACCCGTGGCAGTTTGCTATTGGATTGCCGCTGACGGATGGCCTTATATGGGCAGGCACTAAATTACAAACGCCAGTGGCAGCCTGTCTATGAACTTAATTTAAAGTGTAGGTTTACATCGTGCTTTGTTTCCGAAGTAGCAGAACTCGCTTCTTATTGTTTCGCTGCCTTCTCAATTATATAATGCATGTTTTCTTCAGCGCTTTTTGAGGTCTTCCTGGTTTTCTATGTACTGCGTGATTAAGTGGGAGGCGTGATGATGTCACACGAAACTCCGCCCCACGGCGTTGAAGCTCATCTCCATTACAGTAAATGGAGAAAAACTGCTTCCAGTTATGACCATTACGCGTAGAATTTCGATATAAAACCTGTCCAACTTTTGTAAGGAAGCTGTAAGGAATCAACCTGCCAAATTTCAGCCTTCCACCCACACGGGAAGTTGGAGAATTAGTGATGAGTCAGTGAGTGAGTGAGTGAGTGAGTGAGTGAGTCAGTGAGAGTGAGTGAGTCAGTGAGAGTGAGTGAGTGAGGGCTTTGCCTTTTATTAGTATAGATATATATATATATATATATATATATATATATATATATATATATATATATAGATATATATATAGATATATATATATATTCATTATATGAGAACCAGAACTTTATGTCACAGTCAAGCAGGGATATAAACCAAAAAAGTAATAAATCTGAGGCAAAAAAGGTTGACAAATCTTAAGCAGAAGACATGTGTGAAAATAGCAATGACCACCTCTCACGATGGATGGGGCATTTGACAACTTTCAGAAGGAAAATAAAGCTGCCACTAGACTAAATTAGCAGTCTGCTCAGAAACAAAAGACACTACAAAGAGGAGGCTTACAGTATTTGCCTGACAGTTCCGCATTAAAACAGGCAAAAGGAATGTTGCTGAAGTTGAGGATTGGGTTGCTGTGCCAACAAGACAGACAAAATGATGCTACAGAATGAACGTAATTTAAATTTTTGCTCATAAAGACAGAGGTACTGTCATCTAGAATTTTTGTGTGTCAACTAAAACACAAGAGGACTGTCAGAACAGGAAGTGAACTGAAACAAAGTAACAAATACAAACACCATTCAGTAAACACAGGCAGCCTAGTGAGCTGATGACCACCACTATGGATAAAAAGGTTGCAGCCACCAAACAAGATAAAACAGCCACTAGGCAAATGGCCATTACTCAGGTAAATAGATCATTTTCAAAAAAAAATTATGGGTGTTCTACTCAGTCTAGTGTTCAAGATCCTAAGCTAAAAACAATCCACAACAGAGGTTATTTGTTTCTTCTTCCCCTAAAGCAGTGGTTCTTAAACTTCTTTTCTTGAAATCCAATTTTGTCTTTTTGCTGTGGAGTTGCATCCAGGGGATCCCCATTGCAGAATCACTGCAGATCATCATCCCATTAGGTTTCCCCTTGACTACGGTGGCCCATTGCAAGGTATACTATAAGCTATTTGGAAACCTTTCCCATTCAGTACTATTGTGATTCATGACTTAGCACGACATCACACAATCCATAATTTAAGAAAAACCACTCTAAAGCAAAGGCCTTTGTTTTTCATAAAACAAAGTACTAGCTTAAGTACTGGGCTTACCAGCTGTTTTTAATAACATGGGATTATAACATCATCCTTCCATCCATTTTCTAAACCCACTTTATCCTGAGCAGGATCACAGGGAAGCTGGAGCCTATCCCAGCAAGTATATGGCACAAATCAGGAAAAATTCCTGGACAGGTTGTCAGTCCATTGCGAGGTGAAAAGGCACACCACATACACACACTAGGGTGAACCTATCCTGCATGTTTTTGGACTGGTAGAGGAATCCAAATCACCCAAAAGGAAACACAGACAATAACAAGAAGAATATCCAAACTCAATGCAGGAAGGACCCAGCACTTGAGCTCTGATCTCCTTACTGGAAGGCAGAAATGCTATCACTGCACCGCTCCATATATTGCCCCCATGATGTGGAATGCTGCATATGTACAAATAAATCATAGAGCAGAAGTAACCAAAGTTTCAAAGTAAATGTAAAATACCAAAAAAATAATGGTGGCATCTTAGTATGTGTCAGATGTCTACACACAGCAAATCTTTCTGTGTCTCAAAACTATAGTTGTTTTTTATCCTCTTTAAGCCAGCCAGCTATCTTTTAAGGCACTGGGAGGAACTCATTATTTTCTACCTGTAATATCCATTTGAGAACCCCCTAAAACCTGTTTTTTTCTGACCAGTTGCTCATCTACTGATGGAATCATGGGCTATTGCTTGGCTAGCCTATTAACTTCTTAGACTGTAGTGTTTCTGTTTCTGCCTTTTTTCTGTTCAGGCAGTCAATACGTGAACTTGATGGCAACTAGCTTGTCATTCATTTAATGACTGAGTGTACTACATGTTAGTTAACTTGTTTCAATTGTATGTGCTTATTTGACCAGTTCATTCGCAGGTGCCAAGTGTCTTATTTCTTTCTGATTGTGCAGGCAGAGAATGAACAAACCTGTCTTATACCACTAACACAGCCAGTCAATCCAACCTGTATACAGGAGGTCCTCTTTCTGTCATGTCTGATATCTGGCTAAATGATGGAGCCTCTCTTGTTTCATCAATGAATGACTGTGGTAGATTTTTAATTTTGTGCTGTTTTTTGACTTCCTGCATCTGACCCTCCTGTACAAAAAAAGATTTACTTAATCCAATTTCCGGCCTCCATTTATCACTCAAGAATAACATCCATTCATCCATTATCCAACCCGCTATATTCTAACTACAGGGTCATGGGGGTCTGCTGGAGCCAATCAGAGCCAACACAGGGTGTAAGGCAGGAAACAAACCCCAGGCAGGGTGCCAACCCAACGCAGGGCGCACACACACACACACCCACACACCAAGCACACACTAGAGACAATTTAGAATCACCAATGCACCTAACCTGCATGTCTTTGGACTGTGGGAGGAAACAGGAGGAAACCCCATGCAGACACAGGGAGAACATGCAAACTCCACGCAGAGAGGACCTGGGAAGTAAACCCGGGTCTCCTAACTGCGAGGCAGCAGTGCTACCCACTGCTCCAAGAATAACATCAGCAATGCAACTGACATAAATGATTAACTGTTTTATTTTTTATTTTTATTCACCCAGCAAGGTCAAATTAAGGGTGTTACCTTGTAGGGGCTGCTCATCAGTAAAATGAAGTGAAAATCCAACGATTGGTACCATGTTTCACTGAAAAGCTGCTGGGAGCCATTCAACACAGGATACTCTTGTAAACTCTTTGGAGGTCTTCACCATCTTGCAGTGGGATGCTGTAGTGAAGATGGAAATATAGAATTTGATTATCATAGTTGCAGTAGATTCATTTATTAAACTGCTAGAGGGATAGACCCTACCAAATCAGAAACTTCAGTGAATGCCGGTGGTTGCAGAGGAAATGCACAGTTTAGGAGGGGACTTTTGATCTAAGGTGTATGCAGGGATATGTCAGTTTTGGTGTTGGGTATTGCTTCATATTAGATTAGATATAACTTTATTTGTCCTCAGGGAGAAATTTGGCTTTTTACAAAAAAATATTATAAATACATACAGTACATACTGATCAATGAGTTTGTGGAAAGATTTAAACCAGCTTTGCCATCCAAATGGATGGTGATGAGAATTTTCCATGGTCATATGACTGTGAAAACAGCGTTATAAAGGGTGAGAGAATAAATTGTGAACTGCATACAGTGGTACTGTCAGGCTGTCTATAACAAAAAGGAGAAGGTATTCAGGGACTAACCAGTATCTGGCTAGATTTTGGCTACAATATTAGTATGTGAACATTTGAGAGGTTAATGAATGTTTCTTTCAATCAAGTATAGTAAATCAGCAAACTTTTAATAAATTAAAAAAAAAATCATAAAATATAGTACCATGTTTGACAGTAAAAAAAAACTCACAAAATGTTGTTATTGTTAAGCATAGCAGTAATCTTCACTGTTTTGTTGATATGGCATATTCATACATTTTCACTAACTGTACTTTTTTGAAGAGGGCACCAAACATGTAAATACTACTGACAGTCATAAGGCCACTAAATATTTAACCAACCCTTTTGTACTCAATCAAGTTAAAAATTAAATGGAGCACAGCCGGGGAAGGTTTCACTTTTACCAAGTCCATTAATAGAACATTCACTGTTACTAGTGTAGCGTGTAATTCTTTTTGACTTTCCCTTCCATTTGCCTTGAGGACAGACCAGTTTAAGACTGTTCTGCACACCGGACCATGCATAACAGGTAATCTGTCTAATTAAGGCCTAGGAGGAGGTTCAAAGTAAAATATTGAAGAGATTCCATAACCTCTGTTTCACCCTCCCTATGTACTGTAGCTTCTGAAACTAAGAGACACCCCATCCATTAGCTCATGTGCTTACGCTCTAAAGAATCTATCTGACTCTGTTTTGATGGTTAACTTCACATTTTGCTGTTTTTCAATTTAAAAGCAAAAAAATATTTTTTATTTAACATATTCAAACACTGAAACATAAAGATTTAAATGTGAATTTCCCAAAAAACAGATATTATAATTGTATGTACTTTTTAATCATTAACAGGGGGCTACAAACAATTTTTTGGGAGGGATGTTTTTTTTTTCCTCCTGGTGCATTTCTATGAATAATTAAATAAGCACAACAATAAAATCCCTTATTGCCCTGACGCACAGCATGGGAAAGAGATGGCCTGTAAGAAAATTCAGCTGACAATTCAAAGTGAGTAAAGTCAAAAAATACTCACCAGTTAAGCTTTAAAAGGTTACCAAGCACTGCTTGACATCAGGCTGTCCATCATACTAAACTAAACCAATGAGCTACTTCTGAAGATTGAGGAATAACCCACGAGGGAGAAAAAAACAATGTAGGATATGATTTGACTTATTGATTTTTTACAAAAGGGAAAGCTTTACCACTGAAACATCTAAAGATTTCACTTTACTGTGAAGATGAATCACTCTTTATACGAGAACAAGTCAATGTTTTAAAAAATTGGCTTGATGTTGTAAAGTTAAACAACAAAGGTAAACAAAAATCACTAAGCAATCCTTTTTATTTCTCTCGTTTCGTTCTACCTTTCCCTAATCGCATATTAACAAAATAGACATTGTACATTCAGTGAGACCACAAGAAACAAAATTATTACAGGCACCTTGGGTATTGTTGGCAAGCTGAACAAAAGTGGAAACTTCAAAACACAAATGCGGTGCCCATTAAAGAATTTTTTTAATCGGAGGAAATGTGTTAAATATTTGTTGTTATAAGGCATACTTCTTGATCAGATTAGATAGTTGATTTGAAATATGTATATCATAGTGATGTGATTAGTAAGAACTTTAGAATGAGAATATTGTAAGGGAGATGTTTGACTCCAAATACAGCCAGTTTTTTTGGTTTTGCATTCAATTGTAAAGTCACCTTTTGTGTTAGTTGCATATGTCAGTTTAGTTTGCCTCCTTAATACCTATGGCTATTGTCCACAAAAGCATTTTAAGATGTCTTGCCCCAAACAGATTTGATTAGCTGTACTTTATTTGTCCCCAAGGAGAAATTAGAACTTTACAGAGGCTTGAGAGAGAGAAAGAGAAATACATAAATAATAATAAATAATAAAACAAACAACAACCCCCTAAACACACAAAGAGCTTCTGGCTTGGATACTGGAGGACTTCTGAAATTAATAACAGAGATATAGCTGGCAGTAAGATGGTCGGACCTGTACAGATGTTCATTTGAAGATGTTAACATTTGAATAAAGCAGGTCCAGCTTGTTCTGTCCAAAAAAGAGACATTTCTTTAGACGTTGGTTTAGAATTACTCATTGTACAGTAGCTAAGTTTAAAAATAAAAATCATTAGGATACTCAACCCTTCCTAGCAGTAACAGGGAAACCTGGACACCTTATCTGTTTTAAATGTAATGTGCTCGCATTTCCTTCATAAGCCTCAGGACCCTCTCTTGCTTTTACCTCTCTGCCTGATCATATCAGATGAAAGCTGTCCTGCATTAAATAGCATTCAAAACACTTTTAATTTGAGTTCTCCGCAATTAACAAATGCAACAGTACCAGGAGCATCTCTTGACTTGCCATAACACGTAAAAGTATATCCAACTAATTGAAAATCCATCAAACATTCCATATTTATTGAGTCCTTTCCACCTACCTTTATACTTGCTCTGTATTCTTTCCATGTTTGGATGAGCTACTTCTGTGAGGGGTGCAACAGGCAGCGGTAATCACAGAGCTACCAGCTGAGCAGGGGCACTGAGTTTCCTACATTCTCTGATATTGCAGACATACATAACCATCAGATAATTCCAAACGTTTTCATTCATGCTGTGATAACTTTTAAGTTCCCAGCTTGTCCAAAAAGTAGTTGATATAGTCTGACCACTCGGGCCTCTATCTGCAATGACAGCAGCAAATCTTTTTAATTTAAAAATTCACTTAACACTAGAATCCCTTAATCCTAAGAAAAATCTCGTAATCCCAGCCCACCTTCCTTCGCACCTCTCCATCAGCGTATTTTGTTTTGTAAATGTGTCAGTCAGCACAAGCAACAAGCAGCCTGCTATCTCATCCCCACCTTGATGGAGCTCAACCTGGGCAAAAAGTTCTCCCAGCTTAAGCCAAGGCTCCTTATCTGCTTGTGAGGTGCCTGCAGTTGTATAGGGTAAATAATACAGTATATAGTTATTTGGAATACATGCATTTCATGTGTGTTCCATGTCTACAGAGATCTGGGTAAGTGTAGAATGAAAGGTGAAAATGTGAGGCAAGAAATGCTGAACACATACCTAAAGCAGAAACTTTTTCCATGTTATACTAATAATGATATGAAGTATATAATGTGCGAAGACTTTAATCTAAATATCAAATAAACCCGTGAGCTTTTATTAGTCAAATTTAAAAAAAAAAAAAATCATTCAATTTACATGTTGTTGTCAATAAATTACAAACCCAAGCTCAAATGTCAATCGACAGAAAACCAATACGTATTTTTGGATGGTGCAGAGATAAGAACTGCTGCCTTATAACCAAAAGGTTGCCGGTTTGAGACCCAGCACTTCGTGTTTTGAGTAGTGAGTTCCTATTATTATTATTACTATAAAATAATAAAAACATAGATTTGATTTGAGTCTGTAACACCCGGTGTAAATTTTGGCTACTTGTAAAAGTTACAGCTTTTTTTTTATTATTCAGTTTTATTCTCTCAGTGACGTTCTCATGTTACAACGAACTCGCCTCTCCCTTTCTGATTTGATGTTGTTTATCTCCATTCTTTTAACACAAGAGCAGCGATGACCACAGTTGGTACTGTTTTTGATACCTGCCCAGAATTATTTGTTTTACCGGCAATCAAAGATATGATGTTCCGTGACTGCTATCAGACTGGACAGAGGCAGAACGGTAACAACGGACAGCTTTTTCACAGTGTTTTCGCTGGCTAATAGACTGCTGCACTGCAACACAACTCTGCTTGGCACCATATGTAAACTGGGACTTCCACCTGCAGCTAAAGTCACTTTAGTAATCGAGCAATTCGACACTCTAGTGTTTAGATCTGACAGTGCCAGGCATGTTCAAATGACAACTCATGTTCAAATGGCATAGCATTTTCAAATTGTGACGTTTTCATGTATGAATTTGTGTGTGCATGCACGAGAGAGGCAGAGACAGATTTGATTTAAATTCAAGTGGTTACCAGAATATAAAATAAGCACTTTCACAAAGATGTAATGGAACAATTGTTCTTTTATTCAAGAGTAAAACTGAGTAACAAAAAAGTGACAACAAGATACCAAGCAGACATGATTCACCAGCGTTTGTGTGCCTACTTATACCCCTTCAACGATATCTTTTACAGGCAGTAAAACTTTACACCAGCTGTTACAGACTGAAATCAAAGGCTTCTTCTTTTTGGGCACATACACCGTCAGCATGGCACATTCAGACCTAAACTCTAGCATGGCGAATTGCTCACGTACTGAAGTAACTTTAGCTGCAGGTGGCAATCCCATTTTACTTATGGTGCCAAGAAGAGTTGCGTTGCGGTGCAGCAGTCTATTAGCACAGTTTTCTTATAATATTTTTTCAGTTTCTTGAACATGAAAGGGTAGAATGTGCCTGATATGCATGATTGATGCTGCATTGGGTTAAGGTAGGCTGTTGCAGTGCAAGAATTTTTGGCTTCCAAATTTCCCATGCCACGAGCGTTGACAGTTGCTGCATTGTGAGCAGTAATTAGGAGGCCAACATCCTACTTGTTTTTCCACTTGATTGTAATCATTTTGCCTTCTTTCTACACTGAAGCTTCAAACGACTTAATTCACCAGGCAAATCACAACAGTTCACAAATTCAGTGCCATATGCATCAGTTTCACTATCTGTGTTAATATCTGATGACAATTCATATTATCATAATTATCATATCACTAATGGTCCAGTTTCAGTTTGTTCTAAAACTGGATAAACAACTTTTTGTTTACATGCCATAGTATTGTTTTGGTTGATAGCTTCACCCCACTCATGAATATCAATGAGTTACCATAGAGTGGAAAAACACATAGAAATATTCATGATTTTTTTGCAGCATGGTGTTATGTTACCCAATGGACAACAGCAAAATACGGTCCTGAGCATCATTCAGTCTTAACAACGTACATCATATAATAACTCATAGTCAACTGCTTTTTACATAGAAACTGAAGCCTGAGAGATGCTTGTGGTTAAGGCCAAGGAGGTTAAAGAACTATTACACCCAAAAATTTATAATTTTTAAATCTGTTGATCATCTCAAATTTTTTGAAATGTTGACCAAGAAAATGTCATGTTATACAGATACAGTAACAAAATTCCAGATACAATGAGTTTCAGATTTTGACTCCATTGAATGATATGGAGGTGGGGCCTCAATTCAAAAACACAACATGCTTTGCTGTCGTGCATGAGACAATTTTGTGGAAATTGATAATTTAACAATATTTTAGCAAAAAATTACATTTACATTATGTTTGATATTTTGATATTGCTTGCTGTCATTAAAATCTGGTTGCCATTTTTTCTCCATTTTTCCATGAAGACATGATATTTTTTTCCTACAAAAATGTGTTGTGAATAATAAAAATTTTTTTGTGGAAAATTCTTTTAAGCTATTTCAACCAACATACACTTTTACTGTGTATCTTGAAGTGATGATTTAAGTCACCTCTATTGTATTTATGTAACTATAGTATTGCAGTTATTTGAGTCCTTGACCACCAATGCCCATGCCCCCCATAGCATTAACATTATATACCTTGCATCAAAGGTTTAAGTCAGCTCCCATTGACACTGGTATGGGAATACAGGTGTTTACTCTGAACTGGGCACGAGAAAGTAGAAAAAAAAAATTTAAGTGTGGCAAAATTTTGTTCTCTTTTGTTTATTTTTTGTTTCATTTTCAGCTGGCAGTCTTGAAACGTTTTCCCAATTCCACTAATTTAGACATGCTTTTCTCAGTGGTTTTTGTGAACTTTGTTTGTTTACTGAGGGTGATTAATGACTTTTCTATCTCTTTGGTGAAGTACATATCTGTGAACACTAAGAGTTCATTATTTTTGAGCTATGTTTCCAGACAGAGGATGGCCATTTTTGTTTAGGCTGCTCATATAGCAATGGATATCTGCTTAAGTTTGAATACATAACCTTTTATTTCATCTCCTTCAGCGTAAGCAGCTACTTAACACAACACACCAATAACGACACTTTCTCAGACTTGTCTGCAAAGTGTGCCAGGCCTTGAACTACGTTAATTTAGATAACATGTAATGTCATGGACACCAGGCATGGGTTGACATTCCAGCCAGGATGGCTCAAGTTTCTTTCCCGGCCAGGAGATCAGTTTAACGGAATGATAGGGGGAGACTAATCACATAGAATATTTGATCTTCCAATACAATAAGTGGCAGCCATCCTGGACTATGGTGCCTTCATGCAGGGCAGGCTGGGAATTGCAGCCCCGTGAAACAGCCCAGTAGTGGTCCATTGGTGCCACCAAGTGCAACTGTAGGAACAGATTGTCCCCACTTTAAAGAACTTTCCCCTGACCCAGAAGTGCTTCCTGGAAGTACTCTCAGGTCTGGCATTAAAGAAGCACAGTTTCCTGTATGGGTAGTCAGGAGGAAAATGGATAAGACAATGTGGGATGTATGGAAGGAGACTAAAAGCTTTGTATTAGTGGAAGGAGATATGATGATTTTCTATTGTGCTATTGTGGAAAGGACCAGGAGGTACTGTAAAATAAAAAAGTATCTTCTGTTTGAACTGTGTTGTGTAGCTGTGTTCAGTGGTTTGGGGTGCTGCTACTACTACTGGTCACAGCTGTCTACTTCTCCCTGTTTGTACCCATATCTTTCAGATTCCACCTAAGCATCAGCTGCATTGCATGTTTTATGTTGTCAGGACCAAAATCTTTTCAAACAGAAAACATAATGATAGAGATTGATTTTCTTATTAATACATTCAGGATATTCTTAAAGAGCATTGAAAAAAAGCTAATTGTTGGTATTTAAGATGTGATCATTTTATAAGAGCTTAGAAAATGTAAAATGAAAACAAATTCAAGATAAAAACCTGATTTTTTTTATTCATATTGAATTTTTCTGTTGAGTCATTAAGTTTAAAATTTCAGCCTTGTTTATTGCACTTGTCACATATCACACAATGAGCACATCATGAGCCTAGCAACATAATGTGCCCAATACTTCCAAAATGGAGTAATTAATCTCATATATACACAAATAAGTAGAACAGAGGTGGTAAAGTAGCTAAAACAATGAGAAAATATATAAACAGTAAGAAGTGAATATTACATAAAGACAAAATAAAGTGCAAAGTGAAATAAACAAAAATGTTTTTCTGAGAGTTTATCATCTATGACGCCATCCAGTAATAAAACACAAGCAACAATTACTGAAAAGGAAAAAGACAAAAGCAGAATCCAAAAACAGGCAAAAGGTCCAAAACTGTAAATCAAAAAAGAACAAATACACTAGACAGAAACAGAATCCAAAAATACAAACTAGAGTACATAAATTGCTGAACATGCTGGATTTGAACGGTGTCTTTTGATACAAAAACAATACACAGCAATGGAGCAATGCTACAATTAACATTCTCCCTTTTATTTGCCCTACTCCTCTAATCTTGTACTGCTGTGCAATTACAATTGAAAAGCAACACGGGGTTGGATAAGCCAAGTGCAAATAGCAGGCAAATGAAAAGGCTAGAGGCAGAGCTCCAGGCAATTTCTGACAGACATCTGTCCAGTCCTGTTAACCTAGCCTTCCATTTTCCATGCAGCACTGTAGTTCTTGCTGATTTATCCATCTATCAAGGTGATGGCAGTTTTGTGCCTGTCCAACCAAACTACAAATGGGAGTACTACTCTTTATGTATATTGCTGCTGACAAAACATATCTGCAGCCTCCTTGCATTTTGCCATGTAGTTGCTCACCATGAGCTTAAGTAGTTGGCATCTGTGTTATCCGTTCACATGTTCAACCTGCTAACAGTTTGTTATTTCTTCCTTTGAAATTTCTTTGAAGCTAATGACTCCCCACCAAGTATAACTGGGTTTTCCTCGCATGGTTGGTACTTTCCTCATATGCCAAAGCCTTGGGACACCCTGGGTGCAAACCTGGGTCTTCACACCATGTGAAAAACAACTGTCTTAGCTAGTTGAGCCAAAGAAGAACTCTGTGGGCTTAGATCTATATGGGCTTCTGACTGTGAGGGTATCTTTGTACACAAGCAGCTGCTGCTGGCTTCTGTCCCACATGCATATCCATCTGGTCAAATAGAGGCAGTGGCCATATATTTTGTCTGACTGTTTTGTCTATGTTTGTCTATGCAGCTTGAAGCACCTTTCGTGTATCTGAACAAAAGAAGCAATTATTTTGTTTCACATCATTTTCTCTCCCTTAAAAATAATTCTGTGTTTAACTCTTGCTGTCACTTTCAAATAGCATCTGATAATGTTTTTCTGACCCTTGGACTGACTTTGTACTCTTGTGGATCCACTAGTAAGTACTTGTTTATTAACGATACTTATGAACTCTGTTTTTCTGAACCCAATTTGTATAGCACTTAACTGTTTAACCTCTACCACTCAGAACATATATCAGCAGGCCAATGCCTATAAAAGGAAAATCTTTTTTGTTTATCTCTTGATCACTTTTTCTTATCCACCAGACTCACATACAGGTAGGTAAAGAAAGCAGCTATCTTGTTTCTGTGTTGCAAAAGGTGATAGTTCCCTTGTATTTTCGGTTGGTCATCTTGTTTTTTGTTTCATAAAAACCCTTGCTTCTGATCCTAACAACTTCCCCTTGTTTGAGAAATCCTGACTTGCAGTATGAACTTTGGGTAGAGACAGCTGCTTTCCCTGATTCTGTATTATGGTTGATCCTTTAGTAAATTATTTACTTTCTAAGAAAAGACCTCATCTTGCTCTGTTCAGGACCAAAATTTACTTAACATTTAGGTACTATATATTTCTGGCATTCAAAAGTAGTACAGGTGATTTAGCTTACAAAAAGAGGTTTTTATTTCTTTGAATGGCTGGCATCACTTGTGATTAGAATGCCTTAAGGGAGTTGTTTTTCTCTACTTGTTCAAAAGGAATGTAGGAATGGTGCAATATAAATAAAATGTATTATTGTTATTATTATTAGACAGAATCATGACTATTCACCCTGTTTTTTCTGTATCATTGTAATAGATATGTTTTACACTTTGAAGTACTGGCTCATGGCAGTTAATCTCCTTTTTTATTGGAAAGTGAAAGGGTATCAATAGTTTCACAATATCTGTAGCATAAACATGTCTAGGAAATGCTCTGCTTTTTCTTTGGCCTACTATTTAGTGGCCTGTAAGGGCATTAATGAAGTGTTCCCAGCACAGAATAACATCCAGTGAAGTCAAACAGTTTATGAAAAGGGCATTTGATTATACATAAATAAGACAGAAGAGGTATACAAATCATTAAATAAACAGACAACAAAATACAGTCACGTCCATAAGTATTTGGACAGTGACACTGTTTTCATAATTTTGGCTCTGTATGCCAAAACAATGCGTTTAAAATAAAACGGTTATTATGTGATTGAAGGGTAGACATTTTAAATCTGCCTAATTTGGAGGTTTACTTAACAAAGTTTAGCATCAATAGCAATAGCTGCTTTAAAGAGAAAATTGAGTTAGAATATTAAACTACAAAGAAAACACAAACAAAACAATAAACTGGTAAATTCTAGTTTTAAAGTTTTCGAGTTTTAAATGAGAATATTTCAATTTGGTATAACATGCAATAAGATAATGACAGTTCTATCAGTGAAAAAATTAAAAAAAGCAGGAAGAGCAGGACCATATCAGTCCCACCTTTATCTCCCTGTCACTCTGCTCCTTTTTGTTAAAACCTGGGACCACTTCTAATTCTAAGATTAGAAATGTACTCGTATTTTTCAAGCATATCAGAGTAGAAAAACAGTCCCAACTGTCTCAGAAATCTCAGAGTGGTGCAGAATTGGTCCTACTCTTAAGAGTAGGAGTAAAAACATTTTATTAGATTGAATTAGTTTATTTTATTTATAAAAGCACTTTTAAAACAACGGAGGTTGCGCCAAAGTGCTGTACAAAAAAGCATTAAAATAAACACAATACAAACAATCATGCCAAAGCAGATTAATAAAACTAACAATTTTAACAACCACCACAATCCCATTATACACAGTGAAAGATGGAAGAAATCAAGTAGGTCTTAAGCTGACTTTTAAAAACCTCGATAGAGGATGAAGACCTGATGTGAAGAGGCAAGTCATTCCAAAGCCTAGGAGCAACAACTGAAAGAGCTTGGTCTCCTCTTGACTTCAGCTGAGATCTTGGCACTACAAGGAGCAGTCGTCCAGATGACCTCAGTGCTCTTGGTGGCACATAGGGGTGAAGGAGTTCACAGATATATTTTGGAGTGAGACCATGCAAGGCTTTTAAAACAAACAACACGATTTTAAAATCAATGCAACACCTCACCGGTAGCCAGTGGAGAGAGGCTAGAATGGGGGAGATGTGATCCCTGTTTCTTGACCCAATCAAAAATCTAGCTGCAGTGTTCTGAACCAGCTGAAGGCACAACAGAGCAGATTTTGGCAAACCCACATATAAGGAATTACAATAATCAAGGTGAGATGTAGTAAAGGCATGAATGACTATTTCTAAGTCCTTCTGTGATAGAAAGAATTTTAGAAATTTGCTTCAATTGGTAAAAACTGGACTTTACTACCATGGAGATTTGTTTTTCAAAACTTAGTGATGACTCAAAGATGATACCTAGGTTTCTAACAACATTATGAATCATTGCTGTCAAAGGTCCTAACTGCATACCTATTTCAACTGCAGATGTGGTAGGACGAAAAATAAAGACTTCTGTTTTATTTTCATTTAACTGGCAGAAATTTTGTGCCATCCAATATTTAATATCCTCAAGGCATTTCAACAGCTTTTTTTTTACAGATGAAG
The DNA here is from genome assembly GCF_016835505.1 of Polypterus senegalus. NCBI lineage: Eukaryota > Metazoa > Chordata > Cladistia > Polypteriformes > Polypteridae > Polypterus > Polypterus senegalus. The sequence goes on along the minus strand of NC_053167.1, from coordinate 58,957,567 downwards.
TGATGTCAGAACTAATTTTCCTAATTTAGGAAACTACTCCTAACTTGACCAGCATTTAGGAGGTCCAGGCAGAGACTGTAATGCACATCCTAGGAAAGGCTGGAGAACAATGAACTCAAACAAAGATATTGATTTGATAGAGATGGAATAATTTTCGTAACAAAGCTTTAATGTTACATCATTGATCCATCTATGCAGAGAAGCCAAAATTAAAGTGTTGGTAACACTACATGTAAAATGCAGCTTGAATTGGGTATGTCATAACCAACTATTTGCTGGATTTTTCACCAAACTTTGAACAACTCCAAAAAGCTGAGAAAATACATTCTTTATGCAAGAGCCCTGCTTTATAGCTGTTTAAAATTAGTGTAATATTCTGCCCATAAGAGCTTAACAGTAGCAAAATACTTACTGACATATGTATACCGTGAAGGGTTTTATTGTAAGACATGGTTTTCTAATAAAAAAATAGTAACAGTATATTGACAGTTTACCTTTATTAGACTGCTTTTATAATATTCTTCTTTGCTTTCAAATAAGAGCAGTTTCTCAGTCGGTAACTAGATCAAAAGCACTACATGCTATTATGAATTGTTATTTTTTATGTTGATCTTCTTCTCTAATTTATAACCTGTCTTATCTTCTTTTCTACTTTCCATAAAACAGAAGATTACTAAAGACAATTTAGTACAGAACTCTTAAAATGTCAAATGCACAGAAAATCCCTTATGACACCTGCCTCATCATAATGCCAACAACACTCATATATGTATCTTGGCCGTCCCTGTTATGTCCCTGTTATGTCTAGAAGGGTAGATGAGTTAAGACTCATCCACTGACTGGTCACTCAATCAATTTTGCATGATATTTTTCCATTTATAATATGCACTATGTGGCTTTTTAGTGAACAAAGAATATTGCAGTACAATTTAAATACATAAACTGATCAAATGCAATTAAATCAAAATCCTACAAATAACCTAAAATAAAGTAAATAAAATAAAATAAATCCACCAAATCTGGAGGTTTGCCTAACAGATTTTAGCATATAGTATTAATAGCTGCTTTGAAGATGAAATTGAGTCAGAATATTAAACTACAAAGAAACACAAACAAATCAATAAACTTGTAAATTCTAGGTAGAGTTTTAAATGGGAACAGTTCAATTTGGTATAACATGCAATAAGATAATGACAGTTCTATCAGTGAAAAAAATTAAAAAAGGCAGGAAGAACAGGATCTTTATTCTTAAAATGAATATTGGAAAATAAATGGATCCACACAAACAGACTTAAAAAGAAAACAAAGCTGTATACACCTTTGCTGAAAGTGATGTAACAGAGTTTTGCAACAGAAAGAAAGCCAGTGTCATTAGATCTTGGCCATATCACAGGTTTATGCTGTTTAAGAAGAGTAAGTTAACAGTTCAGGGTTGTTGTAACAAATTCTGGTGTAAATCGGCAGAAGAGATTTGAAAATAATTCAGGATAAATGAAGAAACCTTTTCATTTTTAGGGGAAATGTTGGAGTCAGTAAAGACTCATGAAGAAACTTTATATTTTGTGTGTGAAGAATTCATACCGGAGTCCAACCAAAATGCAATAACAAGATAGTAAAATAATATATTTTGTGATGTATTTATTTTTTTAGTTTTGTTCCCCTGGTGATCCTCCATTTTTCAAAAAGACTGAGTTCATGTTGCCAGGTGTGCACGTGTAGGTGTACAACAGTTATACAGTTATAAAAGACGGCAGTTTTAAAATATTATTTTTAGCTTAAATTCTTTTTATTTGTATTCGTACATATTGGATTTAGGAACATTAAACTTGCTTAGTGCCTATGTGTGTTTATTTGTTTCATCACTTCTATGTTTTTAACTCATTATAGAGTTAGTATAATTATGCAGGTACCTACACTGACCGCATGGACACGTACAGATTCAAACATAAAGTCAATGGCCAACAGCTTCATTATTCAAGCTGAAATGTATGTCTGCTAGGATATTTAGCAACTGTATGTAGGTGAGGATACACCCAGAAAAAGCTCAAGGGGCAGACCATTAGGGGTTGCAGGGGGTAATACTGTATTCAGACCTGGTGTTATAGCCAGGATTGAATATAGAGTGCATAACTGTACAGATTATTTTTGAAATGTTGTGGTAGCCCAAGAAGGAGAGTTGGATTCAGGGCAGTGTGGATAGAACAATTGTAAAAAGATGTCAGGAGTATTGTGTGATCAAAGAATTAAGGTGAAGGTTAAAGGTAAGGTCTATGACAGCAATAAGGCCAGCAATGATGTATGGCACTGAACCATGGGTTGTAAACGGAGCAAAGGAGAAGAAATGGGATGTGAATGGTGAACTGGATGTATGGAGTTACAAAAAAGGACAGAAAAAGACATGAGACAGTCAGAGGTACAACAAAAGTGAGAGAGATATCTAAGAAAGTAAAGGAAAATAGGCTAAAGTGTTAAGGACATGTGATCAGTAGAAACAATGAATATGTGGGTAAAAGAGTGATGGGAATGGAAGTACAGAGAGAGAGAGAGAGAGTGAGGGAAGCTAAAGAGGAGGTGGATGGATAAAATAAAAGAAGATTTGAAAAAAGAGTCCAGATTGGGAGGAGGTGTAGGACTGAGCTGTATGAAGAGGTACATCGACCCCCACATAGTACAGGGGAAAGATGAAGAGGAAGGAGATAATAGTGCCTACATTAACACAATTATGACACAAAAAAGAATAAGTCATAGAACAAACCTAATTAAATTGGTTTCTGATATATGCAGATTCCCAGTTCAGTTTTGAAGCCAAAAAAGACTGATTTGCATTTTATGTTGTAGCCTCTATTTTGGCAATATTGAATTATGAAAAGTTTTGTGGAGAACTGCTGCCATTAACAAAATCATCTCTCAAGTTCTGTAAAGGCAATGTGACAAAGCATGTTGGGCACCATCTGCTTAATGCAATGTTAATTCAGATCAACAGCAAATAAATATGAGACTTGTCTGAGTGAATCACTTAAAGCTGCAAATCATCACCATACTGCATTTAGACAGGCAGCATTAGCTCACAAATCTGACAAGCTCTTCTCTGCTCCTCCTGATTCATATCTGTGCTATACAGTCTAGCAAGGACTAACAAAACTTTTTTCTGTCTTGCAGTATTAATTTGTTTGGCATTAATTTGATGAGTGTCTTACTCTGAACCAGTCAATATTTCTTGGGCTCTGCATCTACTAACTTTAGAAACGGCTTTTAAATTTAGAGAGCTGGTTAATATGCAATGATGGGAGGCTGCTGGTCTTGTTCTTCACACACTTCATCTTTCAGTAAACTCGTGAGTTCATTACTCAGTGAGACTAAATACAGGTTCAAATATAATCAAAATATTTATGAACATACTGTTGTCTGTTTTTGATATTCGATTGCTGAAATACCATAGTCACTGTGAGACCAAACCTATGTATACATGTTGTGAGACATGCTCGGACACCATCAGACTGAGACCACATCTTTATCAAAAGGCACATGTTTATTTAAGCACAAATACCACAGTCCTGCACAGCACACTGTGCTCCCAGCACCAATCACCCCTACTCCGGGCTTCTCTCTCACTGTCCGTGGGTCGCCTTTACTCTCTCCACAGGAGCTTCGTCCTGCTCCCACTCCCGACTCTAGCTCTTCGATTGTAGAAAGGCAGCCCATTTAATGTTCACCCAGACGTGCTTCAGGTGCTCGATGATGCTCCTGGCGTGGCGGAAGTGCTGCTCTTGCACCCGGAAGCACTCCGGACGTCCCTGGAAGAGTCTTCCTCCATCTTCCCGGGTGTGGTGGAAGTGAATGTTTCCCGGGCTCCATGAGGCTCGGGGTGCCCCCTGGCGGTGGCCACGGGCTCCAACGGGCTTGAGCCTTCTTGCTCCTCTCCCGTGGTCCTCTCCCGATCCAGAGCGGTTGCCCCCTCATGGCCCAGAGGACGTATACGCCACCTCCCGGTCCTTCCAGGCGTCCCGGCTGGGTCTGTCCCCCAGCCTCCTGTGACAATGTATGGTGCAGGAGTTTTGTGTTTTTTACTCTTGCTTAAAGATCAAATAAAGATATTCTTTGTTAACAGATCTAAATGTCATCAAAAATATTTAAGTTTATATATTTTAAGAAAGGCAAAAAACAAAGCTTTTGTTGGCTTAATTAAAGCCACGAAGGAGAGGACCCCGGCTGCAAGAATCTTCATCTCAGGTCCCTTACCTCTCATTAGAAGATCGAATGAATATTACAGTCGTCTGCTGGCATTAAACATCTGGCTGAAACGCTTCTGAGAGGGACAAAACATAGGGTTCGTAGACAACTGGTACCTCTTCTGGGAGAAGCTGCGTTTCTTCAAGCGGGATGGTCTTTTTTTGTAAGTGTACAAAATTTCAGGTCAATAGGTCAAACGGTTTGCGAGCTACAGGTGATTTAAAATCCTGGACAGACAAACGGACAGCCACGGTAGCATATCATATAAGAAGACTAGCAAAATACCCTTGCTTCGCAGAAGTAGTGTGTTAAAGAAGTTATGAAAAAGAAAAGGAAACATTTTAAAAATAACATAATATGATTGTCAATGTAATTGTCATAGGCTTATTTTAGTATTGAGAGTGAATTTGATGATTATAAAAAGTTTAATTTATAATTGTATGCATGTTGTGCATGAGAAATGCACATTTTTAGGATGTAAGGATCTCTTTGTTAATGACGTTTGCAGTTCTGCCCTCGAGCTGTAAAATGACCAAGCTGTCTGCTGAGCTTACTCATGAGCATGCAACGTACAGATGGCCATGTGAGAAGCAATCTTGTGTCAAGTCAATGCCGACCTTTTTTAGAGTCTGGTCCTGTGACTTATTTATTGTCATAGTGAACCAGACCCTTACTGGAAATTGGAGGTGTTTGAATTGAATTGAATGGGAGGTCAGATGGTATGAGAGGGATGTGAGGAATAAATACAGTCTCCTATGAGCCAATTCCAGTGAAGACAGTTGCCTCAATGAGGTTCTTGTGCAGAGATTTGATCTGAAGCCTGATGCCGTTACAAAGTTTTGGTGGTTGTACATTTCGTAGTAACATAATTGATGCGCCGACCTTCAAAAGCAGAGCACGAGGAGGCATGCCTGGAGGATTAAGAGTGTGAAGAAACTCTACAGGATAGTGCACCGTGTCCTCTAGTTCGACAACAGAGTCAACAGACTTACTGTATATGTTTTTGTTTCAGAATTTAGTTGGTGAAGTAAAGTGGTGTTTATATGTTAAGTCATGTCATATTTTGGTGTTAGAATAGCTCTCTCCCTCAATCATGAGATGTCCATTTCATTCTGATTTCATAGGTTAGGGTAAACATTTTCAATAAGGGTTTGTAAGGTATTCACAATGAGACAGAGATTGTTAGAAACATTGATATTACAGTTCTGTTCAATTAAATTGCCATCACCTGTTTTGATGAGGAGAGTAGCGAACTCTCTGGCTTTTTTGTCGCATTTCAAGTAAACTCTCATGTTTATTCTTAAGGTAAGAACGTTGGTCCTAGGCCATAGGTATGAAGATTTCAGACATTCTTTAACTTCTGTCGTGTTTCTGATGTCTTGTAGGGTTCTGTCTAAAGCCCCAACATCTGCTCTGTGTGCCATAGTGCATTCATCCCATAAAATTAGCTTACAATCGCGCCTTAGTGCTCTGCTTGGATATGTTACACATGGGGGAATCAGTATGGGTGATGTTTAGAGGCAACCTAAAAGAAGAATGAGCAATGCCAGAAGAAGCGACAGCTATAATAATGTTCGAGGCACATGAGCACAGGATGTCGTTAATGTATATAGGCAGGGAGCCAACAATGTGGTAGATGCGCGGACAGCGGCCATGCAGAAAATGGAAGGGGGACCGGGGGGCAGCCCTTGTGCATCTCTGCAGTGAAATAAATCGTCTGTTAACGGAAATAAGGAATGAAGTTTTGACTTTATATATTCGGGAATGACTTTATATATACAAGTTTTGACTTTATATAGTTAAATTTTCATCATTGCATATATTTTTCTTCACAATAGAAATTTAAAGACTAAATTCAACTTCCATTCATACTAAAGATATTTCTGGCGACTAAATAGAACCTACTTATATCCAAATTCGAGCTATTGAGCTGTCGCCTGCCTGCCCGAATAAGTCACCCTCGCTTCGCTATTACTTTTTTACCGTTCATTTAATCATGGCTAGTGGCGGAAAAATTATAAAATGGAAAGAGGATTACACTGAGTATGGCTTTACCAAAACAATTATTAATGGCAAATAAAGTATCGATTATTCATAAGGCTTCAATTGGTGAGTTGTTTTTCTGTGTTAACCTCATATTTTTTCATACTTGTTCTCAAACCAAGGGGGTGCGAGGGTAAAATGAATCGGAAGCGCTGATCAATGTAATCGGTGTACCAGGAAATCATGCATTGACAGAAGTTCCCCTTTGCTTGGAATGCAAAGTGTGATTAAATGCATTATTTTTTAACGTGTTATGGAGCACATGCATCGAAGCTTCTCAGCTGTGCTTGTGCTAAGAAAAGGAAACATTTTAAAAATAACGTAACACGATTGTCAATGTAACCTTTTGTAAGTAGTGCCTGGAGGATTCAGAGTGTGTATTAACTTGTGGATTTTTCTGTGAGTATTTGGTGGCAGCGTCACAAAGTCGCTTCCGTAAGACTGCGTTAGCTGCGGAGCGCAGCTCAGAGCGAAATGAGGTGAATGGGAGGGGAGATGATGACGTGACTCCCCCACCTGCCTTAACTGTCAATCCCCCACAAACACAGTCTCTCAGAATTTGCATAAGCACAGACCTTCACCTGCAATTTTAACTTAGTTACAAAGTGATCAAAACTCGTTTATATCCTCGTCCTCTCATTAAACTTGTATCCCGCATTACCCGTGGGCATGACAAGCGCCAGCGGCAGCCTGTCTATGAACTTAATTTAAACTTTAGGTTTACACCGTGCTTTGTTTCCGAAGTAGCAGCACTCATGAATATGGTTGTATATGTCACTCGCTCGCTTCTTATTGTTTCGCTGCCTTCTCAATTATATAATGCATGTTTTCTTCAGCGCTTTTTGGAGCTCTTCCTTGTTTTTACGTACTGAGTTGACAGTCAGTTCACGTGATTACATGGGAGGCGTGATGATATCACACGAAACTCCGCCCCCACGGCTTTCGAGCTCAACTCCATTACAGTATATGGAGAAAAATACCTTCCAGTTATGACCATTACGCGTAGAATTTCGAAATGAAATCTGCCCAGCTGTAAGGAATGAGCCTGCCAAATTTCAGCCTTCTACCTACACGGGAAGTTGGAGAATTAGTGATGAGTCAGTCAGTGAGTGAGTGAGTGAGTGAGGGCTTTGTCTTTTATTAGTATAGATTACCTTTCTTCGTCTTGCTGGATGTGTGTCAATTTAATTTGTGGAAATCTCGCTTTGAAAACTATTTGCTGTTACACTATTTTACCCTTATATTTACTTGCCCTAAAATAAATATGTAAAGACAGTTGACCCCCACCTTGCAGGCTTTTGAACAGTTTAAACAAGTTCACGGAAAATGAAAGTGAAGCACAAAAAAGAGAAAAGAAAAGTCAGAAACGGCAGTATTTACGTGGTCTTTTTTATGAACTCACTTAATCCAAACTCTGGGTTTCAGGAAGGCAAATTCTATCCCAGTAACATCAATGGGCCAAGCAGGAATTAACCCTGTCCATTGCAGTAGTTGCGCACACTCGTATTCACTTACACTAAATCAGTTTACAGTCATAAATCAACCAAACCTACATGTCCTTAGAATTTTAAGGAAAATCATCATGATCATCCATTATACCCTGAGAAAAACTACATGAACACAAGGCGAGTGTGTCACAAACAATGACTGGGACAGGGTTTAAACCCAGTCTAACTTTTTTTGCATACTGCCTGCAACTCTGGTAAAGTGTAGAAAATGAATACCTTTTAAAGTACTAAATAAAACAGAACCTGACAATTTTCTTCCTCTCTAGGCCAACTTAGTGAAAACAAGTGAAAACAGGGGACTTTTGGTGGATGGGGCATATCTAATAGCACAAATAACTTTAGATTGGTCAAATACATCATACCCCAGTAGGGACAAGAGCATAATAAGCTACATTCTGGTCCCCCAAATACAAAACGCTTGGATTTCAATAGATAATATTTTGCATACTTTGAGATAGAGAAGGGGGTGTAGGATTTCAACATTGCATCAATGTGTGTCACACAGGTCCTATGGGTCCTTGTTCTTCATCTGGCCATATATACTAAAGAATGGAAAATAAAGGTCCTGTATTTACTAAATATATTCTCATAATCTCTACAAAAAGAGCATAGTGTATTGTGGAGGTAACTAAAACCTTGATAGAGATTGCTTTATGAATGCATAAGGTTTGACAGACCTTAATCTAAGTCACAGTTTCATAGCTAAGCCAGTCTGTTCTGGGATTATGCTGCCTCAATCAGAGATGCCCTACAATAATGTTATGCATTGGTGAATTTCCAGAAAGGAAGGAATGTTCCTTAGTAGGAAGAACCCCCACTGACAAAGTGACTATTTTAGTGTTGCTTTAAACCTACCTACTGTCACAACTCAGCAGGCACAAATAAATTTGCTTTCATGACATGGAAAAGGGGAGACTAAAAAAAGAAAATCATTATTAATATAAAAATGCTAAAAATAAAATTGTGCAAATACACAAACATAGAAAAGCCAACACTAGGAAAAGCAAAATGATTGTCCTGTCATTTCAAAAGAGGTAGGAAAGCTAATAATTCTTTCATCTTTTCAATTTCCTTCCACTGGAACATATGACACATGCTTGGTATATGCACACGTAAGCCCTTGAAAGTACTCAGGCACAACCCTCAGAATTGTGAGATCATAATGGCACTGTCATTTAAAAAAAAACAAAATAAAAATAGAAATCATTACAACAAACAAAAACAGTACTCCGATAGCTACCTGACACCCTCTATCAATTCAGCTTAAGTTTTTGGTTTCCAGGTTAATTGGCCCTGGCTATGCACAGGTAAAAAAATCTAAAAATAGATAGATAGATACTGTGCAGCAATTGAACAAATAAATGAAATCCACAATCACCAGGATAATATTTTTATTTTATTAATGGCTTATATTTTAGGACACTAAAGAGCAAATAAGGATTCATGGGCTTCAGTCACCATTAGGAGCTCGCCATTGAAGGATCACAACTGTCTAGAGCTTAGGACATTGATTTTTCTTTTTAATTTCCTTGATCTTTCTAGTGCATTATAAATAAAAAATCCTCAATCTCTCTCCTTTTCTCCAAGAAATTCATAAAAAAGTGTTCTGGATTTATAAAACTTTTTGGGGGTTGAAATAAACTTTAACTTTTTAATTTATATATATATACATACAGTATATATATATATATACATAGTAACAGATAGGAGACGCTCTCGCTCCCTTGAAGCCCTGTCCACGACTCCAGACACCAGGTAAAAGTCCACAAGTTGACTTTATTAATCTTCCACAATGCACAAAGTACCCTCTCCTCCACAATACTCATAAACAAATCACAATACTCAATAATAATCCAATAAACAATCCTCCTACTCCCAGACGCGTTGCCACCCTTCCACCCAGCTCAGCTCACTGTCTGGGAGCTCCCGTAGTCCTTTTAAATACCCTTACCCGGAAGTGTTCCCAATCCCCAGTCCATGTGATCTTGTATCACTTCCGGGTCAGGTAAAATGTTCTTTTCTTCACCCCAGATGCACGTCATTTCCCTTGTCCATGTGTGCTTCCGGGGCGTAGGGAAAATACCCGTTGTTCCTCCCTGCAGCGTCTCCTAGTGGCCCCCACGGTATCCAACAGGGCTGCGTATAAAAACTGCAATGTCCATGATGCCCTGCTGGTCTTCGGGGAACCTCCATACTGCAGGGAGGGCTCCACCTGGCGGCTTGGGGGTATCGGCAGGGATTAAATGGCCGGCCATACACCACAGTATTCCCCTCCCAGCGACAAATTATCATCCAGAGCAGCCTGCCACGAGAGGGAAGTCTTTTTCCAAGAGTACATTCCGGTTGAGCCTTGACTGATTCTTGTATCTTGGTCCCTGGAGAATCTAGGGGGAATATTAGTCCAAATCGACAGCTTGTCCCCCTCTCTCCAAGGACAGTTTCACCAAATGTGGCCCAAACTTCGGCATCTGTAGCACTGCCTCCGTCCTCCTGTTATTCTCCCCCTGCGGGACTGAAAACAATTGGGAAACGTTAGGGCCGCCCCTTCTCTTGCTGGGAAAGAAACCCCCGCCGCCTCTAACGGTGCTCTCTCTCTCCTTTTGCTTTCTTGTCAGGAGACTCCCGTTTTATTTTCAGCATCTCCTGTTTCATCTGGGGCTTGTCCACAGTCTGAGTCTCTCTATGAGATAAAGAGAGACCCTTTACTGTCTGCACCCCTTTAGTTTTATAAATCACCGGTGGCAGCGTCTTTAGGGCTGTCTCGTACCGGGAGGCAGCACTGTCTAGCTGCCCCGGATCGATCAGCTCTTTCCCCGACCACTCAGTTAACGATCCGACCTCTTTTGTAGGGCACGCCGTGTATTGGCACACGCTATTTATTAAAAGCGGGCCCGGATTACACTGCGTCCCTCTTACTTTCTTTACGGTACATCATGACTTACGGGAGGCTCTTCTCCAAATCGCCGCATGTAACTCCTCACCTTCTCCAACAGCTCTTTGGCTGCAGCTCCCAAATCCCCGATGATCTTCTCAATGTTCGTCAGGATCTGTAGAAAACTTACTACAGGCTCGATTAGCCTCTCGAGTTCCCGCAAATTAATAACATTATTTACTTCGGCCGGCAGAAGACTCACTTCCTCGTTTGCCTTACCTGCCGGCCAGGAGCCAATGAGCACGCCCGCTTCTGGCACGTGCTCTGTCGGGTCTCGCGGAGGCTTCTGGGATTTGGATTTCTCCGAGGCCAAGGATTGGTTCACTTCTTTCAGCGGAGTGCTGTCTGTCTTTTAATTTTTGACATCCCAAACAGCCAATTCCCGAACCTCCTTACCTTTTCGTGGGGTGAGTGATGCTTCGCTCGCCTCCCACTTCCCCTTCGAAATTTCCAAGTCCTTTTCTTCGGGTACGAAGGCGCAAACAGTGGGAATCGGATCTCCTCCTTCCCAGAAAGCACTGGGATTGCTGCCGTGTCCATCGTCGGCTGCCATCATGCGGAAGTCTTTCCCCTTGTGCTTAGGTTCCGACAGGAGTGCGCCATCGTCTTTGGGGCAGTCTTCTTTGCCCCGTGGAGCCTCCAGGTGATCATCTCTGAGGTACATGTACGGAACAAAGTGAGTTATTATAAACGGATTTTCAGTCACATTCCCGGCACGTACCTCAGAGCGATCGTTGGTTCCTGGAGGTTTCTCCGGATTTGTAAGGCCGCTCTGTGACTCCTCCCAAGCGTTGGCCATTGCACACAAGACTCTCACGATGGAGTTGTCGCATATATATATATATATATACACATACATATACATACATACACACACACACACACACAAACACACACACACATACATATACACACACATATATATATACCCATTGGGGTGCGAGCAGCTGTTGCTGGGGGTGCCAGAATCCATCGAGGAAGAAAAATGAAAAACATTTGTACAAAATCTTAATTTATCTATCCATTCCTAAATAATTAAATGGGCAGGCTATTTTGTATCAGTGCACACTGCTTGTTAAAACGGATGACTCCCACTCTTACGTGCACTTAGTACTGCGTGGGTATTATGAACTATCGTATTTGTTCAAGTTCTATTTAAATTTTAAATATAAGTCATTTTTATTTAGTCGAAAGAAATATGTTTGGTAGGAATGTAAGTTAAATTTAGTCATCATTGCATACATTTTTCTTCACCATAGAAATTTAAAGACTAAATTCAACTTACATTCATTCCTACCAAAGATATTTATGTCGACTAAATAGAACCTACTTATATCCAAATAGAAAAGATATATTTTTTCGAATCTGATTGCGCATTGTAGAGCGACTTGACGCGCACCACATTGAGCCTGCAAGCTATTGAGCTGTCGCCTGCCTGCCTCAATAAGTGATCCTCGCTTCCCTCTTACACTTTTACTGTTAATTTAATCATGGGTAGTCGCGAAAAAATTCGAAAATGGAAGGAGGATTACACTGAGTAGGGCTTTACCAAAACAATTATTGATGGCGAATAAAGTATCCATTATTCATAAAGCTTCAATTGGTGATCTGTTTTTCTGCGTTAACCTCATATTTTTTCATACTTCTTCTCAAACTAAGGGGGTGCGAGGGTAAAATGAATCGGGAAACGCTGATTTATATATATTGAATATATTGAAACAGTTTTACTGTCAAATAATGCAAACAATACGCGGCACGTGTTTCGCCCTAATTCTGGGCTCATCAGGCGTACACACCCACTGCACCCCCTGTTGGGAATCGAACTTCAGACGTCAGCGCTAGAGGCGAAGCTCTACTTTATTTGACATTATGTAGATCGGGGTATATATATAGCAAAATACCCACGCTTCCCAGCAGAGAAGTAGTGTGTTAAAGAAGTTATGAAAAAGAAAAGGGAACATTTTAAAAATAACGTAAAATAATTGTCAATGTAATTGTTTTGTGACTGTTATGAGTGTTGCTGTCATCAAGGATTTGAATATCATTATTTCTTTCAATCAGGTTCGTATTTGGAGGATGTGTTGTGTTATATATACACATAAAAGATAACTCCTGTGGCCACAATAAATGCCTTTATTGAATAGATATTGTAAGGAATGAGCCTGCCAAATTTCAGCCTTCTACCTACACGGGAAGTTGGAGAATTAGTGATGAGTCAGTGAGTGAGTGAGTGAGTGAGTGAGTGAGTGAGTCAGTAAGGGCTTTGCCTTTTATTAGTATATGTATATATCTAATCTAATTATGCAATTTTTATTGCGCTATAACTCATTTAGTTTATTACATAGAAAATCACCCGAAAAATCCCAGACCATCGAGAAGTCTGTGAACTGACGACATGAAGAATCGTCTTCGTACCGAACTGGAATTGTCCCCTCATAATTCAAAGTCATCCGGACGATCTGGATCTGCACAATTAGATCTGGACCACCCTGTGTATATATATATATACCATGCGCCGTTGTGTAAAACACACACCCTAATTTTTACAAAGAAAATTGTGAAAATCGTTTTTCCTCGTGTACGAAGCGCATTGTAGTTTTATAGTAAGCGTTTAGAGAGAGAGAGAGAGCGCAAGTGCACGAGTAAGTGAGTGAGAGAGAGAGAGCGAGCAAGCGAGTGAGAGAGAGCGCGAGCGAGAGCGCGAGCGAGAGAGCAAGCCCAAGCAGTTTCCTTTTATATGATGCACACTTTCCTCGTGTATGATGCGCACCCGATTTTCTAATTCTAATTTTCGGGAAAAAATGTGCGCGTGGTACATGCGTAAATACGGTATATCTATACATATATATTGTGAAAAGCCGCTATATAGCGCCCGACCTGGCACAGACTACGCAGAGGCACGTGTTCACACTCAAGGGTTCTTTATTTTTACTTCTTCAGCCGTGGGCACATGTCTTCCCCGTGTCCCACAGGCCCAACACAGTCCAAGCACAAATAAACCCACACAAACCACTTTCCTGCTTCACCACTCCTCCCATGCAACCTCGTCCTCTTCCTCCCGATTCCGGCTTCGAGTGGAGGTGGCTGGCCCTTTTTATACCCCACCCGGAAGAGTTCCAGGTGGTTGACCACCTGGTCCTAATTGCCCTTCTGGGTGGGGCTGAGAATTCAAGCAGCCAGGCTGCGGAGTCCATGCAGCTCCCCCTAGCGGCCACCCGAGCCCCCAACCAGGCTGTGGAGGACTCCATCTCCCATGGAGCCCTGCGGGTGGTTGGGGAATCACTGTCGCCATGGAGGCTGCCACCAAGAGTCCCAGGGGAGGTACTGAACTGTCCATGGTGGCTCCCCCGGAATATACACAGCAGGGGCGTCCCGGCCAGGCATGGGACCCAGCTGTCCATCACAATATATATATAAATATTCGTAAACGTAAGCCTGAGAACTCTCTCGTAGGCACTGATTTGAGGAAACAAAGGGGAAAAAGAGATGATGAAACCACTAACTGCTAACAAGGTTTCCATTTCCCCTGAAGTGGAGGAGAAGGCAATGGCGAGTGACATCACTTCCAGGTCTGATGCTGTTATCTCCTCCTCTTTGCTTTTCCTGTCTTCATGGTACTTAATTACCGTATCAATGCAGTTTTATGTTTAAACCTCTAGCTATCCATCAGAAAGTGTTCAGCAGTCCTGATACTTTGATCAAGTTTGCACAAATAGTTTACCTGTGACATTGAACTAAATCAGTGGGCCTTGGTTAGAACATGAATGGATAGAATTGTATCCTTTGTAAAATGGTGTAGATATTTGTAATGGACTGAATTCCAGGACAATTGTTGCCCAACTATTTCACAATAAAAAAGACACTCTTCTTAATGCTCCTTCTATGCTCTTCAGCATCAATATCTGGTTTCCCAGTTTGGTGTAGAACATTAAGGACTTTTTTCTAAGTAAAAAATGGGGGCAAAAAATGTATTAAACCTTTGTGTTTTTTTTTTATTCGTAATAGAAGCTGACACACTGATACTTGAATGGCACAGTGGTATAGTGGTAGAAAGGACAATGTAGTTTGTGTCCCAGGTTCTCCCTACATGCATGTTCTCTCTACATGGGTGCTCTGGTTTTCTCCCACAGTCCAAAGACATGCAGGTTAGGTGGATTGTTTATGCTTAATTGGCTGTAGTGTATGTGTGGTGTATGCCATGTGTCAGTGTGTTTACCCTGTGATAGTATTGTTCCTGTTTTGCATCCTATGCTTGTTCCAACCCCCTTGACCCTGCTCAGGATTAGGTGAGCTTAGGAAATGGCAATGTTGGCACCTTCAAAGCTATAATACTAGGGTGTTGTACCGTGTTAGCCATTATGAATGTAGTGAGAAGTCAAGCAAAATGACATGTTTTACATCTTGCCTGAAGAAGGGGCCTGAGTTGCCTCGAAAGCTTGCATATTGTAATCTTTTTAGTTAGCCAATAAAAGGTGTCATTTTGCTTGACTTTGCACTACCTTCAAAACTAAAAGAATAGCACCTCCAGTGACTACCTAATGTCTTGCTAACCATTTCATTTTTTAGCTGTTTAAAAAGGACCAAATTCAGGCTTCTTCATTTTTGTCCCCTCACCTAACAGGTCTTTAAAAGCCAAAGTAAAATCCCTAACAAATGCCTTGCTTTAACTTTAATAACCATCCATTAGCCTCCAGTTTTACCTCAGCGGCTACAATGTTTTCATTTTGCTTTTTTAATGATTCTAATGATGCCTTTTTTGCAGCAATTTATGTCACACAGTAATCTTTGTGTTTTATTTCATTAATTAAATTCACGGCTAAAACAATTTTGTGTTATTAGTGATGAATGCCAACCTCTGTATTGCTCAGTTATTAAAGTTACAGTATCCAAAACAAAAACAAGAAACACACATCTCTGTAATTTCCTTCTTCCATTATTGATTTTAAGTTGGTTCCCTGAAGAGGCAAGAGACAACAGTTGTCACATTCATTTATAAACACTTTAAAAGTCACTAGATAAGACTGTTTTTAATTTAATTAATACATTTGTGAAACATGTCAAAAGTAGAGGTACTGTAGATGGTAAGTCAAGGAGCCATTGAGGTGTCAGTCAAAAGTAAGTATGATGAAGTCAAATGATATATATAAATAGCATAACATATTTATGCAATTAGCAGACATTTCATAAATAGAGAAACACACCCTCTCTCCATTCTGACAGCATACAGCAAAGGCAGAGCACAACTCTAAAAAGGGCACTGGCCCATTGCAGGGCACATCCACAGCGGGCTTGTTTAGATTTACCAATTAACGTGGTAATTACCTCTTTAATTCCTGCTAAGACTGGGAGAATATGGAGATTCCACACAGATGGTGAATCGGCCCAGGATGTTAATCCAGTCTCTTGGAGCGGAGAGGCAGCAGAGCTAACATCTGCTATGATGTCCCAGAAAAATCACATAATCAATACATAATTTACACTGAAAAAAGTGGACTTTTCCTAGTATTTGCCGCCATTACATGTTTTTTAATTATGTGCTTTCTTTTACTCTGCAATCTATATATCCAATGGGGTATTTTATTTTTCATGATTTTCAAGATTTCATGAAATATTTTAATGAATGACATTTTGTGTTTATAAATCCTGAATCCGAGCATAGCATTTTTCCATTTTTAAAAGAAAATGTTACATTTTAATATATTTTAAACTAAAATCTTATTTGGTGTTTACTTTTCTTCTAACAAGTTATAAACGATATAAGGGAGATGACATTTTTACTACTCTATGAACATTGACTTATAGGAAATATAAAAAATAGCCAAAGCTGAAAAAACAGACTAATGGTGAATTATTCTGACTAACTTGACTGAACAGTCTTCATAGTTTGAGTATTTTAAATTATAAATAAAAAGTTATTTATTTATTGTTAACTATTTTAACATCCATTAAACAGAGTTCCCAAGATGTATGAAAGCTGATTATTAAAAAAGTTTTTCATTTTAGATATTTCCAATGCCTGTGTGAAGTAATTACATGATTACTGTCTAAATCACAAAAGGAATATCTGCAAAGCAAAAAGCAAAACATGTTACAAGCACACTAATACAGAACAGTTTAAGTTTAAATATTTACCACTAGAGGACACTGTTGTTTTAAAGACTGCATCTCTGCTTTTACCATATTATTTTCAAAGGCCAGCAAGATTATATTCTGAAACAATAATAAAACAAATTGCCTCAGTCAGTGCACAAAAATGTTATATAAAATCTTACTTGCTCAGAGCTAGGGTGTGTAAGGATGCTGCAAAACAGATGCTGTATTTGAAAATAGCCCATCACAATATATGTGTATGTAAAACTTTCTTACCAGCAGCATGATAAATGGAACTAAGGTTTAAGAAAGGGTTAATGAATGTATTACTTCTTGTCAAATAGTATGGAGACACCATTTCTGACTGGCTCATCTTTAAAATGCAAGTAAGTCAAAATTGAAGGTGCAAATGACCATGTGACTACTGGAATATGCTGGTGCCTGTTGAACCACAGGATTAATAGTGCTAGGGCTAATTCCAGAAGCTGCTCTAGGCTTTATCAAAAACGAAACTCCAGTATGGTCATTTCCTTCCAGTTATCATCCATTCGTCACTGAAAGATGCTATAACACCTGCACTTCACAACAGGTCATCCACCTGAAGCTAAGCATGTTCAGGCCAGCCAGTACTTGGATGGGAAAGCTAGGGTTGCTGCAGAAAGAGGTGTTGGTGATCCCAGTAGGGGGCACTTATTCTGTGAGCTGTGTGTTGATTCTAATGCCCCAGTGCAGTGACGAGGACAATATGCTGTAAATATGATGATGCCCAACAAGTGAGATGTAAAACCAAGGTCCTTCTCTCTGTGGTCATTAAAGATCCCGGGGCATCTTTTGAAAAGAGTAGGGTATATCCCGATGTCCTGGTAAACTGCCTATCATGACCTTGTCCATTTTGGCCCCCTAATCATCCCCCTGTCTCTAACTGGTGTCACACACGTGCGACTAGGAGCGAGCTGAGTGGACCAAGTGGAGTTGATTACCCACTAGGCCAAGGGATGGCGGAGTGCTCTAAACCTATTTTTGTTATCTCTGCAGACCAAATATGGGAAAACCTGCCTGATTTAACATCACCGCCCAGACTGATGTCACTTCCTGTTCTGGCGCCCAGACTGACATCACTTCCTGTTCCAGCAGCCAGACTGACATAACTTCTGTTCTGGTCAAATGACATCAGTTCCGGTTTACAGCATATAAAATCTCAATCTGTCCAAACCAGTTCAGTTCATACTGAGAACTCAACCTGAGAGCATCCTCTTGTTACTTTAAACCTTTTGCAGCCAGGGACAATATACGGGTGGCTCCTCCAAACCTTTTTCAGTGTGTTGAGACTCATTCTTTTACAGTGGCGTAGTCGGCAGGACGGCCTCCTTGTGGACCGGAAACCAAACCATAACAAAGTCTTAACACACCCTCATCCTAAACAACTGAAGAACTATCAGGTAGGACTGTACCGTTCTCTTGTTGCCAAGCTGGGGTCTGACGGTGTGTGTCAGGGGAATCTGGAGCATCTTCCGACCCAGTTCTCTCTAAAGAGAACCTGGGACTGTAGGCAGAGGACTTACAGATGATGGCCAGGCTCAGAAAGTATCACAGTGGAGACCTATTATGGGCTTCTTAGAATGGGGTCCGACCCAAATATCCCCACAAAGGAAAAATCCTTTGAGAAAGGTGGGGACACCTCGGGTTGGCAGGCAAGGGATATAATGAAATGGGAATATAACCCAGAGGAGTCTCTTTAAAAACAGGCCATTACACTGTGGCAGAAAGTCGGGCACTGGCTACGGGCATATAATAAAAACACCTGAAAGATTGTGGAAAAAGTGGCCTGTGCCATATTAATAAATAGCCTTCCCGCTAAGCTCACCCAGATGACCTGGGGACATTTGTGCAATAACATGGGCTCCGATAAAACTTTAGAGCGAATCAAGCTCCATTTTTTTTGGCCTGGGATTAATGAGGAGGTCAACTGCTTTTGCATGTCCTGTTCGGAATGTCAATTACGGCAGATTCCTAGGAGGGACTGTGCTCCTCTAATCCCTTTACCCCTGACTGATGTTCCTTTTGAATGTATCGGAGTTGACCTAGTGGGATCCCTAGAGCCTTCAGCCAGGGGTCATAAATATATAATGGTCCTGGTGGATTATCGCATATCGCATATTCATCAGACCATATTCATCGCATATTCATCAGACCACTAGGACAGCATTTTTTCACTTAAGAAACATAGCTAAAGTTAGACCTCTTATATCATTGAAAGATGCGGAGAAATTAATTCACGCTTTTGTTTTCAGTAGACTAGATTACTGTAACGCACTCCTCTCAGGACTACCCAAAAAAGACATAAATCATTTGCAACGAATGCAGAATGCAGCTGCTAGAATCCTAACTGGGAAAAGAAAATCCGAACACATTTCTCCAGTTTTGATGTCACTACACTGGTTGCCTGTGTCATTCAGGATTGACTTTAAAATACTGCTTATGGTTTATAAAGCCTTAAATAATCTCGCTCCATCTTATATATCGGAATGCCTGACACATTATATTCCAAATCGTAACCTTAGATCTTCAAATGAGTGTCTCCTTATAATTTCAAAAGCTAAACTTAAAAGAAGTGGTGAGGCGGCCTTCTGCTGTTATGCACCCAAAATCTGGAATAGCCTGCCAATAGGAATTCGCCAGGCAAATACAGTAGAGCACTTTAAAACACACTCAAAGCATCATGATGCACCAACATTGATGGACTGAAAGCCAGAAGTCAACGTGACCATCATCATCAGGTCCTTCGATGAAAACGCTAAATACAAAGAGGACTGTTTGATTTATGTTAGGTAGATTGCCCAGAGGGGACTGGGCGGTCTCTTGGTCTGGAACCCCTACAGATTTTATTTTTTCTCCAGCCTTTGGAGTTTTTTTGTTTTTTCTGTCCACCCTGGCCATCGGACCTTACTCTTATTCTATGTTAATTAATGTTGACTTATGTTTATCTATTATTGTGTCTTCTATTTCTCTATTCATTTTGTAAAGCACTTTGAGCTACATTTTTTTTGTATAAATATGTGCTATATAAATAAATGTTGATTGATTGATTGATTGATTGATTGATTATGCCACCCGATACTCCTGAAGCTGTTACACTACACTTAGCCACTTCCAAAGTTATCTCACGGGAGTTGGTAAGGTTCTGTGCACGAGTGGCATCCTTAAAGAAATCCTGATGGATCAAGGGACGCCTTTTACCTCGGAGATGTTCAGGGAGACAGCTAAGTTACTGAAAATAAAGAATTTAAAGACCTCTGTATATCATCCTCAAACAGATGGTCTAGTCGAGAGGTTCAACCAAACTTTTAAACAGATGCTATGCAAGGTAGTCAAAGAGGATGGAAAGACCTGGGATCTGCTCCTCCCCCTCGTCCTTTTTGCTTATCGGGAAGTCCCACAATCCTCCATGGGGCTCTCACCCTTTGAATTATTGTATGGACGACAATCCCGAGGTATATTGGATATATTAAAAGAAGGCTGGGAGGAGGAGGTCCTTCCCCCAGTAAATATACTTGACTACACTATATCATGCAATCACGTGATATTTTTGCAAAAATTAGACCTAAAAAAATCCTAAAATTTCATATGGAGAAGGCGCAAACAGCCCATGCTCATTGTTATAACCGTGGCACGTCCCTTCAGGAGTTCCAACCGGGGAATCAAGTCATTGTAATGGTTCCTACCTCACATTCCAAATTACTGGCCCATTGGCAAGATCCATATAAAGTTAAGGAAAGGAAGGGTCTGGTCAATTATTTAGTTATCCAACCTAATCGTTAACCTAGAGAGTGGATTTATCATGGCAATTTGATGAAACTGTGGAAGGAAATGGATCCCGATCCTTCCTTCGGACAGCCCTACTAACTCTTCACTCATAAAATACACCTTAACTTTGGTAATGATTTGACTCGTCTACAGCGACAGGGGCTCGAAGCAGTTATCCTATCTGTCCCAAAGGTAGTGAACGAAAATCCTGGATGAACCTCCCTGATTGTGCATGACATAGTGACAAAACCAGCGGTTACAGTCAGAGAACACCGATATCAGATTCCCGAAGCAAAAGAGGAAGAAGTGGAGTTGGAGATGAAACGAATGCTGGATCTAGGTGTGATAGAGGAGAGTTATAGTCCTTGGTCCAGTCCCATCGTGTTGGTCAAAAAGCCAGACGGAAGTTGGCAATTTTGTAATGATTTCCGTCGGCTTAACCAAGTCTCGTAATTCGATGCCTATCCTATGCCGCGAGTGGATGACCTCCTCAAGCGGCTAGGACGTGCCAAATTTTTGACTACTCTAGATAGATAGATAGATAGATAGATAGATGAATGCAGTGCAAGTTAAAAAATGCAGGGTGGAGAGTGCAAGGCAGGTATAACAGTCAATATCATTGTATAATGTTAATGTTTACTCCTCCAGGTGGAATTGAAGAGTCGCATGGTGTGGGGGAAGAACGATCTCCTTAGTCTGTCAGTGTGGCAGGACAGTGACAGCAGTCTGTCGCTGAAGCTGCTCCTCTGTCTGGAGATGATACTGTTCAGTGGATGCAGTGGATTCTCCATGATTGACAGGAGCCTGCTCAGCGCCCGTCACTCTGCCACAGATATCAAACTGTCCAGCTCCGTGCCTACAATACAGCCTGCCTTCCTCACCAGTTTGTCCAGGCGTGAGGCATCCCTCTTCTTTATGCTGCCTACCCAGCACACCACTATGCAGAAGAGGGCATTCGCCATAACCATCTGATCTTAGTGCAGATGTTGAAGGATGCCAGCCTTCTAAGGAAGTATAGTCGGCTCTGTCCTCTCTTGCACAGAGCATCAGTATTGGCAGTCCAGTCCAAATTATCATCCTGTGCACTTCCAGGTATTTATAGGTCTGCACTCTCTGCACACAGTCACCTCTGATGATCACGGGGTCCATGAGGGGCCTTTGCCTCCTAAAATCCACCACCAGCTCCTTGGTTTTGCTGGTGTTTAGTTGTAGGTGGTTTGAGTCGCACCATTTAACAAAGTCCTTGATTAGGTTCCTATACTCATCCTCCTGCCCACTCCTGATGCAGCTCACAATAGCAGTGTTGTCAGCGAACTTTTGCACGTGGCAGGACTCCAAGTTGTATTGGAAGTCCAATGTGTATAGGTTGAACAGGACCGGAGAAAGCACAGTCCCCTGCGGCGCTCCTGTGCTGCTGACCACAATGTCAGACCTGTAGTTCTCGAGACGCACATACTGAGGTCTGTCTGTAAGATAATCCACAATCTATGCCACCAGGTATGAAACTACTCCCATCTCTGTCAGCTTGTCTCTAAGGAGCAGAGGTTGGATGGTGTTGAAGGGGCTAGAGAAGTCCAGAAACATAATTCTTACTGCACCACTGCCTCTGTCCAAGTGGGAGAGGGATCGGTGTACCATATAGATGATGGCATCCTCTGCTCCTACCTTCTCCTGGTATGCGAACTGCAGAGGGTCGAGAGCGTGACGGACCTGTGGCCTCAGGTGGTGAAGCAGCAGCCTCTTCATGGTCATCATCACATGTGACGTCAGGGCGATAAGCCTGAAGTCATTCAGCTCACCAGGACCTTTGGGACTGGGGTGATGCAAGATGTCTTCCAAAGCCTCTGGACTCTCCCCTGTTTCAGGCTCAGGTTGAAGATGCACTGTAGAGGACTCCCCAGCTCCAATGCACAGCCCTTCAACAGTCGTGGCTATACTCCATCTGGACCTACTGCTTTGCTGGCACGAAGTCTCCTCAGCGCTCTACTTACCTGGGCTGCTGTAATTGTGGGTTGGGGGAAACTCTCTCCTATGCTGGTATCAGCAGAAGGATGGGTGAAGGATGCAGTACTCTGAGGTGAGAGTGGGTTAGGGTGGTCAAATATGTTAAAAAAGTTGTTCATCAGGTTTGCTCTCTCCATGCTCTCTCGATGGTGGCACCCCGCTTCAAGCTGCAGCCAGTCATGATTTACATTCCATCCCACACTTATTTCATGCTGTTATTCTGCAAGTTTTGCTCCAGTTTTCTCCTGTACTGCTCTTTCACTGCTCTGAGCTGGACTTGGAGTTCCTTCTGCATGCACTTGAGCTCAAGCTGATCACCGCCTTTAAAAGCCTTTTTCTTCTGGTTCAAAAGGCCCTTGATGTCACTTGTAATCCATAGCTTGTTGTTAGCATAGCAGCGTACTGTTCTTACTGGAACTACAATGTCCATACAGAAGTTGATGTTGTCAGTAGTGCAGTCAACAACCTGCCCAATGTTCTCATTATGTGACCCCTGTAGATATCCCAGTCTGTAGTTCCAAAGCAGTCTCACAGAGCTTGCTCTGCCTCAAAAGACCACTTCCTGAATGAGTGTGTGGTTGTAGGTAGCTCCCTCACTCTTGGTTTGTAGTGAGGCTGAAGCAGAGCCAGGTTATGATCTGCATTCCCAAGCGCAGGCAGCGGGGTGGCACTGTATGCATCTTTAACATTTGCATACAGTAGGTCAATAGTCCTATTTCCCCAGGTGTTACAATCCACATACTGGGAGAAGGCAGGTAATGTTTTGTCCAGCGTCACATGGTTAAAATCTCCAGAGATTAGCACAAGCACCTCGGAGTGCTGTGTTTGTAGTTTAGCAACAGCGGGGTGGAAGATGTCACAAGTTATCTCCATCAAACTCTCTGGGCAAGTAGTAGGGACACAGACTTACGGCCAACAGTTCGATGTCCCTGCAGCAAGTGGAGATTTGGACATTTACATGTCCAGGGTTGCACCACCTTGTGTTCACATAGAGAGCGAGTCCTTCTCCTTTCCTTTTGATTTGATGAAGGGGTACTGACAGGTTCCCTTAACAGACTCCACAAAGGAAAAGACTGCGTTTAGCACCCCTAGCGGACATTGGCAGTATCGTGTACTTCCATTCGGATTACATGGGGCTCCCGCTACCTTCTGGTGGACAAAGTGCTCTGACCCC
Source organism: Polypterus senegalus (assembly GCF_016835505.1). Classification (NCBI taxonomy): domain Eukaryota; kingdom Metazoa; phylum Chordata; class Cladistia; order Polypteriformes; family Polypteridae; genus Polypterus; species Polypterus senegalus. The sequence goes on along the minus strand of NC_053167.1, from coordinate 58,933,782 downwards.
CATAATTCGTATAGTGCTGCCTACTTGGATGATGTTGTCATCTATTCCAGAACCTGGAAGGAACACCTACAGCAGGTTAAATCTGTATTCCGGACACTAGCGAATGCTGGTCTTCGTATTAATCCAAAGAAATGCTATTTTGGATTGGTCAAAGCCAAATATTTAGGTTACTTAGTGGGCCGGGGTATGGTCAAGCCACAATGCTCCAAAATAGATGCCATAGTGAATTGGCCCCATCCAATAACCAAGTGGCAGGTACAAGTATTTCTTGGCTTAGCAGGTTACTTTCGTTGGTTTGTACCCTGGTTTTCTAAGAGAGCAACACCCTTGACAAACCTGACAAGGAAGGGGAAGCTAACCACGTCGTTTGGGATGATGCTACAGATGCTGCATTTAGTGACCTTAAGCAGGCCCTTACGTCAGCTGCTATTTTGAAAGCACCTGATTTTTTTATACTCCAGACGGACGCTTTGGACACAGGTCTTGGTGCCGTGCTGAGCCAAATCGTCGATGGAGTGGAACACTCCGTTATGTACCTAAGTCAGAAACCGCTGGACCGAGAGACCAGGTATGCGACAGTGGAGCGGGAGGCTTTGGCGATTAAATGGGTAATTACTCAGCTGAGGTACTACCTCTTGGAATGTAGGTTCACCCTGGAGACTAACCATGCACCTTTACAGTGGATTGCGTTACACAGGGATTCAAATCCACGAGTCATGAGGTGGTTTTTAGACCATCTTGTAAGTTCTTGGTCATTTATCGTCGAGGTCTACTGCAGGCCAATGCTGATGCACTTTCCCGGTGCCACAACCTCACAGACAGGTACACACATGCGACTAGCAGCGAGCTGAGTGGTGGACCAAGTGGAGGTGATTACCCGCCAGGCCAGGGGGTGGCGGGGTACTTTAAATCTATTTTTGTTATATTTGCCGACCAAATACAGGAAAACCTGCCTGATTTAACATCACCTCCTGTTCTGGCGCCCAGACTGACGTCACTTCCTGTTCCGGTCAAATGACATCACTTCCGGTTTACAGCATACAAAATCTCCATCTGTCCAAACCAGTTCAGTTCATTCTGAGAATTCAACCTGAGATCATCCTCTTGTTACTTTAAACCTTTTGCAGCCAGGGACAATACTGTATACGGGTGGCTGCCCCAAACCTTTTTCAGTGTGTTGAGACTCATTCTTTTACACTGGCTAACTATCTTACCACTTCACCACTTAACAACTAATGTGTGGTGAGCATACTGGTGCAATAATGGCTGCCGTCGTATCATCCAGGTGGGTGCTACACATTGGTGGTGGTCGAAGTGGATCCCCTCTCTCTATGTTAAGTACTTTGAGTAGCAAGAAAAGCGTTATATAAAAGTAATTCATTATTATTATTATATTATTATTATTATTGTTATTAACATGACCAGAATTAAAGGCTTATTGTCAGGACTGTAATGTAGCCAGATTTTTATCGATGGCAGAGTGGATGTGCTACTGTGTGGGTTAGTCTTTTGGCACTTCCGCCACACAGGGGCGTGGCTACAGGGGAATGCCGGGAAGCAGTTGGAGCCCATCCGGGTTCCTATTTAAGGGGCCGTCTCCCTCCAGTCATGGGCAGAAGTCGAGTGGAAGAGGATGGAGCTGGAGGGAGGACTAGAGGCGGCCAGGAGAGAGAGGCACAGAGACTGTGTGGCCTGGACATTGGGGGAATCGGTGCTGGAGGCACTGGGGTGTGTGAGTGCACAAAAAACTTGTAAATATTATAAATAAACATGTGTTGGGTGAACATAAGATGTCCGTCTGTCTGTGTCCACAATAGTACAATATATACTAGCACACTCTGTTAGGTGAATTGTAGTGTGCACATTAAAGAACAATTTCAATAATAGGACATGACCTGCAAGTCTTAGTCCTACAGCAGTCCAGAATTGTCTGAGAGTTTTATTATTATGCAGCAAGTCCTGTTGTGGTTACATGGACCTGTGCTTCATGTCTAATTGCTCATTAAAAAGAAAGAAGCGATGATTAATATGATGACATTTTTTGTGCCAAAAAAGGGACATAAAGCTGAAATCACAGTAAAAAAAACAATTTTTTTCTTTATATGTTTCTTCACACAGTATTATTGCAAAAAAGGTCAAATAGCACAAGAAGAAAAATGTTTTTCTGTGACTAAGATTCTTTAGAAATTAAAACAATTCACATTTACAAACACATTTCCTTCAGTATTGTCATTAACTGTTAAAGAAAATTGAGCCTTAAAATGGAACAGCATGCAAAAAGTAATTTATTTAAGTAGTTTCACATTTGACAACAACATGGCAATTCCTAATCAATGTTTATTAAATGATGCTGCATCTGTGTGCTCTCAGGAATATTGTGACTACACCGAGCTTTTTAAATGTAAAGAGCCCCCTGGCATTTCTTGACATGTATGCACTATATAAAATGAAGATTGATTGTCTGCAACAGAATAATCTTTAGAATCACTTTCTAAGTCATAATTACTTAAAAGAAACTTGTGGAAAATGTACATTGTGTTGGTGACTAGTAAAGCAGCTTTATTTCACTTACAGACATCACATGCTAGCACGAAAATTTGTAATAAAGAACATGTTAATGTGAGAGTGCACCCAGCAGAGGACCCTCATTAAAATTTAATATAATGTCATAGAAATCAGGAATGGACAGAGACATTTTAGTTACTGACCCAAGTAACAGAATTCACCCAAAGGAAGAGCATTCTGTTTGTGTGTCTTAGGCCTGGGGAAGTATATTCCAAGTATCTGGTCGGTGTGGGAAAGCCTGACTGGAGAAAATCATCATGAGGTGACCAGATGGTTGCCACCATCATTTCACTTATGCCATATAGGGCTTTAGGGTACCTTTCCCCTAAAGTGGCATTTTTGGAAGCTGAAGTGCTCAGAAATTAGTGAATACATAAATTCAGTGAGAATGTTTCAGCTTCGATGTCTGGCCCTTCAGCAAAAAATGTGGGCTTTGGTTTTGAGTGGTACTGTAATTATTGAAACTATCGAGTTCTGTGACCCATTGACTCTCCATTTTTCAAGAGTTGAATTGGCACTAAAAGCTAAACCTAGGTAGGGTTTAAAATTGTCACCTCATGTCACAGCTTAGAAAAAAAATGGCACTGTCCGCTACAGTTTAAATTTGGGAAAACGCTGTACAAGAGAACAAAGTGGCCAGGCACTGCATACAAAAAAGCCTTTGGGAGGTGAGAAATATGGGAGCATATGGGCAAAGTAAATTCATTCTTCATTTATTGAGAAAGGGATTCTATGCTTATTTGTAGCCCTGTGCGCAGAGCTAATAGATGTTTGCTTATATGTGCATCATTGAAAAAAAAATGCTTGTAATTCATGCTCCTACCTTTGTCTCAAAGTTCATGTTGGGTCCTAATGTTGTGGACATGCCCCCAATTGTCAGTGGTTTAGTGGTCATGGTATTGTGTGTTGATGTGCACATGAACCCAAATACTGAAAACAGCTTTAGCAGTTTTTCCTCAAGCTTCAAATACTGATGACAGGAGGAAATTCTTTTCCATAACATCATTTTCAAGAAACAAAAATAACAAAGGTCTAGCAAGAGAAAATAAGATTATGCTTTATCCTGATGTCAGGCTATAGCCGCTTGGGAAACTTTCCTCATGACAACACTATTTTGACTTTTGGATATACTGCTTTTGGTTACGTCTTGGAAAGATTTCTATAGTACAAGACACAAAATACCTCCCAAAAGAGTGCCAAAACTTTACTGACAAAAACTAGCCAATCAAATTCAGCACAATTATTGGTGGTGTCTCTCAAGAGAGTAGATGTAGGCCTTAACAAGCCTGACCATACAGTAGAAAAAGAGGTTGAAGTAGCACATTTTTAACCCGGCTCTAGCTTGCTCTCCCAGAATATAATACAAAAGGCAACAGACAATAAAAAGATAATGAATAAATGTGAGGCCTGTATGGGATAAGAAAAAAACTTGTTCTATGAATTTACAAAGTGCCTGAAACTGCTTGTCTGATAAACTAGGACATCCAGACTTCTTTTGTTCCAGAACATTTATAAATATAAGTTATATCATGTAACATTTTAACTTTATTTTTTGTTCTCTGATAACAGTTTACATATAAGAAGTCTTATTTCTATGAACCAGATATTTACGCAAGACTAACAGTGAACTATTTTGGGGCCTTTAAATCATACTTAATGGCACAGAGGTGTTTCTAGAATAAACTGTTTTTCTGTGTGCTGATTGGTGTACTTGATATGCTTTCAAGTTCTTATATGTAAATGAACTTAACTGATAAAAGAAACAGTTCTGTTAGATTTCTTTAGTCTGACATGCCGCATTGAACATGAACACAATGGGAGCTACACCAATTGGTGTAGTAAAGGACATCCACCGTGGATTTAATTTTCATTAGAGACTCACGACTTTTCTTTATTAGCCGACAATTTTCTGCATCAGAGTCTCATCAGAATAAAGAAGGGTATGCAAGCGTGATTATTTAGACTCTTAGACTATCAGTTCCAAAAATGAAATATATAAAGATATGCTATCCTCTCATATCAAAAATCCTAGGCAAATAGCAACTGAGATGAGTGACAGAGTTGCTATATTAGAAATTGTTCACTAAAAATCATACTAAATTCTTTTTGTTTTTTTTGAGAAAATCCTTGAAAATGATATTAAGGAAAAGCTAGAAATTGAAAGACCACATTCCTTATTTGTCAAACATTTCTGAAGTTTTCTTCATTAAATTCCTAAAATTTCACATTAAACCACATATGTGCTGTGTTATGCTAGGGAGTAAGGCATGTTCCTGTATGACACAATCTGTAGTATTTTTCCTAAACTCAGCACCAAATTTACTGAAAAAACAGCATTATGTATAAACATGGAAGGTCAGAAATTAGCTATGGATTTATGTATCTAGCTAGACTAATAATGATATTTTGAGATCAAATGTAGTGAGATGCTCCGCCCACCTGAGGAAGCTGAGAAGACCTTGAAAACTTGCCTTGCAGACTGGGTAAATGAAGTATGACCAGCTGGAGAGTAATAATCTGTGAACTTTCTCTTTTTACATTTTGAAGTTAAAGGTAAACATCTGGAAAGAAAAAATAGGAGCTTAAAATTGAAAGGAAGGGGGCCTCATGCAGAAAACTAAATTTCAAAAATCAGCTTTGATTCCAGAAAATAAAAAAGGAACTCCAGTTTTTTTTTTTGAGACAAAATAATCTTGGAATGATGCAGAGAATGATTACTTAGACCGCTCCGGTTCTAACAAGTGATACAGTATGTTTGGCTCCAGCTAGTCAAATGCAAATGATCTGCAATTCCAGGTTCTGATATTAAAACTGTATCTACTTTGATTAAGAGTTACAGAGTTCACAAACTGAAGACCTTGGCCTGTTTTCTCAAATTACACCGGTGAAAAGAGATGAACACTGATGAGATACTAGACTTAGCTTTTTCAAAAATCAACACTTAAATACTCATGCATGAGAAATTGTGCCTAGAACACCAGAGGTGACAAAAAGCTTTCTAATGGTTGAATCTATATGTTGAAAATGTTTGCTTCACCACATCCCATATTCTTAAGACACCAAAATATTCCTCAGAAAAGATGAAGATAGGCCACAGAAGCGAATGAAGGATGAAGAAGCTTTGAAAATATATTTACCAAAGTAAGTGAGGAGGAAGTGGTAAAAATTATCATGAAAAAGTAGTGTATTTACACTCCAACTCTCTGTTAAAACTCATACAAGATAGCATTACCCCCTTACTACAGATGTTCAAGTCCTGAAACATTCTGAGAGTTAAACTAGAAATAAGAATATCATCAGTAAGTCCCTCACTTACCAGTATGTGCAGTGCCCAGATAGCCATTACACCATAATCTGTATAACATGGCCCACAGACAGTTCCAGAAAGCCTTCTTTCAATGTGTGTTTTTTTCAAGTATGATTGGCACATACAGTACATTAGGATTAAATCCCCTATTGATGACTCTCAAAAACCTCTATTTGGAGAAAAGGATATCCTTCCCTAAATTATGGGTAAATTATCAATGACAACATGCCCATTATAAGGAATATTTGGACGAATCAACCAAGAGCTTCACAAGATGCAGCGATGTTGATAAACACCAGTGCCAAGTGTCTGGCTGAAGATGTTAAGTTTCATTGTGTGTGGTTTTTGGGAGACAGTGGGTAACCCTTCTCTCTGAAGTTGCTAATTCCTGTGACTCATTCATTATCCTTGGCAGAACAAAGATGCTATACAACATGGATCCTACATGCACAAGACAAGTCATTCAGAGGTGTACTGATTTGAAGAAAAGGTTGCTTTAGAGCTTTTTATATCCTTTCAGGTCGTGTCCTGAAAATTCTCCTGAAAAATGTGTAAAGTTGATCATTGTAGCTACTTTACTACACAACATTGCTCACCTCTGCAAGTAAAAAAATATAACTGGAAGACGATGAACCCAACAATACAGAAGTGGATGAAAATGCCTCAGAATGTACATTAAAAAACATACTCATATGTAATAAATATGGTTCACTTTAACAGCACTACTATAGCACATCCCTTTTTTTTTGCCTGAAGACGAATAATAAACCTGCCAATAGAAGCTGCAGTCATCTTCGGGGCTGTTTTTACAAAGCTTTTTGACATTACGTGAATATCTTTTCCTCTCACTAGTTAGGTATCCTGGGACTTTTACAGTTCTGTTACTAGTACAGAAATTACTTTTTCTCTTTACAGTGGCCTTGTTTGCAATATCCCCCTTCTCTCACACCAGAATTCATCTATGCCGTGTTTCCAGTCATTTGCTTGTTTGTGTTATTTATAATTGCATCTAGAGATTCTGCATTAAATTTCACAAGCATTTCATGTGTATGTCATTTATTACATTATTTCCTAAATTGATATTTAAAATGTTCTCATTATTTCTTAATTTCATTTGTACTTCTTCACAGGTTGCTATATTCACCCAAATTTTAAGCCACCACACTTCTTATAAGCAGAAGGTTTATTTTGGTTTGGTTTTGTTTCCCCAGTGTCAGGAACTGGTAACAGAAATTAAAAACTAATAAAAAGAGTGTGGGAGTTTCATTCACTGTTTCTTATTGCCAAACTTTAAATGAAGAGATGTATAATAAGTACTGTTTTTTTTTTTTTAATTTACCAAAATTGTGTAAATTTGTTTGTACTTAACCCCTGCAACTGTACATGAAACAAGTTTTCTGGTGATTGAGGACATATGTACACAATGTTTGACCTACCTTTGATCTACCTTTGTTTGTCAATAAATACACAAAAACTAGAAACACATCAATTTTGGTAATATGTCAAGTGTTTTACTGCTGACATTGTTGTTACTTTTTAATCTTGTTCACCCAACACTCAGCATTACCATCAGTTAAAGCAAAGAGTATGAAATGAATACACACTTTTATGTTGCTCTTTTAGTTAGAGGCACATTTCCCATAAAATATTTGACACTTTACAAAATTTGATTGTATTCTATTTTCTGGCATTCAGACTCTAAATAACACAAAGATGCAATGATTTTAACTAATGTATCACTTCTGAAACCAGGTTTCCCAGACAGTCATGATCTGCATTGATTAATATGCTTCTACTACTAGTTAGCAAGCCTATAGCCAGAAGGGTTTGTAAAAACTTGAAATTACATCTCCATTAATCAAACATAATAGCTGTCAAGTTAGCATTTGTCAATGTTATATTATGATTTTAAAATGATCTAATGCAGAATGAATTCTGCACAGAAAATCAATGTGCATAGAAAAGTGTTTAGTCAGCAGTTAAACTAGGCTGTCTGCTAATAGATTGTTACATTGAACCCGACGGACTAATGAGGTGGCTATATATTTTAGGCTTCAATTCACTTCAAAAGGTCACAACCAAGATATAATCTCCAAAATCAGACACAAAGGATGAGATTTGCTTTGAAAATTGCAAGTTACTTAAAGCCTGATCTGAAAAGTTTTACTTCTATATTGTGTAATCGCCTGCTTATATAAAATAATTAGATGCAAATGGCAAAGACAATATTTCAAACAAGAATTTATAAATATGTTAGTTAATATAGTATTGGGGTGGCACGGTGGCGCAGTGGTAGCGCTGCTGCCTCACAGTTCGCTTCCTGTTTCCTCTCTGCGTGGAGTTTGCATGTTCTCCCAGTGTCTGCGTGGGTTTCCTCCGAGTGCTCCAGTTTCCTCCCACAGTCCAAACTGTATCAATGCAGGTTAGGAGCATTGGCGATCCTAAATTGTCTCTAGTGTGTGCTTGGTGTGTGTGTGTGTGTGCACGCCCTGCAGTGGGCTGGCACCCTGCCGGAGTTTGTTTCCTGCCTTGCGCCCTGTGTTGGCTGGGATTGGCTCCAGCAGACCCCCATGACCCTGTAATTATGATATAGTGGGTTGGATAAAGAGTGGATGGAATATTATATTTGAAATTTTAATTAAAATTCTAGATACATTTTTCTGATAGCACTGATAAGGTCCTCCTTATATTTATAGCTATCTTCCTCTGTACGTATTTTTCACAATGTTGGTTCTACAATGAGAAAATCTGTCATATGGCCTCATATAAAGTTTCACCCCCATCCAGCCACCGCTGCACGAATATTCTTTTCTCTTTGGTTCTTTTCACCCAAAATTTCCAATTGCTTCACATACTCAAGTTGTCTGTGCTCCATATATCTCTTTACATTTTGATCTCCAACATCCTATACAAGGTTGCTTCATCCACCAAATATTACATTTTCCTTCAATTTTAAGCTGTGGACACTAGGAGGCATCTCCTACCCCAACCCCACACCACAGCCACACAAGCACAAGTCCCAGGTTCAAAATACTTTTCAAAGACTTCTTCACAGAACAGTACTGCGATGTTCTTTAATTACCTTTTCCTCTCTCTCTCACTCTCTTTCTTTTTCTTCTACTCCACAGCAGACTCTGAGTCTTCTGGCTGAGGTGGAGAGGTTCAATTTAAAGTCACACACAGGAGAACATCTGGCATGTCAGAAGCATAGGTCAGAAGCACTTGCAAGTCTGACGAGTTCCGGGATAACAGAAGAGCCTCCCTTCTGCTGAACAGCACCCCCACATTGTGGCCAAGTAACCCCCACAGGGCTGTCTGTCAAGATTACACCTCCCAAGCAATTTGCGGATGTCCAAATGGTAGCAGTGCCATAGGGCTGCTATTGCTTGGAACTGGCACATGGTATACTTTGTTAAGGGGGATATTTTCTTGTAACAGTGTTTATTTTTTTTAACATTATCAAATAATAATAATAATAATAATAACACCAAGAAAAGAGAGACCTAAATATGAACATTGGGTGTTATATACAAATCCACTGCCTTATTTCTATTGCTATCATTAAAAATTGTAAGAAATATTTAAAATTTTGCATAACACAATTCGGAATGCCTTGCCAAGAGTCCACAAATGAAAACAGTGCATATGCATATCAATGCTACATGTCATTGCTAGATACTGGCATTCACATTCCTGATTTTTACATACAGTATTGTGTAGTGTATATATTGATTGTCAATTTGTAAAACTGTGTTAATTTCTGGAATATTAATAGAATATAAGTTACATGTATAATGTCTATTAAATGTCTCCCATGCATGTTTACTTATCAAGCCCGGTGCCTTTTAATTTGCAGGACAGTTTGAAATTATCAGGTATTTAGAGAGGCATGAAAGATGGGTAAAACAGTCAAGTTTTGTTTTGCATTCAATGTTGTTTCATACATTTTAATTTTTTAAGCCTCTTTTGTGCATTTTATTGTTTTAAAGAAAATCTTATCTAATTATTTTATTAATTACTGTCTCAGCTGTTCTGAGGAGACTTTTGTGTCTTGAAGCCTGTATTGCAATATGGATTGTACATTGATTTCAGTGTATCATCTTGTGCCTAGTAAGGAAATGGAGGCGGCATAATTTCATGTGCTGGTCCTTGTACCACTCAGTGGAATGCAAATGTGCAATAACAAAATTTACAATGTGTAAAGTTATTATGTTTAAAGGTAATATACAATACTATTATTACTTCCACTATTGATTTCTATCTTTAAAATGATGCAAATATTAGTGTATGCAGTGTAATAGCACACAAGGAATGTCTAATGACATTATGTATGAGCAACAGTGTTGAAAAAGTGACAGGAATAAAAGAAAAAAAAGGTCAAAGGAGAAGGTGACATGAGCAACAACAAGGGCAAAATGGATTTGGATCAAACAAAAAAAGGAACAAAAAATTCAAAATATTATACTAACATCAAAATGGTTAAGCAAGCACTAACTATCACACCGGTTGGTTAATAATATCTAGTTACTTGGACCTGGAGAGTAGCATTCCGTTATATTTTATAGGTGGAGAGCAATGGCATAACATCTAACGTGAGAAAGGCACCCAGAATGGTGGTCCGCAATGTTGAAATTACATGAAATATCAATAACAAATATTAATAACTATTGAAATGTACAAAATCACTAAAGAATACAAATCAAGAGAGTCACAAAAACTAAGATTCACAGCAATGACTAACAAAATACAAATGGATCAAAATGGAACAAAATGGCAAAAACTGGCAGAAAACAGACAACCAGCTTCATATCCTAACATGGTTAGACTAATGTGAACTTTTGTGGCACCTCCACGTCATACTTAATCTAGTAAGCTCTTTCTTCATTCATTTTTATTATAATTATTTTTATTCTTTATTGTAGTTTATTTTTATTCTGTCTCATCTCAATTACTTTCCTTTTTATTAAAAAACTCTTGTGTATTTTGTGATGATTTTTACATGTGGAAATTAAACAATTTTTAATAAATGAATGAAATCCATAATGCAAGAATGTAATTACGCTTCATTTTGCTATCCTTTGGAAAAAATGAGACAACTCATTAACTAGGCAAGATTTTTTTTTATTTTTATTTTTTGTTGGATGACAACATGTAAATGCACTTAACACTATGCTCTATGTGGAGCTGGCATTTAATATGAAAAAGGCTCACTGGAGGTAACCCTGGGGGAGAGATAACTACTCTGTGGCTTTTAGAAAACAGCATAACATACTTGTAACTCTCAAACTCATTTAGCCCAATTCAGGATCAAGCAGTTCTGTGCACAATGCAGGAAACAGCCATGGACAGGGTCCAGAGTATCGCAGGGCCCACTCACTAACTAACCTATTCTAGAACTATTATGCTATTATTAATGGTTTTACATTATACTGGATTAACTGATTGAATAGTAGCTGCTGATATCATTGATTTCATAATTAAATATTCTTCTTGGGGCACTGTCCACTGGTGACATGATTATGTCTTTACTATTTCTTGATTTGAAATTGTGGATGGTTCCTTAATTTGGGTTGTTTATGTTTTAATACATACAGCCTGAAAAAAATGTTTGCTACAATTTTGGTTTGTTCTGTTTTCAACTATAATCTATATGCACTACCTGAACTGAATATTTTTTAGAAACTCAGTTAACAACCACAGCTACAACATACATACATATATACTCTCGTACTAATGGAGCAATCACAGAGCTAGAGTAAGCAGAGGTAGAGTAGTATGCCTACTACTAGTATGCATACCTGCATTTTTATTACTCTTTAATTTAATATTGTTTTTTATCAGTATGCTGCTGCTGGAGTATGTGAATTTCCCCTTGGGATTAATAAAGTATCTATCTATCTATCTATCTATCTATCTATGTATCTATCTATCTATCTATCTATCTATTTACTCATCAACAAAAATATTGTAACTCATTTCTTATTACAGCTGAGCATTAAATCTGTATGACTGTATATAGATTAAAGCATTTATTCTAATACTGTACCATTTGCCAAGAGAAATCTGACAAATCAGAATTTCTGTTGCTTACATGTCTCATTCTGCTGACATTAAGGCTGCTGATGTTATTCATTAGTCATTGCAGAAACTCCATTTGCAGTAAGGTCAATTATGGGTGACTTCAGTTTGTGCACTGTGAACAATCTTATGTATGATTGTATGCTACATATGAAGTGCAATGCCAGCAATGTACCATGGACCAGTTGGAGATGGAAAATCAAAACAGAAATGATAACTATTTTTTAGAAGCTTGCTGGATTGTTGATGTTATATTTGGGAAGACGTTGTCAAGTACCTTGAAGTACAACAAAATTTTCTCAAATACAAATATTATTTAAGAAGAACCAGAATTCGGTGACAAGCAAGGGCCACCAGGTATTTTCAAGTCTGGTCCCCAGCCTCATAGCGTCCATTTTAAAACCAAAGAACAAGCAAAGTATTTGTTAAAATATGCAAAAAAATTCTTCACTTTAGAATATAATTTAATGTTCCAAATAGTATATACCACAACTGTGAATAAATAACATTGACTTGAAATACTGTATACAGAACATATTCTTTAATAACACTTGCAAACCAACAATAAAGAGTTGTTTCTTCTTGGTGTAGTGTTGCATAATAAGAGCTTGTGAGACACTGGTGAAGTTAGTTATGAACATGAGTGCTTAATTTTGATTTTCTAAACATGAATTAAGGATTCTTAAACCATATAAAGAAGTATACATTATTGAAAGACATATTATCACCCAATTAAGCCATCAGAGTAAAGTTACTTTAGTGTGTAACATTGCACAGCGATGAATAGCCACTTTATTGATGCTTTGTAAGTGTTATATTTATTTATGGCCAACCTAAAACAAAAGCCTGATATTTTTTATTTCTTTTTCCTTGCCTTTGATCCTTTCAATTACATTTACAGGAGCAGCATCTCCTTCTTACCCTTAGCAAAATACCAGCAAAAGAGTTCTCTGTCTGCCACATACAAAATGTTTACTGTGACCCCACAGGCCAGAGGTCTTGTCTATGTTCTCATACCACTCAGAAATATAAAGAGAACAGCTGTCCGTAAATCTTTTGCCTACCTATACCCTTTGCTGTATTAAGTAATTGGCAAGAGAAAATGGACAACTGCCTGCAACTCCAAGTAGGAAATAGAAAAACTACTGATTAGTGTAGCAGCCAGCTAAATAGGAACCTCAAATAAAGAAAAAACACAATCCCTGAGTAGAGCTTGCAGCCTGACTTTTGTACAGGGTGGCACAGGGAAACAGGAAATTTTGGAGCTAGGTGTTGGCAAACCTGGGGCGTCGGCAGTTGTTTGAGACCAACATAACCTTGCTTAGAACCCCTTGCCATTAGTTATAATTGAGTAGTGGAGTGATGCATGAAAGCCTTTTGCTGTGAAAGCCTTTTATAAGAATCGTGATAATGTGACTGCTGCACAAAGGAAATTTCGGCGTCTTTACCAGTTAGGATGTCATGATTGTTTCCCTTCTGCTCATGCGATTACAACATGGGTGAATAATTTTGAAGAAGCGGGTTCAGCCTTAAAAAAGAAGTCCCCGGGTGAAGCCACTTTGCATACTGGCCGACAATTGATGACAGCTATTCAACGATTGTTTGGAAAACTCGTCATTTCACACAACAGTGACATTCCATGACCTCTGAGATCCCCAGATCTCACTGTTTGTGATTTTTTTCTGTGGGGACATCCTAAAAGCCAAGTGTACTGCACATGTCCTGCAAACATTGATCAAATGATAAATAGGATTGAAGACGAAATCGCTGGCATTCATCTTAACATGTTACGTAGAGCATAGCAGAATTTCCACAACAGGCTGTCAGAATGTGTATGGAGAAATGGACAACACCTTCATGATGTTTTCTTCAAAACATGAAATGAATATTGAATGAATATTGATTACCATCATTAATTGCATATTCTGTACAACACATTTAATCATTAAATATATTTTGTAATATGCTTATTCGTGCATTGAACATCAATTGAAAATTTCCCATTTCTCTGCACTGCCCTGCCCTGCATAATTTCATATTTGATGCCATATAATGTAAACGCATGGCATATGTTTATTTTTTCAATAAAATGCAATTCTACAAACATGTACACATTACAAAAATAACAGGCAAAAGCCCCTTACAGAGTAAAAATAACACACAAATCATGGATCTGGTGCACCAACACACCCAACACCCTCAAACCCTGACAATTACAGCATGTTTTGTTATCTAAAATTTTTCAACATGGAAATTACAATACAGTAATCCCTCGCTATATCGTGCTTCGACTTTTTTGGGTTCACTCTATCGCGGAGTTTAAATGTAAGCATATCTAAATATATATCACGGATTTTCCGCTGGTTCGCGGATTTCTGCGGACAATGGGTCTTTTAATTTATGGTACATGCTTTCTCAGTTTGTTTGCCCAGTTGATTTCATACAAGGGATGCTATTGGCGGATGGCTTAGAAGCTACCCAATCAGAGCATCTATTACATATTAACTAAAAATCCTCAATGCTATAAGATATGCTTCCCGTGCGGTGCTCGATTGTTTGCTTGTCTCTGCCTCTCTCTCACCCTCTCTGACATTCTCTGCGCCTGACGGAGGGGGTGTGAGCAGAGGTGCTGTTTGCACAGAAGCTGTTTGCCTAGTGGATACGGACGCACCTCTAAAAAATGCCGGCCGCTTTACCGCGGTGCTTCCGAAAGCAAATGTATTGATTTTTTGATTGTTTGCTTTAATCTCGCACACTCCCTCTCTCTCTCTCTCTGACGTTCTCTGCGCCTGACGGAGGAGATGTGAGCAGAGGGGCTGTTTGCACAGAGGCTGTTTGCTTAGAAGATACTGACGCTCCTCTAAAAAATGCCGCTTAAACTTAAAAGCACACGTATTGATTTTTTGCTTTTCTTTGCGAGCGCTCTCTCTCTCTGAAATTCTCTGCTCCTGAAGAGAAGATATATTTGCATTCTTTTAATTGTGAGAAGAAACTGTCATCTCTGTCTTGTCATGGAGCACAGTTTAAACTTTTGACTAAAGGGTGTTTTTTCATGT
This sequence comes from Polypterus senegalus, assembly GCF_016835505.1. Classification (NCBI taxonomy): domain Eukaryota; kingdom Metazoa; phylum Chordata; class Cladistia; order Polypteriformes; family Polypteridae; genus Polypterus; species Polypterus senegalus. The sequence continues at coordinate 58,918,776 of NC_053167.1, read as the reverse complement.
CTAGAGTGCTCTAATAATGTTAACAGTGTGGGAGAGTTTATTAGGGCTTAAAATATATTAAAATAACTATACAAACATATGGTTTCTACTTCGCGGATTTTCATCTATCGATCGAGGAGGGATTACTGTACTGTAAATACACTATAGTGAACAAAGGAGTTAACAACTGTTTTGTTAGTTTGGATGGCAACTTCAACTAACTACAGTTTAATTTTTGCTTGAATTTCTGACTCCAGTGACCAACAGGTGCTTTATGAGACAGCCTTTTCAGTATAAGGCTTTGGACAGGTGGAGCCTAACTAAAGCAGAATTGCAACAAGGGAGCACTAAAACTCAATTGAAAACCAGTCCATTTCAAGACACATTCTGCACTCAATCATTAATTTTATTTGCAAGTCAACATTTTGTGTGATGAATTATATAAGAACATGTACATATTATACTTTGACTAAATGGTCAAGATGCATCTGAAACTCCATCATTACATTTGTTGATGATACCACATTCACAGGCCTAATCACCAGCGATGATAAGAGGCCTACCAGCAGACAGTAGTGTCAGAACAACAACCTCACCTTCAATGTCAACAAACCCTGGGAGCCTGTTTAGAGACTTCAGAAGAAAGCAAACCATATTTCCATCTATACTGGATGTGTTGCTATTGAGAGGGTCGGTATCTTTTAATTTCTTGGAATGTCCATCACCATTGATCTGGGCACTAACATATCAGCTCCTGTCAAAAAGGCTCACCATCACCATTACTTCCTAAGACGTCCAAGGACAGCTTATATTTCTACAACTGTTCTCATTAAATTCAGCAGAAGCACAGTGGAGTTCATCATGACAGATTTCGTCTCATCCTGGTATGGCACCAGCACAACCCAAGATTGTAAAGCACTACAAAGGGTGGTGAACACATCACAGATATTACTGCCACCCATCTACCTTTTGTTCAGGGCACAAATAACACATTTTGGCTTAGATAGTCTAAAAGCATTTATTAAAAATCTTGGGTTTTCACGTTTCTCCCATAAGCAGATTTAGGGGCTGGTTCTATCCATAGCTCGCAATATTCCTGAATAGCCACCATAGTAACAAGTGTGTATGTGTTCTTTCATGTAACAACAACTACAACAACATTTATTTATATAGCACATTTTCATACAAATAATGTAGCTCAAAGTACTTTACATGATGAAGAAAGAGAAAAAAGACAAAGTAAGAATTAAAATCAGAAAACACTAATTAACATAGAATAAAAGTAAGGTCCGATGGCCAGGGAGGACAGAAAAAATAAATAAAACTCCATGTAAGGCTACTAAACATCCAGGAAAAATAATAATATTGTACACGCTCTTATATGCATATATAGTTATATATGCAATGTGAATATAAAATGGTTCATTCTATTTATGTATGCTTTTTTGTATTTTTGTTGATAATCTATCACTGTTGCTATTCTGAGAAGACACTTAAGTAAGACTCTCATTGTGCTGTATACACATAATAGTATACTTGCAACTGATAATGCACTGGGGTTCAAGTTATATCATCATGCTCTCCTGGATTCAAATACAGAATTACAGATCATTAATATAGAGCCCACTTTCTTTAGTATTTTTTCACATCTACAAAAAGAGTGGTGTTCACATTTTTAACTTTTTTCTTGTCTTTATGGTCCAGTTATAGGAGGCATGAAGGGATCGATTTTATTTTCACTCCTATTTTCTAATTATTTAGACTTTTTGCCTGATTTGGGAAGCCTGTTGTACAAAACATTCTGTTTCAAAAACTCTGAAAGGCATGTCATTAATCAATGTATGGTACTGTACTCGTTTAAAAATAAAGTCCATTCTCTTGTGCCTAAAAATGTTAATGGATGGTGTATATCTAAAGAATATGATGTAAGGCTCTAAACCTCTTATTTAATTTTACTTTCTAAGGCTCTTTCCCTAAGTGAAAGGGAGGTTCAATGAAATAACGTTAGAGAAACTACTGAGATCAGAGAAGTGGCAAGAATATTAATAAAAGGTTCATTACAAATTAAAATGTGATTGGCTAATCTTCCTGTCACCCACTGATCTGCCCAAATGTAGCTGAACTGCAGACACCTTTGATCTAGCCAGTGAAGGCCTCGCAGGAAGAGCCAAGGTTAGCTGGATTACTCTGTGCAGAGATGGAAGAAATGTTTAATTTTCCTTTTTTTCAAGCTATGTGAAATTAAACTTTTCTGAAACAGTGCACAGTAAATTACCCAATATAAATCTTGATGTCTATTTCAGATATAAAAATCTTAATTGATAACTTTTTTTGAGCCCTCAAAGACTCATATTTTCCATCAATAAGCTTACTTTTCACTTTAATTCTGCCACATATCTTCTTCTTCTTTCGGCTGCTCCCGTTAGGGGTTGCCACAGCGGGTCACCTTTTTTCATATCTTACTGTCCTCTGCATCTTGCTTCATTACACATACATATCATCTCTCAGCACATCCATAAACCTCCTCTTAGGACTTCCTCTTTTCCTCTTACTTGGTAGCTCCATTATACCCAGCATCTCCCATTTGCACATGTCCAAACCAGCACAATTTCTACTCTCTGACTTTGTCTCCCAACTTGAGCTGACCCTCTAATGTACTCATTTCTAATCCTGTCCATCCTTGTCACACCCAATGCAGATCTTTAACTCTGCCACCTCCAGCTCCTGTCTCCTGTTTTGTGACCCATGCCACCCTCTCCAACCCATATAACATAGCTGGTCTCACTAACCATCTTGAAGACTTTCTCTTTCATTCTTGCTTGTACTCATCTATCACAAATCACTCCTCACACTCTTCCCCACTCACTCCACCCTGCCTGCACACTCTTTTTCACCTCTCTTTCACACTCCCCATTACTCTGTACTGTTGATCCCAAGTATTGAAACTCATCCACCTTCACCAACTCCCATCCATTCTCGTCACACCCAGTGTATCTTTAACTCTGCTACCTCAAGCTGTGTCTCCTGCTTTCTGGTCAGTGCCACCGTCTCCAACCCATTAACATAGCTGGTCTCACTACCGTCCTGTAGACCTTCTCTTTCACTCTTGTTGATACCCGTCTGTCACAAATTACTCATGTTACTCTTCTCCACCCATTCCACCCTGCCTGCACTCTCTTTTTCACCTCTCTTCCACAATCCCCATTACTCTTTATTGTTAATCACAAGTATTTAAACTCATCCACCTTCGCCATCTCTACTCCCTGCATCCTCACCATTCCACTGACCTTCCTCAATTTACACACATGTATTCTGTGTTGTTCCTAATGATCTTTATTCCTCTCCTCTCTACAGTATATCTCCACTTCACCAGGGTCTACTCGACCTGCTCCCTACTCTCGCTACAGATCACAATGTCAAAAGAAAACATCATAGTCCACGGGGACTCCTGTCTAATCTCTGTCAACCTGTTCATCACTATTGCAAATAAGAAAGGGTACTCCTGTTTGCATCTTTCTGACTATCCCACTTCTTCTTCACCAACCTCTTCCTCTGTATACTCTCCTGTACCACCACCAGGTTTTATTTTTCTCCTTCCTCTGTCCAGATGTCACACCAAGCACCCTTCTACCTGTCATCTTTACCACTTCTGCTGTAGTTGCCCAGCTGTCTGGTAACTCTTCACTGCCACCCAGTGCCTGTCTTACCTCCTCCCTAAATGCAACCTTACAGTCTTCCTTTTTCAACTTCCACCATTTTATCCTTGGCTCTGCCCTCACTGTCCTCCTCTTCTTGATATCCAATGTCATCCCACAGACCGCTATCGCTTTCTCCTGCCACCACTTTAATTCTGGTGGTAGTCTAGAAAATTTTGAAAAAAAAAAGTTTCATTTTGAGCTGTTCTTCATACAATTTTAAAACATTTCTAACACTAGCATATGACAGGATGATGAGGTTTTCGTTGATGCTGGGTTGAAATCAATTACTTGATTACTGTCCTTGAAGTTTCCATGTTCTCCCTATCTAAGCTCTCTGATTATCCTTCACTGTCTGCTTCCTCCCATGTTGCAAAGTCATGCAAGTAAGGTTCTCTGTTAACTCTAACATGTCTTGTAATGGAGCTGTATCCTGTGCTGGAATGAATGGGTTCATAAATTAAATAAATGAATATAACACTATTTTTGTCATTTAACTGTTGTACTGAAGAGAGAAACTCTTATGGCATGTCTCCACTGCTAGAGAAACACAATGCCAAGGAAGCAAAAGGAAACACAAATGGTACAGGTAAACACTACATGAAATAAATATTTACTGCTTTTCAACATGGTGTGGTAGCTTTCAAAATTGCCCAACAAATGCATCAAGCACCCTCTTCATCACTCTCCTTCTCTGTCTCTCTGTCTTTATTATAACCCTGGACTTTCCTCCTCCAGTGAGAAGAGCCCTAATGTTCTCTGGCTGTAAGATGGCTATAGATCACGAGGTCACTTGTGATTCACTTCTTCGGTTAGGGCAGCTCTAGCAGCTGTTGGTGTCCATGTAACCTGGAGCCATTATTTGACCTTAAGGTGCTGACACAGCACAAGAATGGCCTAGCTGTCTGCTATTTTTGAGAAGTTTTGTCAGAAGAGGTCCTGGTAGCCTTGTCGGTTCAGCTGTCCACAAGTATCCTGGCATACTTCTTCACAGGCTACCTCTTTATTTTCTTTGTACTGGTGTCCTTACTTTAATTAACATATTTTTAACAGCTGAATAGAAGGTAACTTAAACTTATAATAATAGTTGCTAATGAAGGGTACTTTCTCAACAGGAATTAAAATCTGGAGAGCTGTTTTTTTCTTCACTGTTCATCAATACCCACTTTCACACCCATCAATATCATCATAAGCTCTTTAAATATATAGTTGCTCATACAGTTAAAATAATCTTGAAAGACTGGAAAAGTAATATGATTTAATAAAAATTGACTAGAAATCACTATTTAGCCAAGAAGTGCAGAATTATTTACATAATTTATGTAAAAAAAAATCTTATTTTATGGTCAGAATGCATATTTTAAACAAGGAATAGTCATGAATTTGTATTTTGTAAATCAACAAACTTCCAGGATAAATGGAAGTAACCTACTGCACATCTTAATGCTATAACAATATACTTTAATGCCTTTACTCTTCAATAGTTATAACAAATTCTCAGCAAAAATACACATAATTTGATTAGAATTACTCCAATATATGCATGTGTCCTTCATATTTTTTTTGTCAAGAAAAAAATCATTGTATTAATCAATGTTTATCCCCTGTCAACAAGCAAGTGGACATACAGACTAACTAAGGCCAAGTGTAAACCTGAAAGTTGTGTACAGTTTTAATTAAAAGAAGTCCCACAGCAGACTGAAGATTATATGATGATCTCCTGCGTGTATTGTTCTGAGGAGCCCAGCCTTAATCAGTACCATCTTATGGTATGCTATAATTGAACCAATATATCCCTGTCTAGCAAAGTCTTAAACAACAAAATTTGTTTTATATAGACGTGCTCAGGGTATAAGTCCTTTCAACACTTTTATACAAAATGTATAGAGGTTTGATATGGTCTACAGTGCAAGCATTGTCTCTGAAGAAACTTTCTAAGGGTACATAAAGAGACAGTTTTAGCATTTAAGCTTACAACCCTCCAGCCATTTAGTTAAGATTTATAACCAATTTAGTCCTTCCACTTTATTTCTAAACTCAGACAAAACTATTATTTTCTTCTATTATATATTCTCTTTGACTGGATATGACTTAATGACCTTCTCAATAAAAACTGCATTACCACAGTCCTGCCAGCAGATGGCTCTAAAACATTTTATATCAGAAAGGAAAGTATACATAATGTGTTTTTTTTCATATAACAGATGGATGCCGTGTAAAATCTACATTACATTTAATGTGTACACTTATATATACCCTTACCATCAAAACACATATAATTATTTATTGGACACTATCATTGAAAAGTATCTATAATATAGAAAAATATCTATAATATATAGTGGATATAGATATATTAAATAATATATAAGACAATACTGCAATAATCACCCTCTGTAGTTCTTTAAAAGATTTAAATTTCTGGGTATAGATATTCAATAAGAACATCACATTTTTTTCCATAATACATTGATTCAGAAAAAAATTATCAAACCTGTCTTCTATACCCATTGCAAGAAATCAATTTTTTTAACCATTTCAGAAAATTCTGTAGACTAACACCAATTGATAAATGATGGCTTGATGGATGCACTATTGGTAGATGCACTATGGGTAGAAGGCACTTTTGTCAACAGTTCAGAAAATGCTGTACACTAACACCAATGGCTAAATGCTGGCTTAATGGGGACTGTTTCTCTCCTCTTTCCTATTCTTTTACTTGACCTTTTCAAGGCAATATATTGATTATCATGTCATTGACACTTCAATATCAAGAAGTCAGCTGTGTGCATTTGCTAAACAGCTCAGTATCTATGCCTTTCTCAGAGTTTTTATTAAGGCATTTAACCGCATGATTAATAAAAAATAATTCCAAAATTCAGCCATAACAATAGTAAACATTTGGACAGTGCCTTTCCCATCTTCTGCTTTCACATTATTGTATAAAACTGTTGTTTTTTTTAACTTACAATAATCTTTTCACTGTTTCTACAATAAACACACATGTTTTTTCTCTCACCTGAATCACAGCATTTGGTGTACACTGTCTTAATACTGGTACTGTCTGAAGCTTTGACCTAAGAGGTGTTTCAGATCACAGTTGTTAAAAAGTGCACAATGAGTGGCATTGCAATAAGGTAAATTGACTTCTGTGAGCTAACTCTTTGTTCTATGTGCTGCACATGCTAGCCTCACAAAAAATTCCCTGCATTAATAATCTAGACGTCTTAAACAAAAGAAACAAATATTACATTTTTAATAAGCACAGGTCCAAGCATATAGCTGGGTATGTTTTTCAAATTCATGATTGAAATATGGTCACTCCTAATGTTCTCAGCAAAAATAGTTTGTGTGTCTTTAAGCACAGCAATTTTCTCAACCTGAGGGCTTTCTTATATTCTTAAAGTTCTTGTGATTTAGAATAGTAACTACTAAAAAACAGTTGTTGTAAAGACCACTAACATAGGTCGGAGACTACAGAGAAGTCCTCTTCTTACACAAAGGCAAGAAACACTTAAAGAACAAGTGAAGCATCTTTTAAAGGTTTTATTTCTTGCATAAAACTGAAATGTTCAGTACTTGAAGTTTTTCTTTTTCCTGCCATTTTGTTTACATAAGTTTCTAAAAACTACAGTGGTGGATGAGGGTGAAAAACGGAAGGCCAGACATATATTAGTTGGAGCATGTGCTAATCATGAGAAGTAATCAATGTTTTGCTTACAGGAGTTGAAAACAAATCTAGCAAATATATATATACCAGTAATGGCGTGAAGGCGGCATGGCTCTACCTAACGTCCAGTTTTATTACTGGGCAGCAAATATACAGGCGATAAGAACGTGGACACAAATAGAAGAACATAAACAGGCTTGGTCCGCAATAGAAGTAAAATCCTGCAGTACTTCTTTGTATTCCTTGCTCTGTGCTCCAATAAACACACGTTATCGGCAATGCACTAATACTATAACCCAATTGTACTTCACTCACTTAGAATATGGAACCAATGTAGAAAGCATTTTAAGACGGAGAAGCTTCTATCTGTGGCACCTCTGCAAGAGAACTACCTCTTTCAACCTTCACAAACATATGCAGTTTTTAATATTTGGAAAAAATTTGGAATTAACTTGCTTAGAGATATTTATATAGACAACGTCTTTGCATCCTATGAACAATTACATTCCAAATTTAACATTCCAGCTACACATTTCTTTCACTATCTTCAAATCAGGAACTTACTTAAACAGAACCTTCCCAATTTTCCCCATCTTGCACCCTCATCCATGCTGGAAAAAATATTGCTCAATCTCAAGGACTTAGACACCATCTCTACAATATATAAAATCATTTTACAATCCCTCCCTTTCAAAGATCCAAGAGGACACTGGGAAAAAGATCTCTCAATTAATATATCAGAAAAGGAGTGGAAAGTAGCAATGCAGAGAATTCACTCGAGCTCCATATGCGCAAATCATACAATTATACAACTCAAAATTATATATCAAGCACAATTGTCTCATCTAAAACTCTCCAAAATGTTTCCAGGGCATGATCCAACCTGCGAACGCTGCAAACTAGTTCCAGCCTCACTGAGTCACATGTTTTGGGCCTGCACCAAATTAACATTATTCCATTGTGATTGCATTCACTACACTGTTGGCACGCAGACATATTCTGATAAACTGGAAGAACCCAAATTCTCTTCTTTTAAGTCAGTGGGAAACTGATGTGTTATACTATTTGAAATTGGAAAAAATCAAATACTCAGTTAGAGGATCCGTACAGACTTTTTTCAAAACATGGCATGATCTAATCAGTAATATTTTAAAATAAGCTCATAAAGCACAGAGAATTTATTAATTTAGTTATGTTTACAAGCCTTACATTTCACACTGTTTTCCTTGCTCTCTCTCGCAGAGGTGGGGATCGATTTGCCCTTGACTCAATTTTTCTTTTTGTAAAAACTTGATTGATTTGTATGGATTGCAATAAAATTAATAAAAATAAAAAAAAAATGTAAAAAAATAAAAAGAAAACGTAATAATAAGCTGCATGGCAACAACTCTTGGGGGAATAGGAAATTAAGACCTAAACTATTTCACTTCCAGTTAAGACTATAATATGACACCAAAAACTCAGAATCAGTGTCTCCATGATGGGACAGTTAACTTCGTAAGCTGGAATGTTAAAGGCCTGAATCACGAATTAAAGAGAAAGAAAGTACTTTCTCACCTAACAGGTCTAAATGCTAAAATAGTATTTTTACAGGAAACCCACTTACTAAGTAAGGATCAGTTCCGGCTGCAAAAAGACTGGACTGGCCAAATGTTCCATTCTAGTTTTACAAAGAAAACTAGAGGGGTGGGAATTCTCATACATAGAACAGTACCATTTGTAGCATCAGATGTAGTATTGGATCCTGAAGGGAGATATGTGATGGTCATGGGAGACTTATCTAACTGTAAAATGATTTTGATAAATGTTTATGCACCTAATGTTGATGATAAGGAATTTATACAAAATTTATTTGCATCCATTCCCAATCTGAACACTCATAAACTTATAATGGCTGGGGACTTTAATTGTGTTCTAAATCCACTTTTAGATAAGACTTCCTCCACAGGGGGAACGGCAACTAACACCGCAAAGATAATTACAAAGTTTATAACTGATCACAACTTATCAGATCCCTGGAGGTTTTTAAACCCAAATTCAAGAACATATTCTTTCTACTCACCAGTACATCATTGCTACTCAAGGATTGATTACTTCTTTATAGATAATAACTTCTTGCCTAAGATTAAATCTTGTAAATACGATGCTATTGTTATTTCAGACCATGCTCCGATGATCTTGGAGCTGAAATTACTAAGCCCCATACACTCACCCGCAGATGGCGTCTCAATCCGCTTCTATTAGCTGACGAGAATTGTACTGAATTTATATCCAAACAAATTGAATTCTTTCTAGAGACAAATACATCCCCTGAGATCTCTGCAGGAATACTCTGGGAAACTCTTAAGGCCTTCTTAAGAGGACAGATTATCTCATATCTTTCCCACAGAAATAAATCCGAAGCGAAGAAAGTAGCAGAGATAAAAGCGAAATTACTAAAATAGATGAAGAACATGCCAGACTACCAAGCGAGACTCTACATAAGAGGAGGCAGGCTCTACATTCAGAATTAAACCTCTTGACAACTAAAGAAACCGAACAACTAATTTACAAATCCAGACATCATTATTATGAACATGAAGAGAAAGCTAATAAGCTTTTAACGCAACAAATTCACAAGCAAGATGTGCATAGCAACGCAATCTCGGTAATTACTAACACTAACGGAGATAAAATCATCGAACACAAAAATATAATGTACACTTTTAGAGACTACTATAAATCCCTATATACTACTGAGTTTAAAGAAGACAATATACAATCTAATGCATTTCTGGATAAATTACAGATACCACAAATTGACGCTATTAGTGTGGAGGAGCTCGATAAACCTCTGTCATTATCAGAATTACTGGATGCTATAAAGTCACTCCAAGGTGGAAAAGCAGCAGGCCCTGACGGCTACCCTGCAGAGTTTTACAAGAAATTCTCCGCTCAGCTAGCTCCCCTCCTATTAGCAACATTTACAGAAGCCAGAGATAACCAATCTCTTCCACAAACCTTTAGCCAAGCACTAATCACTGTCTTTCCAAAACAAAATAAGGACTTATTACAATGTGCATCATACAGACCAATTTCACTTCTGAATAACGACGTTAAAATACTCTCTAAAATCATAGCTAGAAGGATGGAGAAAGTGCTCCCCTCAGTAATATCACAAGACCAAACTGGATTTATTAGGGGCCGACACTTATCTTCAAATCTTGACGCCTGTTTAATGTAATATACTCACCAACTAAATCAAACACCCCAGAAATATTATTATCATTGGATGCAGAAAAAGCATTCGACATGATTGAATGGAAATACCTTTTACTATTTTGGAGAAGTTTGGGTTTGGCCCGAACATTTGTGCATGGATTAAATTACTGTATACTAACCCAGAAGCTTCAGTTTGCATCAATAACATTTGCTCAGACTACTTTAAACTAGAGCGTGGCACAAGACAAGGATGCCCTTTGTCACCACTGCTGTTTGCAATTGCCATTGAACCACTGGCAATACATTGTCGAAATACTGATCAGATAAAGGGGATTAGCAGAGAAGGACTGGAACAGAAAATCTCATTATATGCAGATGACATGGTACTGTATATATCGGACCCAGAAAATTCTGTGCCTGCAGTCTTAGCAGCACTCACAGAATTTCAAAAGCTCTCTGGTCTCAGAATTAATCTGAATAAAAGTGTACTCTTTCCGGTGAATTCGCAAGCATATAATATTAGATTAGACACCCTTCCTTTTATCATTGCAGAACAGTTTAAATACCTCGGGGTAAACATCACAAGTAAACATAAAGCTCTTTATCAACAAAATTTTATGCGTCTGCATGGAAAAAATTAAACAAGACTTGCATAGATGGTCAACCCTTCATCTCACACTAGCTGGAAGAATTAACACTGTTAAGATGAATATTCTTCCTAAGCTCCTTTTTATTTCAAAACATACCAATATACATTAATAAATCGTTCTTTAAGCAATTAGATTCAACAATAACCTCATTTATTTGGAATTCTAAACATCCACGCATCAAAAGAGCGACCCTACAAAGACAAAAGGCAGAAGGCGGCATGGCTCTACCTAACTTCCAGTTTTATTACTGGGCGCAAATATACAGTCGATAAGAACCTGGACACAAATAGAAGAACATACACAGGCATGGACCGCAATAGAAGTAAAATCCTGCAGTACTTCTTTGTATTCCTTGCTTTGTGCTCCAATAAACACACGTTATCGGCAATACACTAATAACCCAATTGTGCTCCACTCACTTAGAATCTGGAACCAATGTAGAAAGCATTTTAAGACGGAGAAGCTTCTTTCTGTGGCACCCTGCAAAAGAACCACCTCTTTCAACCCTCACAAACATATGCAGTTTTAATATCTGGAAAAATTTGGAATTAACTTGCTTAGAGATCTTTATATAGACAACGTCTTTGCATCCTATGAACAATTACATTCCAAATTTAACATTCCAGCTACAAATTTCTTTCACTATCTTCAAATCAGGAACTTTGTTAAACAGAACCTTCCAGATTTTCCTCATCTTGCACCCTCATCCACGCTGGAAAAATTATTGCTCAATTTCAAGGAGTTAGACTCCATCTCTACAATATATAAAATCCTTTTACAATCCCTTCCTTTCAAAGATCCAAGAGGACACTGGGAAAATGACCTCTCAATTAATATATCAGAAAAGGAGTGGAAAGTAGCAATGCAGAGAATTCACTCAAGCTCCATATGCAAAGCATACAATTATACAACTCAAAATTATATATCGAGCACATCTGTCTCGACTAAAACTCTCAAAATGTTTCCAGGGCATGATCCAACCTGCGAACGTTGCAACCAAGCCCCAGCCTCACTAGGTCACATGTTCTGGGCCTGCTCCAAATTAACATTATTCTGGACAAAAATTTTTAATTACCTCTCAGACAGTCTTGGACTCACAATCCCTCCTAACCCATTAACAGCTGTGTTTGGGGTTCTTCCAGAGGGTCTTAAAGTGGAGAAAGACAAACAAATTGTGATTGCATTCACTACACTGTTGGCACGCAGACTTATTCTGATAAACTGGAAGAACCCAAACTCTCCTCTTTTAAGTCAGTGGGAAACTGATGTGTTATATTATTTAAAATTGGAAAAAATCAAATACTCAGTTAGAGGATCTGTGCAGACTTTTTTCAAAACATGGCAGGATCTAATCAGTAATATTTTGAAATGATTTTATAAAGCACAGAGAATTTGTTGATTTAGGTATTTTTACAAGCCTTAAATTTTACACCGTTTGGCTTGCTCTCTCTCTCAAGGGTGGGGATCGATCTGTTCTTAGCATAATTCTTTTTTTTTGTAAAAACTTGATTGCTATGTATTGATTGTAATAAAATTAATAAAAAAAAAAAAAAAAAAAAAGTGTAATAAAAATCATCAACCCGAAAGTAAGTAATATATGTGTACCAAATTTTAAGTCAATAGGTTTGCGAGCTACAAGTGATTTAAAATCCTGGACAGACAAACGAACAGCCACAGTTGCATATTATATAGGAAGATATACTGGCTGTGTAAGCCCATGCTGTAAAAAGCCTGGGGTCCTAGAAGCTAATGAAATCATCAAGAGAAAAACTGAAATGCAGAACTGTCAGGTAATTGAAAGGAACAACTCTGGGCATCTCTCTCCTAGCAGGATTTATTTTGCCAACGTGTTTGCATCGCTTGTGCATTATCGGCAGGAGGAAAAATAAAAGGGATACTGTTTTGCCGAAGTTAGCGGCTAAACAACTGTCTTTCTTATGAAATTTTGTTTTGCTGACAAGCTCGCCTCACTTGTGCTATTAGCAGCTAAGTGAGTTTTCTCTTACCCTGACTTCACCTCCCACTTCCAGGCCGGACAGATAGACACACTTCCACACATAGATGTTTATGTATGATATATGGCTCCTTTTAACAGGACACCCGGAAGCGCTCCAGATATGTAACAGCCTTCTTCTGGTAGAACTTTTGGGTATGGCGGAAGTGCAGCATCCAAGGGCTCAGCAATCATCCAGGCACCCCCTGGCTGTGGCCACGGGATCCAGTAGGGTTGAGCTTCCATGCTTCAAACCCATGGCCTCTTGTAAGCCAGAGGGGCTGCCCTCTAGTGCTCCGGGGGAGAAAATGTCTTGGATAAGCTCTCTCCCCTGGTTCTTCCAGTACAGAGGTGTCCCATATATACAGTATATATACATACACTGATCATCCACATTAAATTGATTATCTGATTACAATGGCACCAATAAAGGGGAAGGTTATATTAGGCAGCAAGTGAGGTGATGTGATGGAAGCAGGAAAAATGGCATAGCGTAATGATCTGAGCAATTATAATAAGGGCCAAATGATGTGATGTGATGGCTAGACGACTGGGTCACAGCATCTTCAATACTGCAGGTTTTGAGGGGTGTTCCTAGTATGCTGTTATTATCACCTACCAAGAGTAGTCCAAAGAAGGACAACTAGTGAAAAGGCAACAAGGTCATTGATGCATAAGCTTCGTTGAACCACATTAAATGTGATGCTAAGCCTGTTTGATCCAATCCTATAAAAGAGCTACTATAGCACAAATTACTGAAAAATGTAATGCTATCTTTAAGAGAATGTGTCAAGACACACAGAGGCAGCATAGTTGCAAATCGGTAAGAGTGCCCATGCTGACCCCATTCAGTGACAGGACTGGACCATGAAGTAATGGAACAAAGTGTGCTGGTCTAATGAATCACGTTTTTCTTTGTATCATGTGGAAGGCCAAGTGTGTGTGCGTTATTTACCTGGAAAAGAGATGGCAGCAGGATGCACTATTGGTAGAAGGCAAGCAGACAGAGACAGTGTGATGCTCTGGGAAATGTTCTTCTAGGAAACCTTGGGTCCTGGCATTCATGTGGATATTACTTTTACATGTACCACCTACCTGAAGATTGTTGCAGACCACATTCATCCCTTCATGGCCACGGTATTCCCTGATGGCAGAAGCATCTTTCATCAGGTTAATGCTCTCTGCCACACTGCAAAAATTATTTAGGAATAGTTCCAGGTATTAACTTGATGTCCAAATTTCCCAGATATCTATCCTACCGAATACCAGTGGGATGTGCTGGAAAAATCAATCTGATCCATGGAGGCCCCAAAAGTAGTCCATGCCTTGATGGATCATTAATATATTACTTTTCTTAGAGTTCATAAAAGCCTTGCCATGAATACTGTACCAGGTGCATAAATACTATATTTTTAACCTTGAATGTACAGAGGGAGCTGTCGAGGAGTTAGTGACTGTGGAAATGTGGTCATGACTCACTCATCCCAACTGCACCCCTCAACTATTGTCAGTGTGTTTCCAGCATTGAATATATACTCTATTGTTTCATTCACTTAGGATTTTTGTGTTTATACATTTCTGTAGTTCATTAAGCCTCCATCTTGAATATCACAAAGGGTTTAAAAAGGGAGCATGTTGTGGTAACCTTACAAGTGAAACTGGAAGCTATCAAACATGGACCTGTTGAAGCAATTAAAAAAGTGGCTAGTAACTTAGGTGTTGGTGAAGTGTGTAACATTCCATGTCATGGGGCCACTTTAAAAAACGGTAAGTTCAGAGTTAAAATACAGTGCTGCTCTGTGTGTTTAAGAAGTGTGTGTGGAAAGATGGGCTAAGAAGGTTTGGTTGACAGAAGGGTTCAGCTAAATAACAGACATGTGCAATTCAGTGATCAGGGAATAGGGGAAATGAAAGGAGGAGAGAATCAGTTTTGGACATCAGTTGAGAAATCAGTTTAGGGAGATCATTGAATGGGAGAGAGAAAGAGAGAGAGACAGCAAGGCCAGTCTGAGCAATCTCATTCATTATGAGTTTCCTTGGTTGTAGTGAAGCATCAAATGTGTGACATTATTACGGAGGCAGGGGAGACTGGATCCAGATTAAACACTGTGGGTACACGATGACTGTAGGAGACTGAAAGAGATGTAGAGCAGAAGTTGAAAAGTGGGTTTCACAATGAGCATTGGTGAATGGGCATGCAAGTAGAGAAGCTATGAAAAAGGATGAGTGTGAAAACACTTGGAGAAGCTTTATTTCTGTAGTTCCATGGCTATCTGTTTTATCTGACTTTTCAGTTATCTAATGTATATATATATATATATATATATATATATATATATATATATATATATATATATGTGTATATACTGTTTTTATACGTACACTGACTAGACACTTTAATATACCTTCTTTATGGCCATCAGACGAGCCTAAGTTCACAAAGCATAGATTTATTTTGATCCTGTTTGTAGTTGATCTAAACAAACAGCTGGTATATCTCTGGTCTTAATAGCTTATTTCAACACCTCATGCCGATGTTTGATTGATTTTGAAATCTGGTGATGTTGGGAAGCCCTTTCATTCAGTTGAATTAGCCCTTGTATGCCTAGAACCATTCTAGGATTTTCCTTAACTTCATAAAATGAATCATTAAATTATTGAAAATGGCCATGAAAAGAAAATCCTGATTGACAGCTATGCCTACTAATCCTTTGCTGTTATAACTTTCTCCTCTTGTACTTTAATGGCTGTCATTAAATCACAACCAATTTTGTTATGTTGCTACCACAAGTCTACATTGTTGACAGCAATCACTATCTTGGTCCTCCCCTCAATCTGAACCAACAGGAGCTGGGATTCATCAGACTAGGTGATGTTTTTCCAATACAGCAGTAGCAAATGTTTGTGTTACTTAGCTGACAGCAATTGTGCATCTGTTTTTTAACTGATAAGACTGGAACTCAGTTAAATCATCAGCTATCATGTCCCAGCTATGTCAAACCTGACAGAGTTGTACATTCTCATATGCCTATTTTAACACCATTATTGTAGTCAGCTATCTATTACACTGCACAAATAATGTCACCCTCCACCAGAGCCTTTCCATCAATGGTCATTTACTGTCAAAGGAAATGATGCTGGCACATCAGATGTCAACTAACTTATGACATTCAAAACAATTTAAATCTTTAGTTTTGCTTAATTTTTCTCTGGCACCTACCCACACACACACAAACACACACACACACACAAACAGAGAATATTTGTACAGCACTATTCTACTTGGTTTAAATAGTTTTATCTACACTACATATATGAAAATGTCTCTGATGAAGCACTCAGTAACAATATGTGAGAAAAGGCTTTGTAATTTTATATACTTTATAACATACTGTATACAGTAAGATTAATATACATAATGTTTAACGCTGTAAGCCTTCTTTTATAGTACTGTAAATAGCTGTAACTGAAAGGCACAAGAAGATCTCATTCCTTTGACTATGATACCACATTAAGTATAAAGTAAGGTCATATTAATTATACAGAATATATAAAAGACACTACTGGAGCACAGCATAACATTATCCTAGAAGAAGTCACCAATGTCCAAAAAAATCCACTATCTATAGGTCTCTTTTTTAAGTGTTAACAAGTGTTTTGCAATAATAAGCACATACATTTTTAAAGCATCCGTCACTTGTTTTGGACATGTTGTACATTTATAAGTATACAATATGTACACACTAAAAACAATCAGTGCTGTTAATAGCACTGCATTTCTTTGTTGAAGTGCATTGAACAAGCTTATTGTTTATGCTTGTAATTACTAATAAAGCCAGAGGAGGGCATTATTACAACAGAATATGAAGCAAGATTCTCGACAACCCTCCAACAACCTTCACACCCTATTAAAAATAATGGGATCACTTCAATAATATAAAAAGATGTATACAATACTTATATAATATATTGATAAGGCCTGTTGTTCTGCATACAATTAATATAAAAGAGCAAGCAATTCTGGAGTTTTTCATGTACTTGAGGGTAATATTATATCCATTTTCAGAGAGAGGGCGTAGTTTACACTTTTTAGTACAACACCAAAACACTTTTTTTAGATTTCTAATATGCATTCCTGCTGCCAGCACTACCTGTTTATCCATCATACTCTTTGCTCTTGTTTGTTTCTTCTTGAAATTGTCTGCCATTTGTTTGCATTAATATTATAATCACTTAGTGCAAGCATAGAACCAAATAAATGGAGGACGGAGGTACTGCTTATGGACTTATAAATAAACATTTGAAAGTACATAAAACTTTCACTTTTTGTAACACCTCTTCTAACATCATCTTTTTCATGATAAGGATACACTATATTTTAATTATGCTTCTCTTTAAATAGCCATTTAAATGTTTTTAATTCTTCTTGATACAGTATTATTCTTTGTTATACATTGTAATCAGGCACTTTATTGGAGTTGCTGGGTGCTTTCAAATCAAACAATTTGAATATACATTTCACTTAAAAAGACAGCCAGTAAAAGCCAGGCTTGCAGAATAACTTTGTATATAAAAAATGATATCAATCTTAATAATAATTTCTTATGTTTATATAGCCTTTTTCTCACTACTCAAAGCACTTTTCAAATACAGTGGAGAGCCCCTTCAACCACCACCACTGTTTACCACCCACCTGGCTGATGAAATGCAGCCATTTTTGTGCTGGTATGCTCAAGGGCAGCACCATTTTTGAAGCACAGTGTCCCCGTGACTGCACTGGGGCATTGAGAGCCACATTCTGACCACAGGGTATTTGCCCCTGCTGGCCTCACCAACACTTCTTCCAGCAGCAACCCCAGCTTTTCCTAGGTGGTCTTCCATCCAAGTACTAGCTAGGCCTGAAGAAGCTTAGTTTCATGTGGATGTTGGTGGTATGGCACATTTTCTGAGCAATACGTTCATTATTATAAGGGAATTTACCTAACACTTTACAGTAAGACAATAGCAATATTCATCTTTGAGTGGAAGATAAAACAAGAAGGCCAGTAAGATGAAGCTCTTGGTCATCTATTTTACAAACTGTATTAATCCTAGAGACTGAAATAGTTAAATCTATTTATAAAAACATATCGCATTAAGGCTTTCATTTTAGCATGTACATTAACATATCTATAATTATTAACAACTATTGAGAATAAAAATAGACATATAATATTCCTATATATATATATTATTATTATTTTTATAGAATAGTTATTTCAAAGTTCTTGTTTCAGTATTTATTTTTCATGTATTCACATATACAAATATACGTCTCTGTGATACAACAAGTCTTTTACAGTAATATGTTGATTAGCTGATTGAGGTGCTTACATTAACACGGCTTAATAAAAATATGCAAAGGACTTTTATAACATGCTGACAGTTTAATATTTCTAACACTCCTTTGTGCTGTTATCATGACAAAATTAAAAAATATCAGTGCTGCATCAATTATTTTTATGGAATACAATTTAGATTATTAAAATTAAGTAATAATGTATAAAACTGTTGCATTCTATCAATTTTTAGGCTTTATATATTATTAATAAAACAACTTTTAAGGTAATGTGAACAAGAATAGTACAATAAGTGCAACTTTTAAATGCTAGCCTAACATATTAATTATTTTAGAGTTCAATCAACAATTCTTTTTGTGTCAAGAAAGGCAGTCTCAAGTAATAAATTAGTCATGAATTTTTAAGACAGTAGAGGGCACCACAGCCCAGGAAAGCTTGAAACTCAGCAACTAATCAATGAACTGGTGCTTAATATGTCAAAAAATATGTTAAAAACTGAAAAATTAAAAATGTATTAAATTAATCAGTAATAATTAATCTATTTTTTAATCTCTGGGAAAAACAAATTAAATTAATTAATTAAAACTTGAGAACAATTAGATTAATACAAAATTAGAAAATTCTACAAGTACAGTTTGCTCCCATGCAATGCTTTCAGATATATTATATAAAAATTGCACAGTTTCTATTTTATAATATTTAGTAGCTAAGATTGATAGATGCTCACAGATTGCTTTTGGAAAGATATTACAAATTAGGCCTTAACAGATACTACATGGTCTGCTTAAGATGACCACTTCTATGGCTATTAACAATGAGACTTAATCAATTCCTGGCAAGCTAAACATGAGCCACTGCTGGATAAGAAGTGGATTCTGCAGAGAGTGAACATTTTTTGGTGTTTTGTCTTCCTTAGATCTTCAGATGTACAATTTCATATATGATGGAAACTACTGAGCATTCGGTCTTGGAAGAAGATTAAGTCATTATTAGACAGACTCTGTTTTGAGATAGTGACTAAACTACATGTTAGTACCTGACCTTGTCTGAAATTATGTATAGGTATAGCTTTAACTGCTACAGTATGTGTTTTGTTATCGTTTATTTGACAAAAATTTTTACTTTCTATTATTCTGTTTCTTAACATGTTTGAATTAATTCTACCAATTTAGCAAGTACTGTATTGCAAATGTGTTTTTTTTGCTAAGACACTTGATGTAACAATTTAATGACATTTATGGATGCAGAGGACAGCATTGTGTTCTCTCACCTTCAGGAGAGATGGTGAAGAGCTGGTTTGAAACCAGGCCTGGTTATTATCTGGACAGAGTATGCATATTATCTTTGGGTGTGCACTATGTTTTCTGCAAGTGTGCTGGTTTTCCTCCCACACACTATTAGGGTTAATCACTCCAATGAGATATAAGTGAGTGCGAATATACAGTATACGAGCAAATGTACCATGTGTTGGATTAGTGTCCAAGCCAGGCCTGATTCCTTCCTTCCTTTATCTAGTCCCCGGCACGGGTTCTGGCCTTCCTCATTGCCTCTGAAATTCTGTATTATTTCTGTAAATGAACAAATTAGTTTACTTGTTATGATTTCTAATACATCAGTTACATTATTATTTATTAGCATGGTATCAAAACTATAATTCACTGAAAATAATCTAATTAGCTGTCTTAATGATTTTGATATTCATCAGCATGATAAGCACAGTGAGATGAGGACAGTCAACATGAAACTCCAATCACAGATTACAGTTTCTTTCATTCTTCAGAATTGTCGATGGCAACATTGAGATTAGTGGAATAATAAGAAAAAAGTCTATTTGAACACTAATACATTATGCACAAGGATTATTGTGCTCTAATTAAAGAACATTATGTAATAAAGTGAAATGTATCTAAAATACAACAATACCAGTCCAGTGGTATTGTTTTCTTAATGTGACTTGGCATTGCTTCTTCTGATCAAGTACACTGCTTTCCTTATATATTTTATTAATTTTATGACTTACATTCATTGAATTAGATGCAGAATAATCTAAATTTAAATCAGTCTCCACACATTTAACACTGTCACTCTAATGCAGTATTTTTGTAAAGTTATAACTAAGATGACTATTAGCATGCAAAATCTACAGTAAAAGTCAAAGAAAGTTCTTTAATGGTCCTTCCACTATCTTTTCTGTCTTGCAATGAATCAAGTAACCAGCAGTACTGTGTGATCATCACAAAGGAAGAAACAAGAAACAAGTGAGACTGCTTTACCACTAAAAGGCTTTGAAATAAGTCACCAGGGTCACTTCCGATCAATAAGTGAACTGAGCTGAACAACCCAATTACTAGGATAGACAGGAGAAAAAAAGCCACTTTACTCCCTAACAGTTCAACCAAACAAACCAATATTAAACTCAATGTTTCTCTGAAATTGAATGTTATTAAAATTAAACACATTGCAATCAAATTCCTTTAAATACCAACATTTCTAGGTGTCGTAAAACACAGTAAGAAACTATATGAAAACAAATACGCTATCACGTGTTTATCTATTTATTTCACTCTCAATAAGTAACCAATTGACATTTTGCATAAAAAGGCTGCCAATTGATACCCAAACCAGAGAAAATTTCCACTAAGCTTTGTTTCAGCCACCATGCTGTTCCCATCATGAAACTACAATCAATGTTCATTTTCCCTTTAGACTGGTCATAATGCATTCTTTATAAAAGAAATATTAATATTGCAAAATATAAATTAATCATTCAATTGGAAACAATTTCAGCATGCTGTTAGAATAATTAGAAATGGTGCTGTGAAAAATAGCTCCCACTTCATGTGAATTCTTCTGCAGCCATTTATCCCATGCCAGTTGTTTATTTTTATATGATTGTCACTTGCTTTCCAAATACCTAATTAAATAAGATTTTATTTCCTTAATAACCCTAATAAATTTACTTCCTACAAATACTCTTTCTGATAGAAGCAACTGTTTCTAAAGCTTGCATTCTGATACAATTACTGTTTATTCTGAAATTACTTTTTTTATCATGTATATCTCCAGTTAAACTTGTATAATGTTTTTCTAAGAATGATTTATTGCATAAGATTGTCATGACTTTGCAAGATTGAAATTTCATTTCTTTTTTTCCTAACTTTTGAAACCTTTCACATTTAATTACATTTATAAAATATATACAGTAACTTCATACAGATACTGTAAATTATCAAGCCTCATTAAAAATACAGGGTCGTAAACAGTCTCAAGGCATCTGAACAAACCTGTTTAGTTAAATAACTGACAAAGTAAGCATTAACACATTATAATATGTAATTAAGATTAACGTTGCTTTCTTTAAACTAGACAATTTACTGTAACTTCATTTTATTAAAACTATGCGGAGATGTTCATTTTGGCTTTGTCCCTTATCAAGTACTCGTTTTTTATCAACTAATACAAACAACTGGGAACTGCATTCCTTGGAGATATTTTATTCTTATATTCTTGCATACCCCCATTTTTATTGCACAGGCTGAAAATGATCAAAGGTATATACACTTCAATAAGAAGTAGAAACAACAATCCAATATAAACATACAGTATATGTATGTGATGGAATGCCTGGCTAGAAAAAGGTTTCTGGAGATAAGAGCACTTTAAGAAAGACTCAGAATAGAGTAAAGTTCCATAGTAACCACTGAAATAAGAAAAAATAAGAGAGAGCACCCCGTCTTTTGAGAGTGGTTAGATAAGGTTGACTACTTTGTTAAGCAGGGGATTCTGATAGTTATAGCATGGGTAGTGACAAATTGAGCAACACAGAGAATGAAACCCCATAAAAACAAAGGAGCAACTCTGTCAGGACAATGGGGGGAAGAGAAGAGCAAAGAGTTCTGAGCACTTGACCTTCTAGTAAGAGGGCCATGGAAGTATGCAAAGAAGACAAGTAGACAAGGAATTGTGCCGTCGCTTTAAGGTAGATGGCAGCATGGACTGTCTAGATAAACCAGCCATGACAGTCCATTCACCAAGGTTAACAGTTTGGATACGTTCAATTTAGTTTTAGGTAAATTTATATATTTTTAAAATATAGATGACTGTCTCTTTGTTAACACAATCGGCTCTAGACAATGCTCTCTCAGAAATATACAGTATGATTCTGATAGTCATTTGTAAACCTAATATAAGCAGCATATCTTTTTTTTTTGAGAGAAAATGTTTTTTGGGTACCGTCCCATGAATGGCTTTGATATTCAGGATGTCACATACTGCTGAGCCATGAACATGTAAGTCAGCTACAACAAGAGACTTCTGGGGATTCTTGTATGTAGTCCTATGGCTCTTTTAAATGTCTTCTTGTTGCTCAAGGATGTTCCTGTCTTTTTATGTCACTTTGGTCTTTTATGCATAGGGGCATTTTCTCCATGGCAGATAATTTGTCCTGCACGGGACCAGTTAATTTCAGTACATTTTTCTTTGAATATATAGGCTGGTCCTACTTTATAAATATAAATATCTGAAGTTTAATACTCTTACTCACCTAGACATTTTCTTGAGATTCTATCACTATGAGATTATCATGAAAAGATTTGTCCTGAAATAGAATACTGCAGTATTTAGTTTTGAAGTCCACACACTTGATTAATATTCAAGAAGCAAAACCTGTTACTTTCTTTTTATTTTTCATAGTGGAATTAACTTTCACCCGTTTGTTCCTCAGTACTACAGAATGAACATTTTAATCTTGCATTGAACTGTAACCAGAAGGGATTCCTCTCCTGAGCTTACTCTGATTAATGCATAATTCCACTGTTTTTATTCAAATTTTAGAATCCTTATAGAAAACTTACAAATGCAAACAGTGTCTTTCTTGCCTTTGGCTGAGGAATGCCTGAGTCAGCCGCTTACGGAATGCCTTTTTCCAATATGCTGTATGAACAGAGTAAGTCTCCTGGGTTTGACATCTCACTTTATCATTTTTTATCACATTTTGCAGGCTCTATTACTTCAAATGATGAACCTGGTATACAGATACCAAGAGATGTTAATACAGCTGTAATCTACATGTTAGTACATACAGATGAAAACAATAAACTTAAAATTTTACAATATACATTGTAATATTACATTCCCATTTTGAATCACTATAATGAAAGAAGAATCTGAGAGAAAATACCTAGTGTTTTATCAATAATATTATTATAAGAACTATTGTAATGCAATTTCCCATTTCAATTATGGTTGGGTTGGAGCGCATCCTTAAACCCCTCACCCGCAATACAACCAGCTACTGACCACTGATTTTTTTAAAAAACTGTCTGTTATAGACCCCTTACCCGAGGGAACCTTACTGGCCACAATGGATGTTGAGGCACTTTACAGAAACCTCCCCCATGATTTTGGCATTTTGGCATGTGAAACCTCAAACAACATGATTTACCAACAGAGTCAGTTATACAAATGATAAAATTCACTCTGACACATAACGTATTCTCATTAGGACAAGATTTCTACTTGCAACAAATGGGGACTACAATGGGCTGTCGGTTTGCACCTCAGTATGCAAACCTATTTATGGCAAAATTGTTGTATCTCCGTTACATAGATGACATCTTCATAATCTGGACTGCCAGTGAGAATAACCTCATCCATTTTGATAATGAATACTAAGGGGCTTCGCCCCTGTTCATTTCACTCGCCAACCCCTTCCCCCCCGCCTGCGCTTCACGACATTTTGAAAAGGGGGGCTGAACACACCCCAAGGAGATACATCCGCTCCACTGAAACCACGCTTAAACAATGATACAATGGGATACAAATACATTTTTTAACTTATCTTTGCTCAATCAGTTGTTGGCTTGCTGCTGCTGTATTTTCGTGTGATCTGAACTTCACTTGCATACCAATTCCACCCCTCCACGCGCCATTGTGAAGAGTGTGGTGAAGGTGACGTGGTCGCTCCTCTGAAACCCCTCTTAAACGGTGATACATTGGGAAACAAGTAACAGTTGTTTTTTTTTTTGCCTCCTCTTTGCTCGATCAGCTACTGGCTTACTGCTAGCTTGCTGCTGCTTTCACGTGGATTGGCATTTTGGGCTGCACCTGTCCTTTTGTTCTCAAACACTATTGCGATCTCTTCACTTTTCCATTATTTCAGTGAGTAATATTTTCTGTTTGTTTGTGCTAATGTGATCTTTTCACTCATTTTTTGAGACTTTCGAAATTTCCTACATCCATATCTCTAACCTGCTCTGCATGTGTATCACAAGACTTGCTTAAAAAGGTTGTAAGTATGACATGACATGCCTGTCTTGTGGGATGTAAAAGTGTCTCTCCTCTAAAGATCTCTCTTCAAAAGTGTCTTTCTGTCTCTCTTCCAAAGTGTCTTTCTTCTTCTCTTCAAAATATCACAAAATATCATTTTTTTATATAATAGAGAGATAATTCTTTCCACCCCAACATAAAGCTGAAGCTGAATTATTCAAAAACAGAAGTCAGCTTCCTTGACACTACCATTTAACTAAAAGACAACACCCTTGTAACTTCTGTTTTTCACAAACCGACAGACAGACAGACCTACCTGAGAAATGACAGCTTCCACCCCAAGCATATAAGGCGCTCCATTATTTTCAGCTTAGACAAGGTTATACTCACAAAACAACAGACACTCAAATAAGAAGAGCTACTGCCATACCCAGAGACAACCTTTTGGAATATAAAAACAAAGACAAGAACTGCATTCCCCTTGTTGTCGCCTATAACCCACATCTTGAAGCACTTCGAAAAATTATAAAAGAACTTCAGCCAATGCTACACAATGACGAAACACTGAAAGAATGTATTTCCAGAACCTCCCCTCCTGGCATACAGACAACTGCCAAACCTGCCAAATTCTCTGAAGCTTCCTAAGTGAACCAACAGAAAATGGCACAACTCCCTGCTTATGGAAAAGATGTAAATCATCTGCTCACATTTATAATACAGACCATGTAGTTATACCACACTGCCAACCATACTATCGCATAAAGGGATAATTTTTCTGCAGAAAATCATTTTCTGTATGAAATGTCCTGAAACTGTACTCTATGTGGGAGAAACTGGACAAAATACTCTGCCAGAGAATGAATTTACACAAGTTCCACCTCAAGCGTGGTAACACAGATATTCCTGTAGCAGCTCACTTTAGGTTTGTTTGCATCTCCCGGACTGACACGGACAACCTGTCTACAGACCTACATTGTATTGAAAAACTCATCATACACTTCAAAAGACTTTGTTGGACAGTTATCTTATCCAAAGATCTTGACTATACATTGTTCTCCTTTCTTTCTCAATGAATCTTAGCCTGGAGAGGTCTATTACGTTTAAGATGTCTCACTTAAAAGTTCTCTAATGTTATATCTGTCCTGGTGTCTATATAAACATAGGGAACTCCAGTTTCTGTATTACATCTTGCCTGAAGAAGGGGCCTGAGTTGCCTCAAAACCTTGCATATTGTAATCTTTCTAGTTAGCCAATAAAAGGTGTCATTTTACTTGACTTCTCTCTTCCAACTTCCTAACTCTTCCAATCCTATAAACAAATATTTTTGTTTAGAATAACCATGAAAAACATTAGAGAAAGTTCAAATTTATGTTAAAATGATTTCTTACCTGGCTGTCCTTTATAAATGGGTTTCAGAAACTCAGTCTGAGGAATGTTACAATACAAGAATTTTTGTATTCAATACCAATACCAATTAAATATTACATTACACTATACCTTTCAATGACATGGCAAAAACAGAAATTATGCTTCCATGGCTTTTTATTAAAGTATCTCCATTTATTGAAGTTAATTATATTTTGCCTTTTTACTATAATTGTAACATTAACAACAGCTTTAAAACACTAGTAAATCCATCAAGTAGTTAACCAACTATCATTTAAGTAAACAAGTATTGATATTAATAAGTATCAAAATGCAAGTTTGAATTTTATTGCTTGGCAGAGATGGTCATCTACCCAGTTTAACAACAAATGGTTTAGGTTTAGGGTTTATAAAGAATCTATCCCTCTCTTTTTTTACCTTTGTCCCAACTTCAATGCCAACGGTGTGAAATCAAACATGTCGGTTTTATGTTAATCTTTTATTTTAGAACTCCTGTTAAACAGTTATTGTTTATGCCTGTGTACAAATTCAAGAATTTGAAAATTACTTTGGCTGTCGTTACTTAGTAAATGCATACGTGTAAAACAGCATCACATTCTTCAATGTACAATTTAAATATGTGATGTTTATTTTTATTTTTGGTTTAAACTAATAAACATTAGTTTTCCTTCAAAAGGTAAATGAATGATGCAAGTTCAGTGTCTGCAGATTTATATTTATCAACAAAGTTTTGCTTGTCCTACTTACCTGTATGTTTCGCCAATTACATCTTTCTGTTAACACAAATCATATTAATAGGGAGATGTGCCTTGTCCTTTGCAATTAACCAGCAAATTAATTTTATGTTGGTATTAAATGGGACAACTCAGGCCATTTCCAATATAGATAAGCCAAATAGCCACTTTGTTTGAATCTTGTCTAGATGTTTACTTGCTACTACTGTTGTTTTCACTGGAAGTCCTCCCATACCTCATAGCCCTATGTGCGTAACTGTGGATACGTGTGGGGTGCCTAATTCCTGAATTGCATATGCTGATTAGAAGAAGGATTGATGCCTGAACTGATGGACATCTGTAGAAGTGCTCATTACAATCAGAAGCCTTTGTTCATTCGTCGGGGCAGTGTAGAACACTATTTACAAATGATTACTCATGTAATCTTTCCATCTCCTCTTACAGATGCATAACAATGCAAATTAAACAGCTAAACTTCATTTGATTGGTAATATTACATTGCTCTCAAAAAATGCACAAATCTGTTTCTGAACTAATTCCATAATGGAAAAAACTAGGAATAATGCTAGCTTGTGTTTGTGTTTAATTTTTTAAATAATAAGAACAGTTCTAGAACTCACACACCAAAATTCTCTTGCATGAACACAAAAGCATTTTCAGACATGATGTTGTGGTGTAGCGGTTCCACAGCTCACGTCAAAAAGGCCACTTTTTAAAATAAATAATCAGCGCACTCGTGGCTTAGAGAGGGGGTGTGGTGCTGTGGCTGGAGTGGTTCCTGCGTGATTCGTGATGCGGATGGTCCTCACTTAAGTGCATAGGTGTGGAGTTGTCCACATCCATAATTGATGCCAGGAGCTGCTAATTGCCACATCTGATCCACGTCCCCGTAATAAATAGAAGCACGAGGCAGATATGGGGGAAAAGAGAAAAAGGAGAAGGAGAGAAGGCAGGAAGTAGGGAGGAGAAAGCCGGTGCATGAGTGAGCAAGCGAAGGTGCTCATAGTTGAGAACACCTGCAGCTGAACGGTGAGTCTGGGTATTTGGCCGGCACCCCAGGAGCAAGCGGTAGTGGTTGCTCCTGCTGAGCATTACTGAAAAATAGGAGTGACCGGAAGGAGGATGGCTCGCCGCATAAGGCCAGGTAGGCAGCGGGAGTCGGGACTTGGGATGGGAAAGCCCCAGCGTGAGCACCCTGGTCGCTGAGGACCCCAAGTCACAGTCAGGTGAAGCCCACCCGAGCCAGGGATCTGCGAGGCAAACAGACCAGCAGTAGAAGGCAGAAAGAAGGTCGGCTGCAGGTGGGGTGACTCCCCTGGTGCATAGCCTGGATGGGAGAAGCAGGGGAATAACCAGTAGAAAGGCACTGGAATTTATTTTAAAAAAGACTGCTTCCAGCCATTGTTTTAGCCTCGTTTTTGAAGGATTTATTTATTGTTTTTAACCTCCACAATTTACTACTTTTTATGGATTATTTAAGGAATTGTGATGCACTGCACTTTATTTGGACACTTTGTTTTGAGTTTTGTTGTTTTAATAAAAGCACTTTGCACATTTTGCACCATCCCTTTGCTTCATTGTTGTGCCTCACTGTCCAGCTCATCGGTAATATTACCAACGGTGTCAGTTTCAGAGCTCCCAGAAGCAAGATGGGAGTATGGAGCGGAACCCACATCGTCACAGACCTCTGCTGTTTTTCTTTTCAACATCTGTTGATGCGGAGCTGTATCATCATCAAAGTGAGCCATTTTTACAGTATATGGAGTTTTTCCTAATTTTTTATATCATGCACTATTGCACCTTCTGGAATAATTTGTCTACTTAGAGTCACACATGAGTGTTGTACCAACCTTCTCTTTACTACTGATACTGTAAAAAAGCTGTTACCGCTACATTTTCAGAACACTGTTATCAAATTAGTACTGATACTGTATATCCCTAATCAAAATGGGTTAATAAAAATCTAATAAACTTGACCATTAATCTCATTTTTTGTGTCAAAGATTAAGTAACTGTTTGTTCAATAGTATAATACTAGTTATAATAATAGTTTTTAAACCAGGCTCATTATTCTAAAACCTCAGAAGTATCATATTTTAAAGGGAAGGCCAGTTCATGTTGTCAAAAACACACATATCTCAAGCCAGGAATTAAAACCAGTAAATCTTTTGCACACAAAAAATTAATACTAGGACTGTGTGTCAAGATAAACAAAAGTCAAAACCAGAGACTCAAACTTACAGAGTGGCTTAATCAAGGGGGTTAATCTGAATTGTTTTAGAGATACAAAAAAAGTTTTTATCAAACAAGAAATTCACAGCACAAGCAAACATTATAGTTGTTGTTGACTGCAGCGATTAACAAAAATGGAGCATTCACCAATTGTTTTAGTAGGCTGCTTGTACAAATGAGACAAAAACAAGGACAACCGCTGCCAAGAAATGGTAAGGCCAACACCACAGATGAACAGGATGCGCCAACTCCTGATTGAATTAGGGCCAGCAAACACTACATTAGCAGTTGATAAAAAGACTACAAATGCCAACAATGAACCATCTTTGACTGACTGTACACCATAATTGGTTTGATAAAAATGTCTGGTTCTGGATATAGATACGGGCCAAGCTGTTAGCACTTAAACTTCAGTTGGATCCATAACAACATCTCAGTTACAAGTTACATAATGTAGAAAAATAGAATACATTCTTGGAACTGTCAATTTTCTATTATAGTGTACAAGTAATTCTATCTAAGTCACCAGAAGACGTTATGTGAATGAGGAACATGAATTTTTAGGATCATCGCAAAAAATGTTAGTGGAATAAGAAATAAATATGTACAAGAAGTGGGGTTAATGAATAATATTATCCTATTCTGATGTCTTAATTACGCTAAAAGTAATATCTGTGGAAGTACAGAATTTAATAGGACAGTTGGCTGGTTTACTGTAATCAATAAAATGACAATTGCTTTAAGAGGTTTAGCTTTACTTCATAACTTGTATGTTGACTCTGTTCGAATGGAGAATATAAAAATCTGTTACATGTAGGAAGCATTTAACATTAGGTAAATTCAGCTCATGGAATGACAACAATCTAATACTTCATACATTTCAAAACTACATTGAGTAGACACAAAAAGTTAAGAAGAGAAAAATAATAATAATAATAATAATACATTTTATTTATATAGTGATGTGATGCGAACACCAGTGTGCCACAAGTCATCACTCCCTCTTTCAAAATGTCAAAAGTATCATGAGGCTACGATCATATTGTCTGTTCTGCTAAAAATAAACTTCAAGCAACTTTTGACCTACTTTTTGTGCTATGTCTGACTATATTTTTGACAACACTTTACTGACTTAACTAATTTGACTAGTAACCAGTCAACATTCTTTTCCATATAAGCAACAATACTTTTGTAGAAAAACATTTTCTAATGGTTCTCTCCTACTTTTATCATTTACTTAATTCCCACCATTATTGTGTGTTTGAATTCCTAATTCAAAACAAACAAATATGTAAAAAACACAGTTATCTACACATGAAGATATTGGTGGGAAAATGCACAAATACTGTATGTTGAAATTGAATGGTCTAAGACTCCCAAATCTACGAGTAGCTCAGCCCATTTGACAACTTATAGAAATGGCTGGACTTCGCATAAGGGAATATTTTTAAATATGTTATTTTGGAGTCAGTTTGTACAACAATGAAAACTGCAACAGCAGTGAAGTGCACTAATCAGTCACAACATTAAAACCAGATGTATGATATTATGTAGTTCCCCCTCCATGCCACCAAAATAGTTCTGTTGACACATGGACTTCACAAAGCCTCTGAATGTATCCTGGGGTATATGGCACGAAGACGTTACCAGCAGATCCTTTAAGTCCTGTAAGTTGAGAGGTGGGGTTTCCATGGATCTGAGTTGTTTTTCCAGCATATTTCTCAGATGCTTGATCAAATTAGATCTTGGAAATTTGGCGGTGAAGTCAACACTAGTTCTTTGCCATGTTCCTCACACCATCCATCCATCCATTATCCAACCCGCTATATTCCAACCACAGGGTCACGGGGGTCTGCTGGAGCGAAACCCAGCCAACACAGGGCACAACGCAGGAAACAAACCCCGGGCAGGGTGCCAGTCCACCGCAGGGCGCTCCTCACACCATTCCTGAACAATTCTTGCAGTGTGGCAGGACGCGTTATCCTGCTGAAAGAGGCCACTGCCATCAGGGAATACTGCTGCCATGAAGGAGTATACGTGGTCTGCAAAAGTCTTTTGGCAGGTAAAACGTGTCAAAGTAACATCCACATGGATGCCAGGACCTAAGGTTTCCCAGCAAAACATCATGCTGCCTCCTCTGGTTTGCCTTTTTCCCTTAGTGTTTCCTACAGCAATCTCTTCCCTAGGTAAAAGATGCACACGCACCTTGTCGTCCACTTGATCTTAAAGAAAATGTGATTCATCAGACTAGGCCATCCTTTGCCATTGCTCCATGGTTAAATTCTAACAATCATGTGCCCATTGGTCTGCAGTTCTGCAACTCCGTATGCACCAAGTTGTGATGCACTGTGTGTTCTGACACCTTTCTCTCATGGCCAGCATTACATTTTACAGAAGTTTGTGTTACAAAGGCTTGTCTGTGGGATTGGACCCCTATGTGTATTGATGAGATTTGAGTGTCCATGACCCAGTCACCAGTTGTCCTTCTTTGCACCACCTTTGGTTGGTACTAACTACTGCATACTGGAAAAATCCCTCAAGACTTGCTGTTTTGGAGATGCTCTGACCCGTTGTCCAGCCTTCTCAATTTGGCCTTTGTCAAAGCCACTCAGAAATATTATGTTTGCCCATTTGTCCAGCTTCCAACACATCACCTTGAAGAACTGACTGTTCAATCACTGCCTGATATATCCCACCCCGGGACAGGTACAATTGTCATGAGATAATCAATATTGACTTCATCTGTCAGTGGTTTTAATGTTGTGGCTGAATGGTGTATGTGGTTTCTGACTTGAATGGATTTATTGCTACCCAGTGAGACAAACAACAGTCAAAAGCACATTAACAAGGTGCTCATCCAGTTGCAGATGGTATGCACACAGTAGGCTGTTCCTGCACTTCTAGAGCATAAAGGTTATTTAACTACAAAACTATCATTATAGTGTGTAGAAAATATAACCAACAGTATGCCACCTTTATTTATGCTTTAAATGGTTATTCAAAGTTATGTGTCACTTTTTGCTATAGTTCAATATTTCACATACAGATTTATTTTACAGTTACATGCCTACAAAAATATTTAGATTGTATTGAGAATATGAGAGCTATAAAACAACCCCCTTTAAAATACAAATTTCTAGAAAACACTGTAAGATTAGCACTGAAGGTATAGTAATTTTAGGTTACAGAGGGAATGAGTGGGACGAACACTTATGAAACAGTGCCCTTTACTGGAAAAATGTTTCAAGAATAAGAATGAGTAAGATGTTTTGCACAAGGACAGCCACCACACCCCTGGTGCTGTTATCTATTTTGTCATAATGATTTAATTTCTGAGTGCTGTCTTGTTTGAAGTTCTGGATTTTCTTTCTCTCCTGTGTTGCCATATTACAACTGGCAGTAACTATTGTTAAAAAATAAATAAATAAACACGACCTTGAAAAATCATCATTTGTATGATCATTGGCTTAATTAAGGTAATGACTTTAAAAATGTTCAGTTACTTTGCACATTTAATTTATCTACATATTATCTATCTGTCTATCTTAAAGTTATTAGAATTGTATTTTTGTTCAAAATCTACTGTACAGCAATCAGTGTATGCACTGTGCTAAATATATGTAAACAATTTTATTATTGCTATTAATGTTTGAGTGTTTTGTCCACCACTGCCTGTTTCAGGCTCATTGATTGCTATCTGTGCTACCCATCTAAGATGGGTTGAAATCCATTAACGTAGACCTCAGCATTAATTATAACTGCAGTTCCCCAATGCAATGTACAGTATATGTCTCTTTTATATGACATTTGGTATGGGGTTCATAAAAACACTGTTAATGTTTGTGCTGCGCCATCTATTGGAATGCAAATGCAATGCATTTTATAAAAATGTTTGTGATGCAGACTTTTGAAATGACATAGCAACCAGACAGCCACACAGAAAGACACTTATCCTTATATTAAGATGGATAACTGTCCATCCATCTTTTTTATTAATATATGTCTCTCTATTATAATAAAAAAATCCTGGGACGAGATGAGACTTTTTAACCTGGGACAAGACATGACTTTTTCAGAGAGATACTTTCATGTCCTGTGAGATGAGACTTTGTGCCAAGAGATTTAACCATGCCCGGAGCCGGAAATAAAAGACGAAGAGTAGAAGACAAAGTAGAGCGTTGTAAAGAATTCAAAAACGTTGGCGCGATACACATGCAGAACAGGTTAGAGATAATGAAACTACTATAATTATAAAGTCTCAAAAAAAATAACAGTAAATTGCATTAGCGCAAACAAACGGAAATTATTACTCTGTGAAATAACGGAACAGTGAAATGAGATCAAATATATTGTTCAGATTTAAGCTTTAAGTTGGAGACTTGTAGATCGTTTAATTCAGGGGTGCCCAATGTGTGCCTTTATCGTGATCGACTGGTAGATTGGAAAGGGAGTGCAGGTAGATTGTGTTGCACTCAAAAAACATTTTTATTAAATGTTAGTCTATCATATAATCTCCCTATGGCATTTGCCACTTGACTGACATACAGGGCGGCCAGTCTGAGATCTCTTTTCTTCTAACACACTGGTCATCCTGCACCCTCAATCAAACGCGTGAGCTACTGCAAAACTCCGGCTATCTAAGTGATCTAGTTAGCCTTCCAATTTATATCGACTAAAGAAGGGATTTAAAAAAAAATTGTTGTTTATGGGCTGGATGTGGAATTGGAAGAGGATTTGTTTCTCTCACAATGTCACAATCGAAGTGGGTTTGTCTGATCTGTCAATCTATCATTGCTATACCAAAGAAGGAAAATGTGGAAAGGCACTTTCGAACTGTTCATAAAAACTACGACACTGACTTCCTTCCAAAAAGCAATCTAAGGAGAGGGAACTAAAATCGCAGTTAATCGGAAAGCCGTCATTTTTCACTCAACTGAATTCAAAAGCAAAGGCAGACACACCGAAGCATCGTTCAGGGTGACTCACTTGATCATTAAGTATAAGAAGTCCTTCCAAGATGGAGAGATGATAAAAGATGCCTTCGTTGAGGCAGATGGCTAGGGAGAAATTCCTGCTGAGATTTCAAGACCCCTGGCTGGAGAAAAAGGAGTTTCTTCTTTTCATTAAACATGCAGAATACAAGCAACTTAATAATGATAAGTATGACTTGATATGAAATGTTGATAGACTTGGCATTTTTTTCCGATCTGACCAACATGTTGAATGAGCTTAATTTACAGCTGCAAGGAAAAGAGAACTCCATGGTCAATATGATTAGCTCAGTTAATGCTTTCAAATGAAAAATGCAACATCTGTCCTCAAAGCCGCAGCGCGTTGATTTGGGGAACATCCAAAACCTCGCATCAGAGCTGGAGACACAATGGAAGGCGTGAGCACAACTTGACAGCATATGCTACACAGAGCAGATTGAAAATTGCCTGTCAGACTTTATCTAATGGAAAAAAAATAACAATTCGAGTGTTTCCCAATGTAGCGGAGTAACAGTAGCGTTTCTTCTTCACAAATGTACTGAAGTAAAAGTAAAAAGTATGCTGCAGTAAACTACTCTTAGAAGTACAACTTTTTTAAAAAGTTACACAAGTAAATGTAACGGAGTAAATGTAACTCGTTACTACATATATATATATATATATATATTGAGTAGCGCATGGGAGGCAGCTAAAGGGCTTGAGTGAAGGCAGTTGAGGAGGCACGGGGTGTGGCAGAGTGCACTGACTCTTTTCTCCCTTGCCTGTAGACCATCGGGATTTCACCTGGATCTCCTGACATCACTTCGGGACTGAGCCAATGGAAATCGGCCACACCAGCTCCAGTCCCTCTGATGTCACCTCCGGCTACGAGCCAATGGTGGAAGACCACGTGCCAGATCCATACGACCTCACTTCCTGTCTCCCCCTTTAAAACCTGCCCCTTTTTCTTTGTTTCCTCAGTCTTGTTTTGGACTCGGTTGTATGCACTTCAGTGCCCTGTATTTTGCTCGACTTTTGCAGCCAGGATACCACAATAGACGGGTGGCTGCCCCAACTCTTTATCTGGTTTTGTGACAATATATATATATATATATATTGATGGAAGACAATCAACAGGCCCAGAGGTGAGTGAATGGTTACAAGATGGGGGTTTGTATGATGGTGTTAATGCCTCTCTTTCTGACCCTGCAGAGCTAAAGAAGAGAAATAGTTGCATACCTGAAATAATGAACTCCACAGACTATGGTTCATCATACACTTCACCATCCATATCAACACTTCTGGCTCCTGCTGATGATGTCACTTTCCGGTCCCGCAATGATGATGTCACTTCCGGCTTCCACTGATGATGTCACTTCCTGTCCCACCATGATGACACCACTTCCGGTTCCCGCTGATGATGTCACATCCTGTTATTTTCACTTCCTGTAGCCATTTTGAATGCATTTTGTATAAAAGCCGACAGAAGCAGCACCATTTTGTCGAATGTCTGATAAAATATTTAATTTATCATCTTGACCTGAAAAGATTCATTATAAGGGGCCAATCCCCAAGCATTTATATTTGTTTTGTGACTTCCTTTCATCACAATATATATATATAGCATTTTTAATGTAGGTAGATCATTTTGACCTGGTCATTTTAAAAGTAGCTCGCAAGCTGAAAAAGTGTGGGCACCCCGGTCTAATTCATGTTGCCATTAGGGAAAAGTACTGTTTCTTCCCAATGAAAAGGCGTATCCATGAGAATTAGAAGATTTGTTGTTTGGTGAAAGTGAAATCCACATACGCAAGTGGCAGAGACGCAAAGTGGCTGGCATGTAGTGCAGGCCGGGTTTTGACATGCGAAGCAAGCAGGGGGCAAAGCTCCCTAGTATATATAATAAAGATCCCTAATGTCTACTATATATTATAAAGGTGAGCCCTGACACAGACAGACGTAGGACACAAGTTCAAAGCACACAGGGCTTTTATTTTCTTTTACTTCCCTTTTGGAGAACGTCTACCCCATTCCCGCGATTACACAACACAGTCCTAAGCACAATGCAACACTTTTCTTTCCCCTTTTCTCTTTCTTGCTCCTCCATTCTCCCTCCAGCAAGCTTCGTCTTCCTCCTCCTCCTGACTCTGGCTCCCGGAGTAGTGGCTGCTGGCTCCTTTTATAATGCACCCAGAAGTGCTCCAGGTGCTTGTTGACCTATTTCCAACAGCACCTCTGGGTGTGGTGAAAGAGCTGCTCTGGCAGCGCTCACAGATCCCAACAGGGCTACACCAAACTCCAACTCCCATGAAGCCCTGCAGGAGTCCTAGGCACCGCTGAAACCCAGGGGGAGTGTTCCAGGGGAGGCACTGTCCTGACCAGGCTTGCTCTCCCGGCCCATAAAAGGGAGAAGCGTCCTGGCTAGGCAAGGGCCCCGGCCGTTTGACACAATATATATAAAGCAGTTAAGTATACTGAAAAGTCAGTATAACAATAGAATTAACACAAATAAACATTGACACAAAAAAAGAAAAAAAAGAATGTTTTGTGTTCTTTAAAAACATTGCATTTTGTGTGGTAAAAGGTAAAATTATTTTGCTTGACACACTGTTGTATAGTTTTTCTAATAGTTCTGTAATTAATTTGTTAAACCTCTTGCAGGATTTACTATAATTCTTTGACAATGGCTGCTATGGCTAAAGCAAAAGCTATTTACATTTGGCAGTCATTTGTCAATCAATTTTAACTGGACCTTTACATTGTTATCTGAAATGTGCCCCCAGACTATGAAAGAACCATCAACATTCTTCACAGAAGGCTGCTGACAGATGTCAGTGTAATTCTTGACAATTTTTTATCTAACATACTAGACTTTGAGACCCTAATTTCAAATTTGGACTCATCACTTCATAAGACCTTCTACCAATTGTTGTCTCTTCTTGCTCAATAGTCTTTTATATTTTGCAATTCTTTCTGCTTTTTGTTATGATCAAACTGAATGTCCAATTTGACAGAATGTTAATCTTTGGTGTATCAGAGATGGGCACTGTCTTTATTTAAGGAAATAAACAAAAGTGTAGTCAGAATGCAAGCCAGCATCAGTTAAACAAGTTTCTTTTAAGATCTTTGCTGATACCATAACATTAACCAAACTGTAACTTTAAATGTAAATGGAAAAATATACCTAAAATGTTTTTACATAATTTTCCTAAAGTTTATTATAAATTTCCATATTTGCTCAAGGCAAGCAGCCATTTTATATATCATGGCTACCATGATGTCACATGTCACAGGCAGCATGTGCCTAGCAAACATGCATTATCATAGTAACCAGACAAATAAAATCGTGGCTCTCATTATAAAGAAATGCACAAAATTGTTTTGTGAACATGCCACTACAATCATAATAAAAAATACCTTTAAAATTGGTTCTGTGAAATGCCTAATGCCTGTTGCCTTCCATAAAAATATCTTGCCTGCAACTTGCCTTTCACAATTATATGACATTTTTGTATATTCAGAGCATGTAGTTTGGTTCCAGATAGCTCCGCCAGATGCTGAGCAAGCACTTCACTGGATTTCCTTCTTCCCTTAAGGAGTTGACTTTTAAGTACCATTCAACTGAAGCAGAAAACTTAGAAGGCCTTTCTTTGTATTCTCTGTCTTCAGTTGCCAAGTTTTTTCAGATTTTTTTATGATGGCATGAACATCACATCAAGAAAACATGGTTTGGAATTCTATTGCTTGCTGACCATAAGCTCATTGATACCACACACTAATTTTATGTTAGCTTAACTATTTCTATTTCTACACCTAACCTCAGGACATCCAAGTATTTGCATTTACCCTCCAAAACACCCAATAATTTTTTAAACTGCATCACTACACGCTTGATTTGGCTAATTACCACCTCATTAATTGAAATGAAGTCTGTTGTTTGTAGAATATAACAAATAAAAGGAATGGTTAGGGTACCTCAAGTCGAAGCAGGAGAACCAAACCTGAGTTCTTTTAGCCATTTCAGAAGATATTGTCAAAGCAGTGATGGGGCACCCTTGGCCTAAAGAAGACACTTGGAGTCTCAGGACTGTGGTGTTATGGGTCCACAGCTCGTTGAGCAAAAGGCCATTTTTAATAAATAATCAATGTGCTCGCGGCTTAGCGAGGGGACGTTGGGCCATAGTGAGCAGGGGGCGATCCGTAGGGTGTGGGCGTTTCTCACCTAGTGCACAGGTGAGAAACTGCCCACATTCATGATTGTCCCGTGGCTAATGCTGCAGCTGCTGTGGCCCTCGTCATTTTAAAAGCTTGAGTCGGTTTTAAGGGGTAAAAGCGATCGGAGAAAAAGGAAAGGAGAGGACGGAGGTTACCGGGAGCAGGAGAGGAAGCAGGTGGGTGAGAGAGAGCGAAGAGCGAGCGGACGGGCGGCGAATGGCGCTTCGTGGGCAGCTGCGTTGAAGCTGGGTGTTAGGCCGACACCCAGATGTTTGTGTTGATTTCGCTCCCGCTGGCGATCAGGTAGCGGGAGTGACCAGGGGAAGGCGACTGGCGCAGAGGCCATTGAAGGCAGCGGAAGTCGGGAGACTTGGTGGTGGGAATCCCCAGCGTGAAGCGACCTGGCGTTGTGGGAAACCAAGTTCTCCGGGACTGGGATGAGTGCCATACCGAAGCCAGGGATCGGGAGGTCTCCAGTCTCGTGCGTGTGTTTCAGGAGGGCAGCTGCAGAGGCGTCTTGCCTGCTGAGATGCCCAAGCGGGATTAGCAGGTGAGCGCTAACAAATGATGCACGGATTTGTTTGTTGTTGTTTTAAAGACTGCTTCCACAAGAAGATTTTAACCTCACGTTTTAAAGGATTGTGTTTTTCTATTTATTGGTTTTACTCCTCGTTTTCATTTAATGGATTATTTATTTATTTATTGAAGAACTTGGAGAGTACTGCACTATTTATGGAACACTGTTTTTTGTTTTGTTGGTTTTAATAAAAGCACTACTCATTTTGTACCACCCCTTGCTCAAGTGTTTATTTGCCTCCACTGACTAGCTCACTCGGCAACATTATCGACGGTGTTGGGTTCAAGGGTTCCCAACAGCAAAGGGAGTGTGGAGCCAGAACCCACATCGTCACAAGGACAGACAGTAGAATCAAGCTTTATTGTGCAATGCATATATAGACCCAAATCAGATGTCTCGAGCAAAAAGCAACTGGGCTACCTTACATTTATTACAGTCCTTATCAAAAGTTTACCTCACTCAGCTCGTTTGACATCCTCTCTGACTCCCAACATCTTGTTGCCTTGGTCCTGCCTCTAATTATTTCACCAATGTTTCCTAGCCTAATGAGTGTAGCACTCTGTCTTATCCATCATGGCCACCTGGCAGGCCCTCTCTCCACCTTGAACCCGTCCAGTTCCTACCACCATTATCTGTCCTAAGCTCACGTTTGCCACCTGCAAAAAAAAGGGGGGTTTGGCAATGTGCTGGTCTGTCAGCCTCTCTGTATATACCTGACCTTGACTCCTGAAATATTGGTGGCTTCCAGCTTGATAAGAAAAATAAAAAATATACAGACACAAGCCTTTTTGTGATTTAACCCTTGCTATACTAATGTGCACTAGTATATAATGCTTATTTTCATATATGCTCATGATTATCTTTGAACTTTAAGAATATACATTTCTATAATATCAATATATTTTTGGTAAACTAACTTTGTAATTTTAGTTTATTAATGTTTATTTGTGTTTATTGTAATATTTCTTGGAAGGTCTAAGACTTGCAAAGGAGTGTATTAGGTAAATCAGAGAATTTTTTTTTTTATATAATTTACTCTGTTAATCTGGGACGAGAAATTGTCTTTTTGTATGACCTTTGTGGGTCAGAGCATAGGGTCAGCTATTGTACTGCACACTGGAACAAATTTCTGGCAGTAATGGGATTTGAACCAACAACCTTCCAGATACCACTGCAGATCCTTTGCCTAACAGCCACCAGATGGTTTATCAGTTGTCAGTAAGCAAAATAATGGCTGAGATTCTAAATTGTTTCCTTATGTGAGCCTTTTCAGTTACCCTTTTTGAAAAACAATAAGTATCCATGAGAAAATTACAAGTCTATGTGCCACTGATAATTAAATAATAAGGTCAGGCCTCAAAGTTGGCAGTATATCTACTTCTCATAGATAGTTACAGCCTCAAAATTTGAATCAGGAAACCTGGAGTTCTCAGGATATACTGTAGTACTAACTACTGCACCATCCTGGGCTCCTCATTTAGAGCTGTGCAAAAATGTATGCATTACATCCATCCATCCATTATCCAATCCTCTATATCCTAACTACAGGGTCACGGGGGTCTGCTGGAGCCAATCCCAGCCAGCACAGGGTGCAAGGCAAGAAACAAACCCCGGGAAGGGCGCCAGTCCATCGCAGTGGATCGCATCACATATATAGTATTACAGGCTTAAACAAATCAAAGTTTCTAGTGTAGTTGGCTAAAATTAAATTTGCAAGGTTTTAGGGCCAATAGTGGAGCACTGGTTACTGTTGACATCTATAATGATTTGGTTTGTTTTCCTATTGAAGGGTTTCAGATACTCCAGTGAATATCAGGCCAATATAAATTAAAGTTGCACCAAACTGTCAAGGAGTAAATTGACTAACAGCTTGTGCGTTCAGTGGTAAATCTGTGTATTGAGTAAAGATCTCCACTGAGCGGATTAAACCACCATTATTTCACCTGAAAAATATGACAAAACCCATTCACCTCTCACTTTCTATCTCCAATTTACATAGTAGAAAGACTTCATTTTAAATGCAGTAAGTTACAGTATTTCACACAGTGCAAATCTATGACAGCTACTGTATACCTGGGAACACTCAACACTCAACCAGTGGCGTACAGAGAGGGGGGCCGAGGGGGCGATGGCCCCAGGCATCCATATCTGGGGGGAGGGGGACATCCAATCCAAAGAGTGTTGCTCTCAAGGAAACCCCTGTTTCGAAAATTATTTTAATTTAAATTGAACAAATTTAAATTATTATAGCTCATTCTCAGCGACGCACTATGACTTCTAATCGCTAATAATGCTCGCACCGGACCGGACCAGGTCCCACACAGCTAAAAGAGGCCTTCTCTCTTGGAAACATTATGAAAGCTATGTTTATTTCACATGGGACAGGAAACTGATCCCATGAGTCAAACGATCTTGAAAAGGGCTTCAGCACGAGAGAGATGCTCCTCTCCCTCCCTCAGTTCCGTATGCGCAGTGAACGTGTTAAGGGTCATATGTCCAACCTTGGTGCAGTGAAGTTTTTTTCTGAGACTGAGTTTACCTCACTTATGTCATCTCTTGTGTTCTTTTTCTAGCTAGTCCAGTAAGGTAAGTTGGAGAAATATGTAGTCTGTGTAGCCAGAGTAAATCTGGGTTATGTTATAATTCTTGCATGAACAAGAGTTCGGTCGGTGTTCTTGACCTTTCAGATCTTCCATGTCACAACAGCGTCTGACCAACCTGGCTTTAATCAGCATTGAAAAAGAATTCCTCACAGATGATGTAAAAAATGAAGTAGTACAATTGTTTTTGGAAAGGAGGACAAACTTAAATGAATACTTAATTTGAATAAAGTGTTTATTTCTTATTTAATATGCCTTTCTTTATCATATTCATATGCCTTCTTAACCATTCACTTTGAAAGCACCTCACCTTAGGGAGCATACAATCAAGGAGTTTGCCCCAGGCATCTTCTAGCCTCTGCATACCACTGTGCTCAGCAGCCACTGCGCCACATTCTTTATTGAACTCTTAAATGGCTAACTCTCTGCCAGTTTCCGCAGTCATAACTTGTATATTGTAGCTATCTCTTGAATCTCTCTATATACAATATGTGAATCTTTAAGTTATCTTTGCATTTTTAGAACTGCATTCCCACTTTATTCTTGCAGGACTCAATTTTTGCAGTATGGGACAAAATTGCATTGCTGGAATCAAAGAGCACAGTCAGACAGATGCAAAACTAAAACAATTCGAGTTTTAAAAAAACAAACCTTGCTGTTTTAGGCAATGTGTGCCAACACAGCAGCCAGTGAGGATACACACAGATGGACAAGGATCTGCCACTCTAAAAGGTATACCTGAATTAGTAAGAAGCTGTGTGTTAATGGTCACAGTGTGAAAGATTCTTACAAGGTTAAAAAGTCTGTTAAAGGTGGTGACTTTAAACCCATTAAAATGACAGAAGGTAAAACAGATATATGATCATTATTTCCATTGTCCTTGACTTGACAGGAAATCAACTGCCATTTGTTTTCTGTGATATACATTTAAACATTTTAACATCTCTCTGTTATAATAAAAAAATCCTGGGACGAGACAAGACTTTTTAGCCTCGGACGAGATGTGACTTTTTCAGAGAGATACTTTCACGTCCCGCAAGATGACACTTTGTGCCAAGAGATTTAACCATGCCCGGGGTCCAGAAATAAAAGACAAAGAGTAGATGACAAAGTAGCACATTGTAAAGAATTAAAAAATTGAGCAATACACATGCAGAGCAGGTTAGAGATAATGAAAGTACTAAAATGTCTCAAAAAAATGATAGTAAAGATCACATTAGCACAAACAAATGGAAATTATTACTCAGTGAAATAATGGAACAGCGAAAAGAGATTGAATATATTGTTCGGATTTAAACTTTAAGTTGGAGACTTCTAGATCATCTTATTCGTGTTGCCATCAGGGAAAAGTAGTGTTTCTTCCCAATTAAGAAGCGTATCTGTGAGAATTAAAAGATATGTTGTTTGGTGAAAGTGAAATCCACATACGCAAGCGGAAATGGCTGGCGCGTAGTGCAGGCCTTTGGTTTGGTGGGGAGTGGGGGGTTGGCAAGCGAAGCTCTCTAGTCTTATATATAAACGTCTACGCATGAAAGTGTGTGTGTGTGTCTGTCTGTCCGGCCTGGAAGTGAGAGATGGAGTCGGGGTAAGGGCTTTACCTCCGAGAAAATCAGAAACTCACTTAGTTGCTAATACACAAGCGAGGCGAACACATTGGCAAAATGAAACCTCCTAGGAGAAAGATGCCCAGAGCAGTTCCTTTCAATTATGCTTGGAAGTGTGTGTGTCTTTCTGTCTGGCCCGGAAGTGTGAGGCTACAGCAATGAAGCTCAAAGAGCTGGCAAGGCGGCCCCAAGTTAACGAGTCGGAGACAGACTCGCTTACCCGCTGATAGACAAGGGGGGCAAGCACGTCTATTAAACGAAACCGCCGACTCTTCATTTCAATAT
Source organism: Polypterus senegalus (assembly GCF_016835505.1). Taxonomy (NCBI): domain Eukaryota; kingdom Metazoa; phylum Chordata; class Cladistia; order Polypteriformes; family Polypteridae; genus Polypterus; species Polypterus senegalus. The sequence continues at coordinate 58,875,379 of NC_053167.1, read as the reverse complement.
TGTTTCTGATGATTTCAATAGTTTCTAGGAACCCAGGATTTTTACAGCAGGAACTTACACAGCTAGTAGAATTATAATAAGATAGGTACTACTGGTTCCAGCGGTGGGTTGGCACCCTGCCCAAGATTGGTTCCTGCCTTGTGCCCTGTGTTGGCTGGGATTGGCTCCAGCAGACCCCCGTGACCCTGTGTTCGGATTCAGCGGGTTAGAAAATGGATGGATGGATGGTACTACTGGTTTAACCATTACTCATTGTGAATTCTCAAAGAATATAAAAAGATGACAACACATGTGTTTGTTTTATCTGTCAGGCTAATTCACCATGTATTATGGTCTTTTGTTAAAAGTTTATTTGAATTTCCTTTTTACTTGGTTGATACTTAAAGGCATGTTTTCCAATGACTTTCAAACCAAGCACACTGAATCCATCAAACAGCTTAAAAAACATAATAGTAAAATTAATTTGCCATGTTAGTAAAATAGACACCCAATTTGTATGTTAGCATAAGTAACATTTACATAATGAGATCTTATTCAAAAATAGATGTGCCAATAACTGTCTACAATTGTACTTGTGCATTAGCAGATTATTATCTCTGTAGGCTGGGATCAATGGTACAATGATTATATTACTATAGTTTAAATAACAGGTGTTATAAATCTGTTCATAAATCTGATTTCTATCACTAGGTAACAAGGGGACATAAAATGTATATATTAATACAATACATAAAAGTTTCAATAAGCCTGCTACACTTCATTCATTTTGATAGGGTCTTCTTTATTAAAAAAGATTAAAAATCCACATGCTCAACGGTCTCCTTCTTTTGAAGCAGACAGTAAGGGTTTTATAATAATTGTGCCTTTGGTCCTTCAGACACTAAACCATAAGACTATAGAAGAATCAGATCTTTTAAAGATGTTATTGGTTTTGACATGTGCTGATTCATTTCTTGAAATGACATTTTAAAATGTTGTCTTATTTCCATATTTTGGGTGAAGGTGGGTGTTACTGTGATTGGAAACAGAGCCATAGCTGTTCAGTGCAAGCAAAAGTGATACCACACTTACAAAAGGTTATTGCTAAACATATTGCTTAGAGTGCAGTATATTGAAAATCCATTTGCTTTTGCTGTCATGGTGTTTATTATTTTATTGAATTAAGTGAGGGTCAGAACAACAAATCTCAAGACCATATCAGGACTAAATAAGCCACATATAATAGGAGGTAAAATAAGAATCATATTGTGACATAAAGGAAATGAGAGTTAAAATATAAACTGAAATGAGACCGAATGGGGTGTATATAAAATATTAAACAATGACACTTAAAGCCTTTAGGAGCTGTAATGATAAAAGTTTAACACAAGCTAAACTATGAAATAAATGTGCATTAAACAGGAAGTGCTTCTAGTAATGCATGAGAAGCTGCCCTTAAAAAAATAACAGAAAATGCATGTTAAATAAAAAGAATGTCTTAATAGGATTAGATTACCTGAAGATGTAAAATGTCTATTTGTAATGGTTCTCATTTTGCTCTTATTTACATGGTATCTTTAATGAATATAACAACAATAACAGTAACATAAGCAAGTAAAATTTTGCAATATATACGTAAGTATTCATTTATCAGAGTCAAAATGTTTTCTGCAAAATACATTACTTATGTATCACTGGACTTAGTACACAGACTTATAATACATCAGAATGTAAACATTTGTAAACAATGTCAGAAATCACTAAAATTCTGACTTTTTTTACTCCCCCCCTTAACTTTGGAGGGTCATCCAGATTTTATTTGATCCAACATACTCTCATAATTGTATACTACCAGAATGGTGCTATAAAGCAAGCTACATAAGCCACTCCAAGAACTTTTCAGAACAGTACTGAAAGGATTAAGAACAGTGTTTCTCAACCATTGGTTCGGGACCCAAAAATCATTGGCTGCTGCTGCTGAGTCATGGGTTACTGTCATTGGGTGTGCGAGTGATATTTATCCCCATATTTGTCTACAATAGGTTCATGAATGGGAACTGCTGACCTCCGCTTTTAAATGTACTGCTGCTTCACCAACAGGGAAAATGACAGTGCCCCTTGTGTGTCACAATGAGATTTAAAGAGGAAAAACTGGGTTGTTGCACCATAAAGACTGAGGCACACTGATTTAGAAATTCTTAAGTATAATTGTAAACTTTTTTCTGCTATTCTTTTTTTTTTCATCTCATAATGCCTTTGGATAGACTAACATTACAATCTTGCATGCTATATATATTTTTACAAAATGTAGTGACGTGAGAAAATTGATTATCGCTTTTTATAAAATTTACTTTAAAATGTTTATATGTTTAAACAGGGACTCTGCCATGCTGGTAAAATATAAGATCTGTGAGAAGATCTTCACTTTTCAGAAACAATAATTGTTTCAACGGAGCAAATCAGAAGAAAGGATAACTTCAGAGGGGACATTTGGTCAAACCAATGTCAAAATAAAATATTCAAGTCTGTTTTAGTGTAGCCAACTAAATGGAATGCAGGCTGCACAAACATGTTTTGCCTTGAAATATTTTTAGTAGTTTGGCAGCACAGAGTGGAACAAGTCCCAAAGTCCCCAAGGTTTGGTTTTGACAAGTTGTGCAGACACAAAAACAGGGAATGTAATGATTACAGGTTAATGGTTTAGGTAATAATAAGTCCAAAAAGAATCTTGGCTTTAATCTGTGACAAAGGAATTGTTTAGAATCAAAGGGGTTAGGCAAAATAATGATCAAAAGATAGACAGAGATAATTTCACAAAGGGTAACGGTACCAAGGCAGAGATCTTTTCATAATAAAAATAGAGTACTAAACACAAAACCAAACTGTGAACCAAAATCTTTTCTTGGTCAAAACCAAATTAAACTTGGGTAAATCTGATTTTATCTAAGAAGTGCTTTTGCACAAAGTAAATGTGAGTCTTCCGTTTTGGACATCAAATTTGGACATGACATTGTGCATGCTGCCATCTTTTATAATTGTCATGTGATGTCTTCATGTGCCCTATTCTGGTCAGTCAATGGTTAGCTAAATACCCAGGATGTTATGTGTCATGTAATCGCCATGTCATGTGACTGACAGCAGCAACTGTTTTTATAAACAGTGTGTCTATGATAAAGTCAGAATCTCCAAAATGGCAGCTGATATGACTCAAAACAATCTACATAATGTGAACATGATGATATCACCAAAATATTTATAAAAAGTAATTATAAACTCAAATTGAAATTCAACTTAGCATTTTAGTATAGGTACTGCAAAAATGCATCTATTACTCATACTCCTATGCAATAAGACCTTAACAATGAGTTTTTTTAGTCTTAATAATGGTTAAAAAAGCATCAGTGAAGTGATTATTCATCTTTGTGCAGTATGGCATTTGATATGCTGGTAAAATTAATTACAGATTTTAAGGATTCACATATCTTTTAATGAAGTATGCAATATCAATAAAAATGTATCATTTAAGCCACTTCATACCTTTCCAAAGTGATGTTACTTTAGTAGGTAAGTGTATCACCTAAAGAAGCCTTTGTTAAGGTCTTGTTATACAAGAGTAAATGTATAATACTGTAGATGCATTTTTGCAGTACCTAAATTAAGTGAGGCTGAAATTCAAAATGCAAAATAAGGACAGAAATTAGCTTTGCACCTCTCAAAAACAATAAATCATAATAAATACCTCACTCTCAGGTGCAAACTCTGGATGCACCTATCACAGTTTCCAGGCAAGAATACTATTTTAATATACTAAGACTATAACCCCATCAGTGCCTTAAATAAAATTCACCTAACAATTTCCTGAACTTTAAATATCTGTTCTGTAAGGACTAGTACAAATGGGGTTTAATCAAGAAACGTGAAATGAGTGATAAATTTAAAAATGAAGAGGAAATAACAATGTTTAGGGAACAGGTCTAATACTTTTCATAATTGTATAGGGCCGTATAAACTTTGGAGCTAGGTTAAGAGGCCCAGAGCTCAAGAGAATATCTCACGTGTTCAGCCATACCTTCTGCCTGACCTGAACCTATGGATCCATGCCACACTGGCAGGCTGCAAACTGCCAGTTTCTTACGATCTTCCACATGCTCAATAGGCATAAGAAAGTTCTGGGCACATTCAACCACATTTTTGTAGTTGGATAGAGTCAATCCAATAAGAAGTGTAAAAATCCCCAACAGGCCAAGACAAGTCTGAAGAATATGATGGCTTTACTCACTTAACACATATGCTCAAAACTAAGTATCCACCTCTATTAACCAGTTTCTAGTCATCAGGTAAGAACATTTTCCCCCCTACAAACAGTATAGCAGGTACCAGAATGCTTGCATATTGTATCTTACACACTGATCTTTATTTTAATCATATTAATGCTTCATTATTGTTGTGATCAGCAATTTTTATTAAATTCTGTGGATTTGTCTACTTAGGAGTTTTGAAACACAAGAATTTATTTTATCTACAAGACATTTTGAGAAAGTCAGCTGGTAAATGCAGCCATTTCTCATCAGAGTTTTCAGATAAATCTTTAAGTTAGCATGGGATTCTTTTGGTCAGTTGTTCCTGGCTTTAGATCTTGGCTCATGTTATTAGATAGGCAGCAATTAAAATCTGATGAGAGATCAGCTTGACTTTTGTTTTTAAATTTGGCTACCTCACTGTTTACAGTACTTTTCAATCCTGAAACTTTATCATTAAAAACTCTTAGGCCAGGTTTATACGTCACGCTCACAACGCATATGCACATGCGTCATGGTTGCCATGAGTTCCCAGCGTTGCACATCCTCAGAAATTAATGGGACGTGCGTGTGAGTTGCAGTACCAGCAGAAAATAAGGGGGCACAGTGTGTTCAGGTTGGAATGTGACATCAGAGTCTTTGCTTACTATCAACATGTGATAGCAAGTCGCTTTGCACATCCTACAGGATCAATGTGCGTACTTCAATGTTTGATGAATGAGCTCTGTTGTCTGGGGCTTTATGCCCCTGGTAGGGCCACCCAAGGCAAACTGGTCCTAGGTGAGGGATGAGACAAAGAGCGGTTCAAGAAAACCTCCTATGAAGAATAAAAAATTTGGACGCAGTGCAATGTCACCTCTCTGAAGGGGAAGGAGCCTGAGCTAGTGCTTGAGGTCGAGAGGTTCCGGCTAGATATAGTCGGGCTCACCTCGACGCACAGCTTGGACTCCTGAAGCAAACTCCTTGACAGTGGCTGAACTCTCTACCACTCTGGAGTTGCCCCTGATGAGTGGCGCTGAGTGGGTGTGGGCATACTTATTACCCCCTGACTTGGAGCCTGTTCATTGGGGTTTACCCCTGTGGATGAAAGGGTAGCCTCCCTCCGCCTTCTGTTGGGGGGACGGGTCTTAACTGTTGTATGTGCATATGCGCCGAAAAGCAGTTTTGAGTACCCACCCTTTTTGGAGTCCCTGGAGGGGGTGCTAGAGGGCATACCTTCTGGGGACTCTCTCGTATTGCTGGGAGACTTTAATGCTCACGTGGGCAATGACAGTGAGACCTGGAAGGGTGTGATTGGGAGGAATGCCCCCCGATCTGAACCCGAGTGGTGTTTTGTTATTGGACTTCTGTGCTCATCACGGATTGTCCATAACAAACACCATGTTCAAGCATAGGGGTGTTCATATGTGCACTTGGCACAAGGACACCCTAGGCCTCAGTTCAATGATCGACTTTGTGGTCATGTCGTCGGACTTGCGGCCACATGTCTTGGACATTCGTGTGAAGAGAGGGGCGGTGCTGTCAACTTATCACCACCTGGTGGTGAGTAGGCTTCGATGGTGTGGGAGGATGCCGGTCAGGCCTGGTAGGCCCAAGCATGTTGTGAGGGTCTGCTAGGAACGTCTGGCAGAGTCCCCTGTCAGAAGTAGCTTCAACTCCCACCTCCGGCAGAACTTCGACCACGTTCCGAGGGAGGTGGGGGACATTGAGTCCGAATGGGCCATGTTTCGTGCCTTTATTGTTGAGGCGGCTGACCGGAGCTGTGGCCGTAAGGTGGTCGGTGCCTGTTGTGGAGATTCTGGTTCACCATCCAGCGTCTCAGGAGGGGGAAGCATTGCAGTGTCAACACTGTATATGGTGGGGATTGTGCGCTGCTGACCTCGACTTGGGACGCTGTGGGTCGGTGGGGGGAGTACTTCGAAGACCTCCTCAATCCCACTAACATGCCTTCCAATGAGGAAGCAGAGCCTGGGGACTCGGAGGTGGGCTCCCCCATCTCTGGGACTGAGGTCACCGAGGTGGTCAAAAAACTCCTTGGTGGCAGGGCCCCAGTTGTGGATGAGATACATCTAGAGTTCTTCAATGCTCTGGATGTTGTAGGACTGTCTTGGTTGACACGTCTCTGCAACACTGTATGGACATCGGGGACAGTGGCTCTGGATTGGCAGACCAGGGTGGTGGTCCCCCTCTTTAAGAAAGGGGACCTGAGGGTGTGTTCCAACTACAGAGGGATCACACTCCTCAGCCTCCCTGCAAAAGTCTATTTGGTGGTCCTGGAGTGGAGGGTCCATCAGATAGTCCAACCTCAGATTCAGAACAAACAGTGTGGTTTTCATCCTGGTCGCGGAACAGTGGATCAGCTCTACACCCTTAGCAGGGTCCTGGAGGGTGCATGGGAGTTTGCCCAACCAGTCTACATGTGTTTTGTGGACTTGGAAAAGGTGTTTGACCATGTCCCTCTGGGAATACTGTAGGGGGTGCTCCGGGAGTATGGGGTACTGATAAGGGCTGTTTGGTCCCTGTACAACCGGTGTCAGAGCTTGGTACACATTGCAGGCAATAAGTCGAACCCATTTCCAGTGAAAGTTGGACTCCGCCAGGGCTGCCCGTTGTCACCAATTCTGTTCATAACTTTTATGGACAGAATTTCTAGGTGCAGCCAGGTTGTTGAGGGTGTCCGGTTTGGTGGACTCAGGATCGGGTCACCGCTTTTTGCAGATGATGTTGTCCTGTTTGCATCATCAGACCGTGATCTTCAGCTCTCTCTGGATCGGTTCGCAGCTGAGTGTGAAGCGGCTGGGATGGGAATCAGCACCTTCAAATCTGAGACCATGGTCCTCAGCCGGAAAAGGGTGGAGTGCCCTCTCAGGGTTGGGAGCGAGATCCTGCCCCAAGTGGAGGAGTTCAAGTATTTTGGGGTCTTGTTCACGAGTGAGGGAAGAATGGAGCGTGAGATCGACCGCCGGATCGGTGCGGTGTCCGCAGTGATGCGGGCTCTGCCTCGGTCTGTCGTGGTGAAAAAGGAGCTGAACCATAAGGCAAAGCTCTCAATTTACCAGTCAGTCTATGTTCCTACCTTCACCTATGGTCATGAGCTATGGGTAGTGACCGAAAGAACAAGATCGCAAATACAAGCGGCTGAAATGAGTTTCCTCTATGGGGTGTCTGGGCTTTCCCTTAAAGATAGGGTGAGAAGCTCAGTCATCCAGGAGGGGCTCAGAGTAGAGCCGCTGCTCCTACGCATCGAGAGGAGTCAGATGAGGTGGCTCGGGCATCTGATCAGGATGCCTTCTGGACGCCTCCCTGGTGAGGTGTTCCGGGCACGTCCAACCGGGAGGAGGCCCTGGGGAAGACCCAGGACATGCTGGAGGGACTATATCTCCCAGCTGGCATTGCAATGCCTCGGGATTCCCCCAGAAGAGCTAGAAGAAGTGGCTGGGGAGAGGGAAGTCTGGGCATCTCTGCTCAAGCTGCTGCCCCGCGACCCGATCTCGGATAAGCGGAAGAGGATGGATGGATGGTTCGATCTGGTGAAGCAAATCATCAAACTTAAATGCTCACAAACAAATGTATTCGTGGTGCTTTTATTCATTTACAGTAATCCCTCCTCGATCGCGGGGGTTGCGTTCCAGACCCCCCCTCGATAGGTGAAAATCCGCCAAGTAGAAACCATATGTTTCTATGGTTATTTTTATATATTTTAAGCCCTTATAAACTCTCTCACACTGTTTATAAATATTCCCCGCAGAGTTATACAGCATAATCCCTTTGTATTCTCTTAGATATTAGGTAAGATTCATTGAAATTATGTATATAAACACACTGTTTATATACAGTAAAACCTAAATATTATTTTAAAGATATTGAGTGTCTCCGATATCACATGTTACAGCCATTACGATAGACATGCCACCAGCAATAAATACGTACAATGCAACAAAAATAGTATACAGTAAATGTGTGTGTATAGTGACACTAAACGTACGTACATGTACTAAGTACTGTAAGTAGAAAATTAATTATGGTTACTCACCAACAATGACACAATGACTTGTCCGATAACAATGAGTTTTATTTTACTGCACAACAAAGGAGAGCGTTACAACCCTTAAAGGAGCCACTTCAGGCGATTGTGTAGCACTGCCATTGTTCTTCTTCTGGCAGTCTTCAATCCAAATCCCTAAAGCAGATTCCATCCAGACTACTGCCTTATTACATCCACTTACAACTTGTTTTGCACCCTGGTTAAAAGGACACTGCGGCCGTAGATCTTATATTCCTTTCCTACTTTTTAAATAAAAGAATCGTAGCCTTCAACAAATCCAAAACGCTTACCTTTTCGCAATCGTAACATCTTCCGCTTTGCTTGGGCACGGCCCCTGAAGCAGTAGCAGATCATTTTGGAGCCATAATGAAGGGCTTGACTATGCACAAAGATAAACACAAAAGAGCACAACTCTTTACACAGTGAAACACGTTGATGCTGAATGAGCGAGACGAGACTTCCTGGTTAACACTGCATTCAGCCAGCAGGAACTTAACTGCGTGCTCTGATTGGTTAGCTTCTCAGTCAGGAGTACTTAACTGCGTGCTCTGATTGGTTAGCTTCTCAGTCATTCGCCAATAGCGTCCCTTGTATGAAACCAACTGGGCAAACCAACTGAGGAAGCATGTACAGGAAGTAAAAAGACACATTGTCCGCAGAACCCGCGAAGCAGCGAAAAATCTGAATTATATATTTAGTTATGCTTTCATATAAAATCCGCGATAGAGCGAAACCGCGAAAGTCAAAGCGCGATATAGCGAGGGATTACTGTACTTCTCATATTCCCAATTGTAATTGTGCAATATATTTTAAAGGTTTCACATACCATCTTCTGTGCCATCTTTTTTTTTCAGCCTTTACAACAGCATCAGAATGTATTTGATAGAAAAAAAATAGGAGCATAGTGAAAAAACCATCTATTTCATGATTAAAGTGGAAATTTCAACTTTAATCTTGTAGTTTATTTTGTCATTAAAGTAGAAGTCATAAACATCATCTTAAAACTGACCCACTTGTTAATCGCTACGTGCTTCTGGCAACCCAGTGCAGCAACAGGCAGCGACTGCCACTCAGAACACATTAAATTTATGATATTCCAGCTCTCTGGACATTCAGAATCCTTAGATTTATACTTGATATCACTTTCATAATGAAATGTGTTAAGGCATGTATGTTACATTTTACAGATAAATTGTTAACTTCATTTAAATTCTTCAACATTGAAGAGGCTGTTGAATGCACAACTGATTACATCAACTTCTGTATGGACATTGTAGTTCCAGTAAGAACAGTATGCTGCTATGCTAACAACAAGCCATGGATTACAAGTGACATCAAGGGCCTTTTGAACCAGAAGAAAAGGGCTTTTAAAGGTGGTGATAAGCATGAGCTCAAGTGCGTGCAGAAGGAACTCTGAGTCCAGCTCAGGGCGGCGAAAGAGCAGTACAGGAGAAAGCTGGAGCAGAAGTTGCAGAACAACAGCATGAAGGAAGTGTGGGATGGGATGAAGATTATCACTGGCTGCAGCTCGAAGTGGGGTGCCACCATCGAGACAGACGTGGAGAGAGCAAACCAAATGAACAACTTCTTTAATAGGTTTGATCACAGTAACCCACTCTCACCTCGGAGTACTGCATCCTCCAACCATCCTTCTGTTGATACCAGCATAGGTGAGACATCCCCACCCACAATTACAGCAGCCCAGGTGAGCAGAGAGCTGAAAAGACTTTGTGCCAGCAAAGCAGCGGGTCCAGATGGTGTATCGCCACGATTGCTGAAGGCCTGTGCGTTGGAACTGGGGAGTCCTCTACAGCGCATCTTCAACCTGAGCCTGGAAAAGGGGAGAGTCCCAAGGCTTTGGAAAACATCTTGTATCACTCCTGTCCCAAAGGTATCACGTCCTAGTGAGCTGAATGACTTCCGGCCTGTTGCTCTGACGTCACATCTGATGAAGACCATGGAGCGGCTGCTGCTTCACCACCTGAGGCCACAGGTCCGCCACGCCCTCGACCCTCTGCAGTTCGCATACCAGGAGAAGGTGGGAGCGGAGGATGCCATCATCTATATGCTTCATCGATCCCTCTCCCACCTGGACAGAGGCAGTGGTGCTGTAAGAATTATGTTTTGGACTTCTCTAGCGCCTTCAACACCATCCAACCTCTGCTCCTTAGGGATAAGCTGACTGAGATGGGAGTAGATTCACACCTGTGGCATGGATTGTGGACTATCTTACAGACAGACCTCAATATGTGCGTCTTGGGAACTGCAGGTCTGACATTGTGTGCAGCAATACAGGGGCCGAGGGGACTGTACTTTCTCCGGTCCTGTTCAATCTATATACATCAGACTTCCAATATGACTCGGAGTCCTGCCACGTGCAAAAGTTCGCTGATGACACTGCTATTGTGGGCTGCATCAGGAGTGGGCAGGAGGAGGAGTACAGAAAGTTAATCAAAGACTTTGTTAAATGGTGCGACTCAAACCACTTACACCTTAACACCAGCAAGACCAAGGAGCTGGTGGTGGATTTTAGGAGGCCCAGGCCCCTCATGGACCCTGTGATCATCAGAGGTGACTGTGTGCAGAGGGTGCAGACCTTTAAATATCTGGGAGTGCAGCTGGATGACAAATTGGACTGGACTGCCAATACTGATGCTCTATGTAAGAAAGGTCAGAGCAGACTATACTTTCTGAGAAGGTTGGCATCCTTCAACATCTGCAGTAAGATGCTGCAGATGTTCTACCAGACGGTTGTGGCGAGTGCCCTCTTCTACGCGGTGGTGTGCTGGGGTGGCAGCATAAAGATGAAAGACGCCTCACGCCTGGACAAACTTGTTAAGAAGGCAGGCTCATTGTAGGATTAAAGTTGGACAGTTTAACATCTGTGGCAGAGCGACGGGCACTAAGCAAACTCCTGTCAATCATGAATAATCCACTGCATCCACTTAACAGTGTCATCTCCAGGCAGAGGAGTAGCTTCAGTGACAGACTTTTGTCACTGTCCTGCTCCACTGACAGACTGAGGAGATCGTTCCTCCCCCACACTATGCGACTCTTCAATTCCACCCGGGAGTAAATGCTAACATTAATTTTACTTTAATTCTTTTCATTTTATTACTATTTAATTTAATATTGTTTGTTTGTATCAGTATACTGCTGCTGGATTATGTGAATTTCCCATTGGGATTAATAAAGTATTTATCTATCTATCTAAATAATACTGTTAATAATTACACATATGAGGGCTGCACGGTGGCAGAATGGTAGTGCTGCTGCCTCATAGGGAGTCACCTCCCTGGTGTTCCCTGTCTGGAGTTTGCATTTTTTCCTAGTGGGTTTCCACAGTGTACTCCAGTTTCATTCCAAGGACATGCAGGTTTGGGGATTTGGTGATGCTAAAAAGACGCCAGTGTATGTGTGTACTTGTATTCACTTTGCGAAGAGCTAATTCCCTCTCCAGGGATAGTTTCTGCCTCATGCCCGATGCTTGCTGGAATGGGCGCGTCCCGGGATTGATGGATGAAATCATTAAACATCCATCCTTTTCAGAGATATTGTAGCAAGGTGCCCTGGGAATTTAATGGAGTAACCAGGCAATTCACAACACAGCAAGGCCGAATGATCTACGTGAAATACACTTGCAACCATAAACAGTTCATCGCTTGCATAGCAGTAGTAATTGCAGGTGCACACGTCATACTTCTTGCATGAAGTATAAACCCGACCTTACTGTCTCACTATAATTCACTACACTTATGATAGTTTGTAAAGATTAGCTGGTAAAGAGTTTCCTGGTGTCTTTATGTAACGTTTTTGGGATTTATTTTTAGATGAATCTCCTATTATTTATTTATTTTAATGATATGACAGTAATACCATTGAGGCACCATTATGTTTCTTTTTTCTGCACTCACACCATTTTATGATGTTTCTGTATGGCTATGGTGTCTTGCTATCACATGATCATGTGTCTTTGGGATGTGTAATATCATCACTCAGCTATTACGTAATATTTTGGTAACCTGCAGTTGGTGGCCTGTAGTAGTTTTTGGGGAAAGAAATCCATAATACCATTAGGAGTCGTGGTTTGAAATCACTTGTTTTGATTATGAATTTGATGTTGCACTTTTGTTCTTGGTTACTTGGCATTGTTATTTTTTTTCTTTGGCATTTAAACTTCTTACCTGTTCTCGGACAAAGAATGTGCATTAACCCTTTATCAGTGTCTACCATCTCCTGGTAAAATTACCTTCATTCAGTACAAATCTCTAAATATCCCCTTTCCAGGTCTTCATAAAATTAGCACTGTCTCCCACAGGGTTGACATGAAGTTTAATAAAGTCTGCTTTTCTCTAGTAAGTAAAAGATATACATTAAGTTATCCTGGAATTAACAATTGTGGATGTGTGAGTGTGCCTTGTCATGGCTGGTTGAAGCCTTCTGCCAAACACAATCAGAATGGGCTACATACAGCTCACCACAACCTGTGTGAACAGTTCTTCGTTGAGGAGATGATGAAAACCAAATCCTGTTTCTCATAAAGGACTTTTCTTTAAACCCCACCTAAACAGTCTTAGAATGGTACTGGTTTATTTGAGGTGCTCTAAATATTGTACAATTAAATTTCTTTATTTACTTTTAAATCAAATAATTCGACATGTTCAGAACTACAATAAATGTTAACTTTTAGTAGAAATAAACTGGTGCAAGTTGTAGATTTTTGAATTCAAGCCACATATTTATTTTAAATATTTATTTATTTTAAATCCAGCATACAATCCAGCACATCTGCTTTGTCATAAGTTACTGCACTTAGCAAGTAATTATATAAAATATTTTAAAAGGGGTGTACTACAGTAAGTATAGCATCACTGATAGCCTAATTACCCAAAAGCTACATTTCATCTTAATCCATAACCACTGTACTAACAGCTAAAATGTATATGTATCTTATACCAACACAAAAATAAGTATGAATGCACCCAGATCAGGTGCACACTGCTAAGATTTACTTGGCCTCGTATTTGCAGACTTTTCAAATATTACAGCATTTTAAATGTTTTTAATTATTTTAAAACTTGATTTTACTTGTTTATACTATTAAAATAAATAAGGAATTTTTAAAGTATCTAAAGTAGAACATCTAAGAAGTTTATCAAAAATTGTAATAGTCAACACAAAACAATAAATCCCACATTTACTCTTCAGGATTATCACCAAAACATGTGAACAGCATGGCCTAGATTTACAGGTGATGGCCTATAAACAACAATGTCACAATGCTTCGACCCCACCACTGATCTACTGTGTATCCCTCAGCAAGTCTCTTTAAAAGTCAGTGATTCCAATTAAAAGTCAAATAATTTGTAAGTTACTTTGGATTAAAGTGCCTAATAAATGTATACTGTACATCTAATATGTGACTGAGAATACTGAGGTTAAACTAAGTTCTCACTTGAAATATTACCAAAACTAAAGCAATTGAAGAAGTAATGAATAAAAAAGTAACATCCTGAAGACTACCACTCCCTCTCTCAATCACAGTCAGAGAAGCGGCACTAGGGACCAACTGTTCAGACAGGAAACATTTGTAAAAAATGAGCCAAACAAGGATGAGATCTGCTCAATCAGGTCATGAAATGAGGTAACAGAAGTCTTGATTATTAATGTGGTAGAAAAGAGAGGGCTACAAGATGGAATTTTATATGTTTTTGCCCTTAAGTTTGGGTTAAAGTATAATGTAATATGTCCATGACTTGTTCTGGCAACCAAATGTACTTCAGCTTCTTACACTAATTAACATATATATGTGAAACTAGTCGATAGATGTCTACAGTGGGTTTCCGCCATAGCATGTGATCTTCTCATATGTCCCAACCACTTCCCATCTTTATTACATTCTTGCATGAACTCAGTTTATCATATAATGGGGCATTGTAATAAAATACTTTTCTCACAGAGCTTATTAATCTCAGGTATAAACTTGACTGATTGGTAATTGTCCTTTATTGACTGATGGTGAAAATTAGGAGGAAAAAATCAGCTTGTTATCTTTAGCTTACCTTCAATGAGTATTTTTTGCAATATAGTTAAAAGAAAAAAAGGCTGCTGCTTACTTGACATTATGTAGAGTTAGGTTAAGTTTAAATATCACTTATAGTTTGAAATTCTAATTTGAAAGGATGGTCAAATGTCTGTTTTCAGGCTTTTGTAGAAAGAACAGCTGATGTTACCTATAGAGTTGATCAGTGAAATTTGCTAATGCATTTTTCACAGCAGCTATGCTGTATTCTCTGGTGACCTTGCTCTCCAAATATTTTCCTGTAAATTCACCTTGTGGCCTGCTTAGATAAACATTTTTTTTTTCGCAGAACCCCATGATGCTTTGCAAGGCCAGCATGACATCACAGAGCTGTAATAGCCATGCACAGAACTTTTATTCAACAATACTATAAGATCGTTGCCAAGCTGCTTTGGGAATGTGTGATGTTGTGACATGATCAGAACTTCAGCCTTCTGCCCTTCATGCATTAAAAACAAAAAAACTTGCTTTATTTACATTCGAGGGATCAATCCATTCATTATCCAACCCGCTATATCCTAACTACAGGGTCACGGGGGTCTGCCAGAGCCAATCCCAGCCAACACAGGGTGCAAGGCAGGAAGCAAACCCCAGGCAGGACACCTGCCCACCACAGGGCGTGCACAAACACACACCCTCAAAGAAAAGTAAACACTAGGGACAATTTAGAATCGCCAATGAACCTAACCTGCATGTCTTTGGACTGTGGGAGGAAACCGAAGTACCTGGAGGAAACACACGCAGACACAGGGAGAACATGCAAACTCCATGCAAGGAGGACCCGGGAAGTGAACCCGGGTCTCCTAATTGCAAGGCAGCAGCGCTACCCACTGCACCACCATGCCGCCCCATTCTAGGGATACATTAGCTAAATATAATAAGGACATTATGAGTACTACTACCAGATTTAAAGTATACCACTGACCCCAGTGCCCTGGCAGTGCAGTGATGCATGCTATCTTCTATGGTTAATTAGCCATGTGGTGGAGCTATGATCCAAAACAAGCCTTAATGGAGCCCTCTCCCATCCAGAAAAAGAAAACACATGTGACCCTATGAAATAATAATAATAATGAAATATTTATTACTGTTTACAAGCTATTTCTATCTTCTTCATGGAAGTAAAAAGTGCAAAACATCTACACAGATCGGAAACAAAAAAGACATTCCAGCTGTATCTGGAGCTGCAACTTCAAACAATAGAATGAGCCAGTGCCATGCCACCACTTTCTCTCACGACTAATGTGTATCCCAAGATTGAAACTATGGTATATATATTTTTACTTATTGCTAGTTTGTGAACATTTGTTGCATTTTGTTTGTGGATATTGTTTCATCTGCAATGTTGCCTCACAGCTCAGAACACATTTCTGGCAATAATAATCAGTCCAGCATAGTTGGCAGATGCTACCATAACCCTCAGAGACAATTAACCCTTAAACCGCCGGAACTGGCTATACTCGTAATTTACCAGCATGCCGGAGCAGAGTATATTCGGCGACATACATTTGGCAACGTACATTCATTGAACTCTGCAACCGGCTAAAGTTGGTTCCCAGTTCAATTTGCCAGCATGCCGCAGCCAAGTAAATTCAGCTAAATACATTCTGCGACATACATTAATTGAACGCCACAACCAAATATAGTCATTTCCCAGTACAATTTACCAGCATGCCAGAGCTGATCAGTCCATGCCATACACTTGTTGAGCAGCCAGCTCATGACCACTGCCACACCCTGCAGCACCGCAGCATCACTGTCCCTGGGATTAAGCAGCTGCACTAGACTAGCCTGCCAGCATCAGCATTTACCTCTGTGTGCTTGCGTATAGCCAGTTCTAACACAGTTGGCTTGGTGGTTTAATGAAGTTCATCAATGGCGTCAGTTGCACCTTGTACATATTCCAGTAGTTTTTTAGTTTTTGGCAGTGTGTAAAATGATCACTGTTGCAGTTTTTGTGGAGCTCTGTGAAGTTCCTGAACATTGCTGCGATATCAGCCAAACTCATGGCGAAGCAAACTCTGTAAGGTTCACTCATCACTAGTGACCAAACACCGTCTGGTTAAACATTATTAAACATGCATGATTATGTCACAATGCTTAGAGCAAATGCTTTACCAGTCTTGGAACCAATATTTAGAACCCAGCCAGGTCACTACGTTGAGTTTGCAGGCTGTTTCGTTCTCCACTTGGGTTTTCATTGCATACTCCTTATTTCCAAAGATGAAAGTTGGCTGAGGGTGCCCCCTCTAATTGACTGTAATTCTTTATCCTTGGGATGAACACTGAACAATCTGGAAAAATCCTATAAAATCCATGACTCCATCCATTCTCCCATCCATTCTTTCATCCCACATATGCAGTTAACAGTAAAACAACTATAAAATTGGAAAATTGTATAAAATTGGAAATTGTATATAATTGGACTCCACTTAATGCAAATGCGTTCATTGCGGATACAGTAATCCCTCCTCGATCGCGGGGGTTGCGTTCCAGACCCCCCCGCGATGGGTGAAAATCCGCGAAGTAGAAACCATATGTTTGTGTGGTTATTTTTATATATTTTAAGCCCTTATAAACTCTCCCACCCTGTTAACATTATTAGAGCCCTCTAGACATGAAATAACACCCTTTAGTCAAACGTTTAAACTGTGCTCCATGACAAGACAGAGATGACAGTTCTTTCTCACAATTAAAAGAAAGCAAACATATCTTATCTTCAAAGGAGCGCCGTCATAAAGGAGCGCGTCAGGAGCAGAGAACGGCAGAGAGAGCGCTCGCAAAGAAAAGCAAACAATCAAAAAATCAATACATGCTTTTAAGTATACAGAAGCACCGCGATAAAGCGGCATTTTGTAGAGGAGCGTCCGTGTCCTCTGTGCAAACAGCCCCTCTGCTCACACCCCCTCCGCCAGGCAGAGAGAGCGAGAAAGATAGAGAGAAGCAAACAAGCACAGCGCGGGAAGCATATCTTATAGCATTGAGGAGTTTTAGTTATTATGCAATACATGCTCTGATTGGGTAGCTTCTAAGCCATCCGCCAATAGCGTCCCTTCTATGAAATCAACTGGGCAATCAAACTGAGGAAGCATGTAACCTAAATTAAAAGACCCATTGTCCGCAGAAAGCGAACCAGCGAAAAATCTGTGATATATGTTTAGATGTGCTTACATTTAAAATCCGCGATAGAGTAAAACCACGAAAGTCAAAGCGCGATATAGCGAGGGATTACTGTACTTTAAATAACATTTTTTTTAATGTCTGGTTGTACATTAATACAGTATTAAAAGAAACTGCCCAAGGAATATTATTGTGGGATGACCTGCTATGATTATATTTCCTGATGTAGTTTTTTAGACACTTTAATACAGGGCATTCTCAAGGTCGCAAATTCCAGCTGAACTAAGTCATTTTAAAACACTTTTGGAAATTTAGATGTTGGGGATCTAACAAACCACAGAGGTAGAAAGTATAATCTTTATGTATTTTATATATGAGAACGCTCTACACATTAGTTTAGTTATCCACCGTGCCACCTTTAAATGCATGCAATGAGATTATCACTGTCTTTGGCTCAGCATTACTTTTACTTACTGATTCTTTACATTGAAAAATGGTAAATTCTTATATCCAGGAAGTGGTAAATCAGTAAAACATTTGTCTCTCATTTGAAAGAAATCAGGGCTAAATGACTAGTGAAGTGTAGATCTCTTTTGTTTGCATTATGATGAAATATGCATTACCTAACTGTATTAAGAGTTTACATAGAAACACTTTAAAAGTGGGAGTTGTAAGATGGTAGGTATTGCCTAAGGCACATCATGATGGATGCATAGCATCATCTAAAAAATGGCAGGCAGCATGAAGTTCTTTTCTGGAAAATAAGAACCAACCATTTGACATCTGGTAAAATAAGAGTTTGTATTGCCATCCTCGTAGTAACAGCTGTAAAATGGTATGCCAGAGATATAAGGCAGGATCATAAAAAGTATGTATGTAATACATGTGTAAAATCAGTTAAATTATAGAATTGTTGATTGTAATTGAAAGTTTATTATTAATTTTTGCTATGTTAATATCATCATTTCTGTTTTAATTTCAATTGTTTTGTGACAGCAGCAAGCATGCACCACAATCACCAGGGGCCTCATGCATAATGCCGTGCATAGAATTTGCACTATAACATGACGTAAGCACAAAAGCAGAAATGTACTTATGCACAAAAAAATCCAGATGCATAAATCTGTGCGTTCGCCAACTTCCACGTTCTTCCGCTACATAAATCCCGGTCAGCGTAGAAATTAACGCGGGTGTAGGCGCCTGCTGCCCCACCCCAACTCCTTCCAGAATTACGCCTCTTTGAATATGCAAATCAATATAAATAGCCCTTAAGCTCAGTGTTCTGTGAAAAGGCAATTACAAAAGTACGAGGAAAAAATAGAAGAATTTCAGCGAATACCAAGAGGAAGCAAAGAAAAGCGTACTATTTGTTGCTTTAAACAGTGGTATAAACAACAAAAGGAAGTTGATCGAGTGACATAGCGTGTCGGAGAAACTGGAAAGCTCAAGTTCACAAAGTCACACAGATATGTTGTCACATATCAAAGTCGCCATGAAAAGGTGAGTCGTAGCCCACCGTCTGAGTGTCATATGAAAGCTTATTAGGGTACAGAGAAAAAAAAAGGCACACAGTGGGGAAAAACACGAAATGTCAACTTTAATCTCTAAATTTCCACTTTAATCACATAGTTTATTTTGTCATTAAAGTAGAACATCATAAACTTCATCTAAAAATCGTTGAATTTACTAGTATCTCAAATCACATCGTAACTAAAGATGCACGTTAAATGGTCTGTTTTGTATTTGATCTTCTATGTGCTCTATGTGTATGAATCGCTACGTGCTTCCGTTCTTTCTCTTCCTCGGACAGGACACAGAATCCATTTGTGATATTACAGCTCTCTGAATAATTAAAATACTGAGAAGTATACGTGATATCATTTTCATATTGATAGGAGTTAAAACATGTTATTAAACATGGGAACATGGTGGCGCAGTGATTGTTCATGTCTTACGCAAGGTGCTTTCTGCGCCGTGCGTGACCTTCGATGAAATGCTTTATTGCAGCAGTACTGTCTTTTTCAAACGTACTAACCTCCAATTCCTGTCCTTCCTTTTCTTTCTCCAAATACCCAATTGCCGCACAATCAGCTCTGTAATAGACGTTAAGCCATCTGTAAGCTTAGAACGGGAATTCTTCAAAACTTTTAAGGGACATTGAAATATCTTTGTAATGTTTAATTATTCTATCCATCTATCCTTCCAGTGTCACGCCAGCCACAGCAAGAATACAGCATGAGGCAGGAACAATCCGTGAACGAAGCTCAAATTACTCGCTAGCGCTGCAGCACCGTGTAAAGTTAAAGTTTAATCTGTATAATATAATAAATATATTTTGCTGCATTTCATCTTAAAAATGATATCATCATCATATGTAAATACGCGCTTTATAAAGTGGCTCAGGTTGTGCAATATTATAACTGCATCGTAAGTACAATTACCTCACTGTAAACTTGCAAGTACAAACAGTTCTACAAGGAGCATTTGATGGATTGATTGAGTGCATGTATAGTTCTTGGGATGAAACTGTTTGTGAACCGCAAGGTCCAAACAGGAAAGGCTCTGAAGTGTTTGTCAGATGAGACCAGTTCAAACAGCGAATGGCTGAGGTAGCGTGTGCTTGATGTTGTATACCGATAATTCTCTTTCTGATCAGCTGCTGTACTTCTGTGATTTACACTCAGTTACAGTGATATAAATACTCCGAGTGGTGCAGTGAGAGTAATATGGAAAAAGATGATCCGCTGTGGCCACTCCTAACGGAAGCAGCTGAAAGAAGAAGAAGAAGGTGCAGTGAGAGTAACAACGCTAAAGCAGGTATTGTATTTAGAATAGTTTGACCACTCTGTGGACCATTAGATTGTTACAAGTTAATTACAATCAGATGCATTAAACTAATAAACAATATGTGGTTAATTTCAGTGTATTTATAAAGCCGCGTCATAGATGTGGATATGAAAAAGAAAGGGAAACCACACAGGAACAGTAGCACCGCTTTGATGCTTGGTGCCAACAGTCTGCAAAACCAAGCGCAGAACTTGCGTACGACAGGGTATGAGCTATCATGGAAATGTGTGTGGCTTTACACCAAGTTTAGGTTTTATACATCGTGATTTGAACGTGGAAACGTTCTTACGCAACATTTCTGTGCGTACGCACCGTTTATACATGAGACCCCAGAGCTCAAAACCTGGTCCTAAAAAGCTGCTGTGTCCTTCTTATAAAAATGGAAAAATCCGGTTTGCAACTAAATGAGTTAAAAAGAAACTGCATCATTCTTAATGAATAATAGAGCCACTGGCTGCCAGTTGATGATGACACTTGTATATTTCATAACAAGTCTTATTCATTTGAGCCTTCAGAGTCTTGTACTTTGTCCCACAGAACTCAAAATATGTAAAAGCAAATGTTTTCAGCTCGCTGTTTTGTTTTTGATTCAGCATACGTTACATGCATATGGCCAAGGTCCTGCTTACTTATCTGAACTTATCATTACTAATAAAACAGAGTGTACATTAAGATTTCAAGATGTCTGTCTGCTTATGATCCCAAGGATTAATAAAATAACAGTGGGATGTCGAGCCTTAAGTTTCAGAGTCCTACCCCTATAGTCTCAGCTTTTAAATCCTGGCTGAAGACTCACTACATCAGTTTAGCATACCCAGACTAGCAATGCTGATTAACTGTGCAGATTGCATCTCTGTTCTTAGTCATTAGTACTAAAACATAAGTAATATGGCATTTATAATTTGTTACTAATGCTCACCTACTCTATTGGTACTCACATGTAGCACTTGGTGCCACTGCTCTACTGCCAAGTTGTTTGCCTACATATGGAAAAATCATCTCTGATAAAGGAGAACTGGCCAGACTATCACTAACTCAACTGTAGAATGGCCAGTGTGGGGGTGCAGCTTGTTGTGTGAGGTCTCCAGGACTCATATAGACATAGATACATTAAATGATAGCAGCATGGTTTAACATGAAAAAAACAAAAAACCTACAAAAAGACCCTTGTATGTTAGTTGCTGAAAAAAACAAGTGTATGCAAGAGTATTAATGGCTTTCTTTACAAAAAAAAAAACAAATACAAGCAAATATTAGATAAGATGACAATATGTATAGCCTTTAACTTCTGGATGCTTTAAAAGCATAATGCTTTAAATTATAAATAAATTGTTCAATATTCCATTTCCTTCATTGTACAATTCTGTTTAAATCCAGTAAAAAGTTAATTTGAGTTGATTTGATTTTGTGCTTCCACAGCTACATTAGTTCATCAGTTGTTGCTCTTTTTAATAGGCACATTGTTGTTAATTATAAACTTAAATTTGATTGTTAATAAAATAACGGTGAAAAACTGTACCTGCATAATACCCAGCTCAAGTCTACAAGGATTCCTGTGTATGTAATTGATTCTTCGGGGCTTTCTGCTTTATCCCATCTAGTGCAGACATTTATTTTAGAATTCTGTGCAATGGATGTTACAAAGTTTTCTGTTTGTTTACTAGAGCAGCGTTGGTTACTTGTTTTCTTTCTTATTTAAAATGTGCTTTCTGAGCCAAGTGTGGCCTAGTGGCTAAACTACTGAACCAGGAGGGGGCCAGAGGTTTCTGATGAACTAGGCATGATCATTTAATGAAGGAGACATCCAGGTCGCTGACAGAGCATGAATGGCAGAGAAGGAGCACCCACATGTTCTCCCCAGAATAGCTAAATGGCCCACTCCAAACCAGAAATGATGCAAGTGGCCTCATCTGCATTTTTTGATGAATTTGTAAGTTTTCTAGGAGTGTTTGGACCACTCAAAACACATAGTCAATTAGAATTTTTTAATAAGTAAACATAGACAGAAAAACACTTTTGTAAATTCAATGTTATACATACCAGTTAGCACCATTTAAATGTTCTTGAGATATGGAAGACTGAAGATATGTTTTTTTAAGCTTTAACATGGAAAATGTATGTTCCCCCAATGTTACTGAAACATTAGCAATATGCCTAATGCATTCATAATGCGATGTAATACAAAAATTGAACTGATAAAAAAGAAGCTCGAATTCTGTGGTTTTATTCCTGTCACAGAGTTGTTTACCAGATGAATCTGACTGTTTACCATTTGTGAGAGCAAGCACCAATTCATTGTAGTGTATCATTATTATTAACTTTATTAAATATTATTAACAAATTTATTAACTTCTGTCCATCACAGAGACACCCAAGCACAAAATTAAGTTCCTACAGTTCCTACAATCTTTCTTCTGCTGACTGGATAGCCTGGTTCAGAATGTTAAAAATAATATTTTGTTTTGAAATTCTGTTTCAGGTCTTGCACAACTTCATCTTTGCTTTCCTATAAAAATGTGATTCTTGAGGAAAGGTATCAGCAACCTCAGTGCTTTATTCTAACTCTCATGCTTCCACCAACGTTATCTCAAAACTTGTATTACTTCTTTGCTCTTTCAAATACTTTATTATCTTCCTGATCTCGTTTCTCAGCTATGTTGAGTTCCTTAGCCTAAAGTGCTATGCTCTCGTCATTTCTTCAGACAGCAAAGAATGCCAAATAATTATACTGATGCAAAACTTGAAGTCGGAAATCTGTGCAACTAATCCTTTACCTTCAGATCTGGTTTTGGTTCTGCTGACCCTGATTAAGTCTGTGTCATTCAAAAGAGCTGCTAAGGCTTCATAAACATTTGATAGCTGATAGCGTACCACAGTGACAGCATCCATGCAGCTCAACCACCTAGTTTCACTGAGAGGTTTGAGTGTGAGTTATGTTATGTGAGTTTTGAAACCATCCCATTTGCTGGTGGAGGCTGAAAAGAATGTATATATTCCTTGAACAGTAATGACAAAATTGACAGCATCAAGATAGCAATGTGCTGCATCATTTACTAAGAGGATAAGCATGTAAGTATTAACACAAGTCAAAAAAGGCTCTTGGGTTTAACTCTCAAATTCATTTTGGACACAATTGTGCTTTCTCACATATTTTGATTTTTTTTTTCTGTATAAAATGATGCCCTGTTTTTTCTGCCCCTTAAAATTTATACGCCCTATTAAGTTGCCTAGCTCGTCTATACCTTGTACCGGCCCAGTATTGAGCATACCTGACAAGACTGTATGTCCACCTGATTGTGCTCTGATTCTACCAACTACATGTGAAAAATTGTACCAAGCGTCTATATTTATAAATCACCATAGAATTTACAAGAGAGGTGTTTTGTCAAATAAAAGTTATTTGTCGCTCATTTATGTTTTTCTTATATATATATACACTCACCTAAAGGATTATTAGGAACACCTGTTCAATTTCTCATTAATGCAATTATCTAATCAACCAATCACATGGCAGTTGCTTCAATGCATTTAGGGGTCTGGTCCTGGTCAAGACAATCTCCTGAACTCCAAACTGAATGTCAGAATGGGAAAGAAAGGTGATTTAAGCAATTTTGAGCGTGGCATGGTTGTTGGTGCCAGACGGGCCGGTCTGAGTATTTCACAATCTGCTCAGTTACTGGGATTTTCACACACAACCATTTCTAGGGTTTACAAAGAATGGTGTGAAAATGGAAAAACATCCAGTATGCGGCAGACCTGTGGGCGAAAATGCCTTGTTGATGCTAGAGGTCAGAGGAGAATGGGCCGACTGATTCAAGCTGATAGAAGAGCAACTTTGACTGAAATAACCACTCTTTACAACCGAGGTATGCAGCAAAGCATTTGTGAAGCCACAACACGCACAACCTTGAGGTGGATGGGCTACAACAGTAGAAGACCCCACCGGGTACCACTCATCTCCACTACAAATAGGAAAAAGAGGCTACAATTTGCACAAGCTCACCAAAATTGGACAGTTGAAGACTGGAAAAATGTTGCCTGGTCTGACGAGTCTCGATTTCTGTTGAGACATTCAAATGGTAGAGTCAGAATTTGGCGTAAAACAGAATGAGAACATGGATCCATCATGCGTTGTTACCACTGTGCAGGCTGGTGGTGGTGGTGTAATGGTGTGGGGGATGTTTTCTTGGCACATTTTAGGCCCCTTAGTGCCAATTGGGCATCGTTTAAATGCCACGGGCTACCTGAGCATTGTTTCTGACCATGTCCATCCCTTAATGACCACCATGTGCCCATCCTCTGATGGCGACTTCCAGCAGGATAATACACCATGTCACAAAGCTCGAATCATTTCAAATTGGTTTCTTGAACATGACAATGAGTTCACTGTACTAAAACGGCCCCCACAGTCACCAGATCTCAACCCAATAGAGCATCTTTGGGATGTGGTGGAACGGGAGCTTCGTGCCCTGGACGTGCATCCCACAAATCTCCATCAACTGCAAGATGCTATCCTATCAATATGGGGCAACATTTCTAAAGAATGCTTTCAGCACCTTGTTGAATCAATGCCACGTAGAATTAAGGCAGTTCTGAAGGCGAAAGGGGGTCAAACACCGTATTAGTATGGTGTTCCTAATAATCCTTTAGGTGAGTGTGTATATATATATATATATATATATATATATATATATATATATATATATATATATATATATATATATATATATATATATATATATATATATATATATATATATACACAGTATGTATATATATAGTATGGATATTAATAACACTGTAATGAAGGTGATGGGGGAAATAATGTGTGGGGATACAGAAAAGTGCCAGTGGGTTCATTGACTTTCAAAATGGGTACATTAATATCTGCAGATGAACAGCTGATGACATTGAAAATCTGATCTTCATTTAAAATAGGTAGTGCAGAAACTGTGCAGGAAAGCTTTGCAAAATGACAAGCTACAGTAACTTGCTTACTTCTCAGGTTTGCAAAAATCATTTTCCTAAAGTATGTGAAAACGTATTGCCATCATTAAATCATACAGTAATCCCTTGCAAGAACCAACAAAACTCTCAGTGTATTTGTCATTAATCTGATGCATGCTTAGGCCTCAGCATTTTAAACCCAAAGTTGAAATGGCTGAATGCTCCTCAACTGTAGAATCTCTTTTCTGTGTGTGATGATTTATAACTTACAGCAGGTGTTCCAAGGGAAAAATTGCTTAGCGCAGAACTTTGTGATTATTTGCTCTAAAGTGTCATGCTTAAAAAGCTCATTATTGTTCTCTTGGGAATTATAACTTTTTATTAGCACATGAATTTATCTTTACCCCAGAATAATATGCAATAAAGTCTTAGGTAACCATTGCGTTCAAAAAATAAAAAACTGAAAAGCATACAGAATTTTTGTTAGATCTTAATTTGTTATTGAAAATCTTGACTTTGAAAACCCAAAGAAAATACAGAACATTTAATAATCATACTAATTAGAAAATGCTGTTCAAATAGTTTTGCAGTATGCAGTTAACTCTATTTAAATTTTATAATTAAGCACAACTGAATGATACAGTGTAAGATATCCCCACATGGCTTACCGAGCATAGAATACTTTATAGCACCATTTAACAATGCAAATTTTACTCTCATCATGTGTTCTTTTTTATATTTTTTTTTAGAAAATAAGAAACAATATTTATTATACATAGTTCAATGTGTATACTGTACATATTATCTCTATGTTCTCTCAGATAACACATAATAACAGATAACACATAATTGGTATGACCAAAAAATTATGTATAATGTGTAAAGACACCATTGGTTTTCACATTTAGAGTACATACCACCTGTTTTTATTTAAAATGCCCTTCTATTTATAATTAATTAAACTAGATTATCTCAATACAGGATAAGAGTGGGCTTTATCCTATTCCGTCAGCGTAGAAATCTGGAAAGTAAGTGCTATTCACTCACACACCCACAGTTGTCTAACACAGAGTTTCTGGTTAACATCACCTACACATATGTCCTTGGGATGTCAGAGGAAATGAGAACTCTCAGAACAAACCCCATGGACATTGTGTAGTGTCTGCAAAGTTCATACTCTGGGTACTCTTCACTTAATCTCAGCATCTTTTCTAACAGATGGTGCTTCTTGCTTCTTTAATCTGACGTAAAGCAGTAAGAACTGTTTAGTAACAAGTAAAGGAGTAATTTCATGTTGTCTCCCTGCTTTCCAGTCAATAGGTCAGGAGCTGCAACATTCTTGGGGCCTCCTTTCACACCTATGTCAGTACTTCATGTGTATGTGCCACTCTACTTTTAGTTCCTTCAAATTCAGTTCAGTCCTTCAAAGCCTCAATTTACAAACAACCACATCATTAGAAACAGTGTCCACTTCTTACCAGAGCAAAGCATTTATAGATAGGACACCCAGTTGAAAACTGGATGAGCAAAACCAAATAAGGTACACAAATTCTATTACATGAACTCTATTACTGAGAAAAATAGAAAAAAAAATTGAAAAGACATTGAGTCTTCACACCCAGGAAGCACTTTCTTAGATTTCTCAATTAAATCCAGCATTTCTTTCATGTCTTTAAGCATAAATTCTAAATACCTTTGATTTGTATCTTTATGTTTCTGTAGCATTAAGAGAGATTATAAATGGTGGATTTTCATGTAGTATTTTAAAATATAACTGTTAATAAGACAATAACATGATATGTTGGTTAGGTTTAGGATTACAGTTAGCTCAATGGTTTTGGGATTGATTCTCAAACATGTTGCAGGTATGTTGTGTTAGAATTAAATTATTAATTAAAGAAAGAAACTTATCCTCTGCTAGGACAAGTTTGATAAAAACCTCTTCGAGTCAGAAACCAGGCAGGGGAAAACTTGTCCACTGAGTCCTTTATTTACTCTTACGGCAAATTCTGAAGAGGGAGCATTCATCACAGCAGTCTGTTACAAAATGGTCAAAAAAGTAAGGGCAGAGGTCCATTTTATAAACAGCTGAATTTGTGTAACAGTGTTGATGTATACATTGCACTTGACATTTACTCTGATTGGTTTGTTAGTTTACACACCAGATAACTTAGTAGATAAGTCTATTTTATCACACTCTTATTCTTTTCATATCTCTTAGGTTTCAGCTACTACCCTTGAAATCCCTGTGTATGTGACAACTGTCCATTCTTGTTGTATACATGATTTCTTAATCATCTACTTGTACATTTTGTATATGACATGCTGGTACATCCTTGTCTTTGTTGTTCACTTGGCCTTTACTTGGTTTCCTGATATGTTTGAACAGGTTTCTTACATTTATTAATCCTTTATGCTACGTATTTCTTAAGATAAATGCTATGTTACCCTAAAATTCACCTCTCAAAATGTGAAGTTTGCTCATATTTGTGTGTGGACTTTTCCCAGGCTGTATTATTTAAGTCCCACATCCAAAACACTTGCATTTTAAAAAGAGCAGTGAGCACACTGAGATTGGTTTGGTGTGAGAGACTATAAGTGTGCTCTTTGATGGAGTAGTATCTCACCCAGGTTCACTTCACATTACTGCATTGATCAGCAGGCTTAGGAAAAAGTTGGGGGATATATGGAAATCACTTATTGATAAAGAAAATCAATAAACAGTAAGAAACCTTTTGATATGTTCTACATTTCGATGATGAAAATCATTCCAGGAAAGAGTTATTTTATGAGCTTTCAACTCACCTCTTAAAATTTTATTTTAAGCCAAAGAAAAGAATCGAAATAGGATCATTAAGATCTTCCATCCAGTTTCTCACATTTCTAGGAACTTAACTTAATACAGTACAGATCTCAACTCAAGAACAGGTTACTTTGAAGCCAAGATGAAACCTGATCTTATGATAAGCTGAGTACAGCATTCTTGAAATAGCATCAGGAGGACAGAATAATTTAACATAAAGCAATAATACCATGACAAAATAAGAACAAGAATTTGCAAAGTCATATAATGAAACACTTTTTACTTTATTAAAACTGACTCACGTCATCATAAGTTGATTTATTTGGACATAATAGTATTGAAACTTCAACATGTTTCCCATTGGAAGACTCACTTATAAATCACTTTAAGGAACCAGATGTCCTTATTTTATAATCTGATACACTCAAGAGTTGACTACATAATGTATTAACAAGTCATCCATTGAAATCATCGGCACTGGTACTATTCTACTCCTCTAGTGAATTGTTCCATAGCCACAAACCATGATGCAAAATTCTCTGTCCCTTTGTTGTTTCACCCTTATCACTTCTTGTTGTTTTTTAAACTTTCCTTTTTTAGCTGTCAAATTCCTACACATTAGGAATGGTAATGAATGTGGTGGGGAGCTCACTATGCAGGTATTTCTTATGTTTAATATTCTATTTCCTGCTGTTAAGTGTTATCTAATCTTGAGTACATTAATTAAAAATCACAAAAAGATGTTTAGACATACATTTCACAGTTCTGCATAAAATGTTAAGAATCCTACCTAAGATAAAATGTTTGATTTTCTGCAAAATCTGAAGCTTTCAGTTGTTTAGGCCACATGGAAAATCTTCAGTGAACAGCCTGTCAGATAGTGTTGTCAGTGGACTCAACGTTAATTTTAACACAATAGACAAACCTTTCATTGTTTAATAAAAAAAAATGATCACAAAGAACCTTCATTGTGCTGTTCCCAGAGGCCACATTTATCTTTAAAAGTGAAACACAGTTAGCCTTGTATGTACTTTTTGTTGTCTTCTGTCCAACTGTGTTGTTACAGTCTGCATCATACGAATGATGATATGTTCATAATCCCATCTACACGACCTGTTTGCCTACTTTATTGTCACCTTTGGTAGCTTGTAACTCATCGATTCTGGAAGGCAATGAAAACAAGTACGGCAGAATACTTGTCTCGACTGCTTACTGTAGGAGCCTTTCTGACAACTGAGATGCCCTGAAGTCTACTTTCTCATTATGCTTATGTCTTGCTGCACTACTCACAATGAATGTTAATTACCTTAATGACACCTACTTTCTGTAGTTTAACTCTTAATGTACTTTATATATCCCTTCATTCACAACCTGTTTAAACACTGCCGGTTTCTTTTTATTTTACATAAAACATATCTCAGTTTTACCTTTGAATTTGTAATCTGCCTTACACTATTGCCTATATCTCTTCATATATACATTTGATAGATATTAATTTAATTTATCCATTCATTATTACATTCATTTGCTTTAGTTTTAAATTATCGTGAAGCATTTCATGACAGCACCATTATAAAAAGCAGTATATTAAATTAAAATGTATTGCTGAACTGCCAATTAGTCTTTAAAAACTCTTTTTATTGTTATTCTTCCATTCTTCCTAAACTAGTCAAAAATGGCAACATTATTACTACAAATAATAAGTTATAAACATTTCATTTTACTGGTATGTAAAGCTATTTTATTAATATAAAGAATTGTGAGAACAACACCAATATGATAACTTCTTCAACAGTCCAGTATACCTTAAATAACTACCTAGTGTATAGAGTATATTATTTTTATTGCTTACTTATTATTATTTTTAAATCATTTCCTTCTTTACTG
Source organism: Polypterus senegalus (assembly GCF_016835505.1). NCBI lineage: Eukaryota > Metazoa > Chordata > Cladistia > Polypteriformes > Polypteridae > Polypterus > Polypterus senegalus. The sequence continues at coordinate 58,845,371 of NC_053167.1, read as the reverse complement.
TTTGGGTCTAATTCTGAGGGTTCTGTTGCTGTGCTTGCAGATAATTTTTTCAGCACTAGATAAAGACCCTACAGTAATTTTTGAAGATTTGAGCAAACACTGTTCAAGTATTACACAGTTCATTTTATCTATTACTGTAGAAAGAGCTCCCCTATCTGCATCCATGAATTCTACTGTATATTATGAAACTTAACTTGAGACAAAATGTGAATAAAATAAGATATTAATCCTTAACTTGTTCATAGCTGTTTGTATTAATCACACTGTACTCTATGATGTGACTAACACAACCCACCCCCCTGAGGTTTGCCTACCTAATACCTAAACATTTTAAACAATACATAAATTCTGTAGATATTACTAAATTAGGGTACATTGTCACTGTTCATTTTAATTTGAATTATTCTTCTGTTGCTTCAAAAGTAACATTATAAAATTTACATTTCAAAAGAGTATTCATTCATTTATTTTCTGATTATTGTACATGTTTATGTTTAGTCTATCCCAGCAGCATTGGGCTTTAAAGTACATCAGTCCATATTTAGCATGCTTTAAAGAGATCATACATAATAGTTTGTTGTCCTGGCCTCTCTGAACATTTTATTTATAAAGTTTTCTGTGATAAACAATTATGGTTATAAAGCCTCAATGAAACACAAGTCCTTTTATTACCAATGTCAAATGAGAAAGCAAAATACATGGTTATACTGTAATTCAGAATTAAAAAAAATAAATCAAATGCAAATTTACTGAAACAGCTATTATTTAGTAAACTGGAACTTCCAAAAACTTTCTGTTTAGTATGCAGATATTTCCGAGGTTCCCAAAATGGCCATTGGGCAGTCACATCTGGGTAAAAATTAGGTTCATCAGTACTCAACAATCCATGTGAGAAATTATAAACAAACCATAAAAATAACATTAGATAATTCATAATAATATGACATGCCTCTGTGCACACACTGCCCTGGTAGTAGTCTGGCAACACTCATAAGAACATACGAAATTTGACAAATGAGAGGAGACCATTCAGTCTATCATCCTTGTTTGTCTAACTAATGGCTAAGCTGCCGGGATATTTCATCCAGTTACTTCTTCAAGGTTGTCAAGGTTTCTGCTTGAACTACTTGGCTTGGTAGATTGTTCCAGACTCACAAAACTCTTCATGTGAAGAAGTGCATCCTGACAGAAGTCCTAAATGCACTGCCATCTCAAGTACATGATTTACCATTAAGTTGAAAGAACTCTGATTGATCTACTTTATCAGTGCCCATTCATACACACTCCTGGTCAACTCAGAGTCATCAATTAACCATCTTTCAGATATTAATGAAATGATAAACTCATGCAGGCAAAGGGTGATTGTGCCAAAGATTCAAAGGACATTGAGAATTCCAAAGCAATTAAACTTGTATTTAGGGAATGTTCAGAGAAGGCCTGCCTTTTGTAAAAGAACAAGCTTCTGGTATATCCTTACAATATAAAATACATAATTGTAGTTATACCACATGGATATCCTGAATGTCATTACTTGCTGAAAACGAGAGGTAAGATATATTAAACAATTTCTACCTGGTATATGGGCTAGCACCCTGCCCAGGGTTGGTTGATGCCTTGGGCGCAATGCTGCTTAAATAGTCACTAGCTACCTGTTACCCTGAATAGGATAAGTAATTTAGAAATTAGACAGATATGTTTATAGTAAAAAAAAAATGCTGCAAAAACACACCCACAAAATTGTGGAAGTGCAAGACCTTTAAATAGTAAACCATGCTGATTTTTAATCTTCTTACCTGAAAAAACAACAGGAACTCATCATTGCTTATATAAGGTATAGTATAAACGTCCCCAGTGACAGACTGGTGCTCCATCCAATGTCTGTTCCTAGTTTGGTACTCAATGATGCTGGGATAGGCCGCATCTCTCATGACCTGGACTGTACTGGATTAAGTGGGTTGGGCAATTTTTTAAATTGATGGATGAACAATTTAACAATAGCTTTTGCAGATAAATTGTCCATTCTGAGTATTTTTAGTTAGAGAGTGATACAGAAAACGCCTTTAAATTTTCAGTTCTTTCATATACGTGTTTTATTCTGGCCTGTCTGTCACTGAAGGCTACCTAGTTGTAGATGTGGGAGGCCATTCTGCTTCATATTCTTCTGACATTTCTGTTAGTTTAACCAGACAGTGCCTCATACTTTATGATATCTATCGGAATATCTGAATTTATCTGATTAGAACAGTGCTAACATGCAAACGCTAAGCAGAAGGTGGATTTTGCAGATGTTCCACAGACATGTTTTTAAAGACAGTTAAAAGATGAACATTTATGCAGGAAATTTATAGATTTTTCAGATCATTGAATACAAGGAATTCTATTAGGAATAATTAGGGGACTTCTAAGGAGAAATAAGTCTACTTGTAAAAATGCTGTAAGATATGTTAGGATGTATTTGTTTTTTGACCTTTTATATGCACTAATAAAATCCTGATAACACCTCTTCCACACTTTGCTATTTAACACCTGGTGACATATTTTTCTAATAACTGTAACATAAGACAACATAATATTCTTAAAGCCATTTACTCCAATCCAGAGTCGGGGGCTGGAGCTTACCATGATAGCCCAGGGCACACCCAATATTTATAAATTGTTGCATTGTCAGTGTCAAATCATACTCAGGGGGCTCTGCTAGTACTCTTTTAAGCAGGTCTTTTCCCTTGGCTTGAATGGATCTTAAGGTGTCTTAAATGTTTCTGTCTGTATCATTCTTGACAGATCTCTGTCCCATATGTAAGAAAAAGCCCTTTTTAAACTCACCCTCCATATCTAACAGTTTCTGTCATTAAGTTGGCTTAAAAATATATAAATATATGTCCTTGTACTCGGGTTCCATCTAGTCTTCTCTCTCAGTATCTGAGGCGTTTCGCTAACACCCATGTACCCTACCTTCCAAGATACAGACAATTCTGATATTAGTATTTTTACTGAACTCAGTCAGGTGGAGGATGCTTACTACATTATGACATTTTGCTTTGTTCTCATGCAAAATCTGCTTTTGGAGATACATAGGACACCCATTAAACAACATATTTTACATGCATGTTTTCCACAAGATAACGCATGGATGATGAAATGGTTTAACATTAATAAGTCAGCCAGCCCTTTCTCTACCCGTACTGCATTTGGGGTGAAATAGACTGAGGCTAAGGATATAATAGATTCAAGGCCCATCACCCCCTGCTTCCTAGCAGGAAAGCCCAGAGGGAGTAAATAATGATTTACTCTATCAAGGTTAAATTGGACATCTGATTCTCAGCTGTGTAAAACAGGCCTGTGATCCTGGACTTATTTATTGTTCCTGTTTTTTCTTGCCAGAGGGACAGTTTAGAGGGGAAAATTGCAAGTTCCTGGGGACTATGTTAAAATAGTTTATTGTATTTATGAAAAGATTGACAAGGTATTTGATTGTGTGACAAACAAAACTGCTTAAACCTGTCGTGCTTCCAATGAGCTGGAAACTGTGTGCAGAGACTTACGAGCTTAAAGCATCTCTGTCTCCGGTAGCTGAAAGGGAGATAGGGGAATATGCAATGCATTTCACTTTAGCTCTTTATTGATTTTCCTCTTGTTTCTTTCTCTTGAACTGCATTTACTGTAGCATGCCGTGCAACAATGCACAAGTAGGATAATCTCACTCTATATAGGGTTATGGGTTAGTGTTAGATAACTTGACCTAATATGATATAAATCTTCAGGGTTGAACACTGAATGGGTATGCTTCTGTAATGAATGTAACGTTAAAATAATTATTTCAGTATTTCAATGTAAGTGAACATTTAAAATTTTTTATTCCGTAACAGGAGATTAACATTGCTAAAAAAAAACGAATTTAGATGAGTATTAGCTTTTCACAAGCAATGACATCAGATACGTCAAATGAAACACAAAAAGGGAAAATAACATTTTTTACATTTTACATGTGTAATAAGCAGGATTTCAACAGAATTAGCTATTTTACCCAATTTAAATTATATAAAAAGAAAAGCACAATATTATAAGCACTGAGTGTCCAATGCAAGATTTAATATAATTTACCAGAAGTAACTCCATCATTCCATATTCTGAAAATGGCAATTACATATGATCTGGTATAGTAAAAGTTTGTTTTTTTAAAGACTTGTTTTAAGGGCAAGCTTGTGATTAATAATAATCATTATTTACATTTATACACTTACTACTCAAAGTGCTTTACATCATGAGTGATGAGCCACTTCAACAACCTATGTGCAATGTGTAGCATCCACCTGGATGAGGCAGCAGCAGACATTTTGCATAACTATGCTCACCAGAGATTAGTGAGGGATAGTTAGAAACAGGGAATCATTAGGGAGACAGAACAAACAGGCCTCGGTGGGCACTTTAACCAGGATATTGGGATATACTCTGTTCTTCATGATGGATGCCCAGGGATCTTTTTTGACCACAGAGAGTCAGGTCCTCAATTTTACATTTCATCTGAAGGATGGTAGCAATTTTACAGCACAGTGTCCCCGTCACTGCACTGGGCATTAGGATCCACATTCAGACCACAGGGTAAATGCCCTCAGCTGGCCCCGCCAACACCTCTTACAATAGTAATGCAAGTTTTTCTCTCATACAAGTACTAAATAAGCCCAATCATGCTTTGCTTCAGGTGGAAATTCCTTATCAGTACGGCTGCTGGTTCAATGTTTTGTCCATTTTATTTGATGTATCTCTCTTTTTGGATAGTCTTCCTGTGATATGAATGAAAATATATGCATTGAGATTTAAAGAAATACACAATGTGTCTGCTCAATGTGTAGCATTAGGGCTGGTCTATACTTCACACAAAGAACACCTATGTGCATGCATCATGGCTGCCACACATTCCCAGCGTTCATTTGATGCGTCCTCTGAGCACGTCCTCGGAAATTAATGTGACGTGTGTGCGAGTTTCAGTACCAGCAAAAAATCGGTGGTGTAGTTTGTTCAAGTTGGAACATGACATCAGAGTCTTTGTGTACTATCAACGTGACAGCAAGCCGCTTTGCAGATCCTACAGGATCAAATGTGAATGTTTCGTTGTTTGATGTATGGTTTGATGCAGTGAAGCAAATCATCAAACTTAAATGCTAACGTACAAATGTATTTGTGGTGCTTTTCTTCATCTTTTTCTCACATATAGTAGGTAATACAAGTGTTGCATATTCCCCATTGTATAGACACAATACATTTTAAAGGTCACATTTTTTTTTCCAGAATGTATGGATGCATATTTGAGCCACAGAATAAGTTGGGGACACAGTGAAGAATAAAAGGGAAATTTTGTAAATAAAAGTGGAAATTTCAACTTTAATCTCATACTTTATTTTGTCATTAAAGTAGAACATTGTAAATGTAATCTTAAAACCAACCCAATTACTAATCACTACGTTCTTCTGGAGCTTCCTCCTGCTCTGACAGCAGCAGCAGGCAGCAACTGCCACATAGAACATATTAAATTTATGATACTCCAACTCTCTGCACATTTAGAATCCTTAGATTTATACTTGATATCACTTTCATGATGAAATATGTTAAAGCATGTATGTTACATTTTACATATTAATCAATAACTTAATTTAAATAATTAATATTGTTAATAATTTCACATGTAGGGGTGGCAAAGTGTCAGAGCAGTAGCACTGGGAGTCACATCCCTGGTGCTCTCTGCCTGGAGTTTGCATGTTTTCCTGGTGGGTTTCCATAGTGTGCTCCAGTTTCCTTCCAAGGACATACAGATTTGGAGATTTGCTGCTGTTAAAATGACACCAGTGTATGTGTGGGTGTGCACCTTGGGAAGAGCCTGTCCAGGGATTGTTTCTGTCTCCTGCCCAGTGCCTCATGGGTGCATCCCTGGATTGATGGGTAGAAAAAATTAAACATCTATCCTTTTCAGAGATATTATTGCAAGGTGTCCTAGGAATTTAATGGATGTTTCTGGTAATTCACAATACAATGAAGTCAAACGTTGTTTTCTCACTGTAATGATATCTCTCCCAGCCGGTGGAATCCTCCAGATTTACATAAAGTACGCACGCAAGTATGAACAGTACACCGCTTGCATAACAGTAGCGTCAACAGGCGACGTGTTGAATCATTTGAAGTATAAATCCGGCCTGAGACAGAGAAGTAAAATAAGAGCATTTCTTCTAATTGAACTTTGTTTAGTATCCTTTCAATATTTAGAAATTCTTTCATACCACTTCACACATTTAAACAAATGCACATTTCGTGTCTTTAGTCTCTAGTGTTTTTATTAAACCTTTTACGGTAACACCCAGCCTTTTGGAGCTGTTTGCATAGTTGCTCTTCATATTTTGTCAATGCAAGCAGGGCATGTGCTGTCTATTACACTGAAGGTTGTCAACTTAGGAAGACTGTCCTGTTGTTGTTGTTGTCTAATGCATATGCCTTCTTTAAAACTCAGTAAAATTGCTCTTAAGATTTAAGAAAATCCGTAAAGTATCCTATCCCCATAGTAAACCAAAATTTAGATAAAGACCAGTATTAACAGACAAAATTTTACTTTCTACACAGCAAACATTAAGATAAATTGTAAACGGTCAGTATTCACATTTTTTGATTGCACTTTGCATAGTGATTGAATTTTTATGTTCCATGTCTTTTAGTCTTGACTCAGCAGCTCAGCAGAAGTACACTTTCCAGTCTTTTTAAAAAATGAAACAGGAAAAATAAAACTAGACAAATTACTTTTTAAGCTACTATAGCAGTTACTGATACATAGCAAGTGTGGCGCAAAATTATAAAATGGCCATTATTTTAGTAAATCATAGCATCAACAGCACTGAGTAACTTTGAATATTGGAAAAGTACTAAAAATTCTTTAAAGTAATTTTTAACTTATCCCTAAGAGCTTTGAGTCAAGAAAATCCAGAAAATTTCTTTCATTTATTTTTCTGAAATAGAAGATAACTTGAAAATATAAATTTCCCCAATTTAAAGTTTCAGGTAAGTCTATAGTTTTTTGTGTATAATACCTTTTGTAATGTTTTGCAATATCTTACATTATATTATGTAATAATTATTTCCTCAAAGCACAGAATACTAATTCAAAAATCTAAATTCTGGGGATAGTCAGCAGGCATTAAATACAAGTAATTTATGGCATGACTTTTTTAACATTTTGCCTGTATGACATTTCCGTCATGACATGCGATTCTCATGCAGCTTAAAATTTATGCCAGTTGCATCCTAAGGGTATGTGCTCAATTTCTGATGTTGTACTTTATCCTAGTTTCTAACATGCTACTGACTAACTAAATAAAAGACTTATGTTTTCAGTTTTACAAATTAATACATTAAGCATGTAACAGGACACAGATTCAGCTTGAATGAGATATTATCACATTCTTATAAGGCTTACTGTTACAGCGTGAAGTGGCTCATCATTTCAGAAGGCCCTCAAGTTCAGTCACTGTGACAGACTGAGAGGAGTTAGCTAAGGAGTTATGGGCATCTACCTATGCAGAAATTAAATTAAATTAAATTAGTCTGCTTTTAAACCACAATGGTAGTCAGTGTGGGACCAGTGGCCCAGTCTTTTTATCAAAGTGAATATGACCTGCCATTTACAAACAAACTGTATTCTGATAAAACATACATATCGGTTAACAAAAAGTGTTTTTCTTGAGTTCTTAAATCAAAATGCTTCTGACTGAGATTATACAGGTTCTGTTGGAGAGGTTTCTTAAAATCTGTTACTTTGAAACTCATCCCACAACATTTGGGAAGTAAAGGAAAAATTAATCCACCAATTGCCATTAAAGGTCCAATAAAAACCTTCTCTTTCACTTCATCACCATCACAACCTTTAAGAGGGAGTAGCTCTATGGGAGAGTAGTGTTAATTACACAACCTCTATAAAGATGCTAGACATGTACATCAAGTTTATTTACAACTTTAATTGTGGACATTACAATCTATAGGAAAATGTAACCAAAGGGAGACATTTATGGTTATACCTCATTCTAATTTAGCTTATCACCAAGACTAAAATGGATCTCAGTGAATGATGGCAATGGTTTATGCATTCTGTTAGAATAATTTACTTTAACTTGGGGTGTATCAATGAGTGCTGTATTCTCCATGTTGACATAAAAGGGTTGCATTGATTTCTCCTGCAGCAAAGACTGTCAATTTGAAGGGGTATTATCCTTTTCTAAGTAAAAGGATCATTATCTGCCAGACAAATCTTTTCTTCTCCATGCCTGGGTGACAATGTCATAAAAGTAAAAGTAGATTTGACATACTTACATTCCTTTTTTGCTGAATTATTAAAAGAATCAATTAACATAAGTTTTCAGTTTTAGTCATATAGTCAATTTAATTTATAATTTCAGTGATTTTCATTTTTGCCTGGATTTATTTCTTAGAATTATAATAGGTTTGTGGTTTATGACAAGATATGTAGAAAATCTTTCATTGCTAATTTATATTATATATACAAGTAATTAGAAAAGACTGATAGAACTTCAAAATGTTATTTCTTAAATATAGACCAAATATTCTTCATCTTTGAAAATGTCATTACGTAACAGCTTTCAATATAAAGTATTATTCTCTCTTTATAAGCAATGGCATTGTCAGCTATCACGCCAGAACGTAATCAGGGATGGTAGGGGAGTTTATGAGACTGTGAAAAATGAACAACCAAACAATTTAAAGCCCTGTCATACTACACAATTTTTCTACAATATTCTGTCACAGTCATCATTTACATAATCTTAGTCACAGCCTGTTTCCGTGACTTCAAGTTTTGTAGTCTGACATCACCAGCAACTTGGTCCACGCAGTCTGCAGCTATTGTTGTTGAAGTGAGCAGTGTTCTAGCCAAGAAGTACAATGCATCGAATACAGCGGCAAAGAAACAGCGAAAGCACATGTTTTGGACCTTGCAATCAAGAGCAAGGGACATCTGTCTATACAGTGACAGAATTGAAAAAGAAAAATAAAAGAGCTGAAATTGTGGCTGAACTCTTAGCATTAGAGGTGACTCTACTACATTGTGCCTTTAAATCTGCAATTGATTCATCCTGGGTATGATTAATCTGCATTCAGCCCTGCAAACAGGTCCTCCAAGTTACAGGAAAATCTTGGAGGATTTGGTGGCAGTATTGTCACTCCAGCCACTGTTTAAAAACCTCACACTTTCTGATGTTGTTCTAAGGTGTCACCCGCTGCACTCGGGTCCCAATCCAGGTGGTTCATCATGTGGTTGGTGAGGCAACGCCCTATGCTCCCAACCTCTCCTCCTCCTCTCTTAATACCTTGAAGGATATTCAGAAAACACAGACACAGTCGAGCAGCACTTTATTGCTTGTCAGAAAAAAGGGGTAAGCTTGCAATACTTTTTAAATGTGATCCTGTATTGGAAAATTATTACGGAGTTGTGTAGTTAGCCATCTTCTGTGAATTCTACTCTTGTAATTTGACATCCTCAGGCAACTGTAGTTGTCAAGTTTGACATCTCTTCAGACTAGAAGTCATGTAATGTGATGCCATATTTCTAGGTTGCTGAGTCTTAATTGGTAGTAAAAATATTTGTTTGCCTTTTTGTCATTTGTATACCACTTTTCTCTGCAAAAAAATTGTAGGAGTGGAGAGGTAGCGTGCTATTCCTCTTTAAGCCTTTTTGTAGCATAAGCTATACTTAGAAAAATAAAGGCCATGCAGAATGAAAGTATACACATTTTCTCTGTGGGAAACTGGTGGACCTGCTCCCAGTCGAACTTCTGAACACCCCATACAAAGAAAATGAAGCCACTGGACAGAGATCTAGGGAAGACAATTTTTCTAAGTAAAAAAATGTGCCGATATAATAATAAATGTTCATATCCTGCACATGAAAATTAGAAAAAGCAAACACTGTGCTCATCAAGGTCAGTAAGCATAATCTGTAATATAGTGCAGTATATGGAAAATAATGGAATTGATTATAATCTCAAGCAACACAGTGTTTAGTACTGTTACTCATAGCTTTCAGCCAAATAAGCGCCAATATCACCCAATTTTAAAATAACATTTACTGAATTACACAATAAAACTGTATGTTTTGGAACTTTATTTTCATGTATTCAACTCAGGCTAACAGTTTAGCTAGGATGGGTCTGAACATCAGCCCAGATGTTGTATGCAGTTTGCATGTTCTGCCTAATTATTCTTTGGTGTTACTGTGGGCACTCACATCTCAAAGACATGCAGGTTAATTGACTGGTCTAAACTGGTCCTTTGTGCGCATGTGTACATTGCAATTGACAGCCATGAGATCATAAGGGGGTTTACTGCTTCATGCTTGATATTGCTGGGATAGACTTCAGCTCCCCACAACCACAGAGTGGTATTAGGTGGTTTCAGTGAATGGATGGATGGACTATGTTGTAAAACTCAATATAAAAAGTAAAAATTCAGTGTTTTTCAATTCTAAGTAAACTACCATAAACATTAATGCAAGTAGTGTGTAAAATATTATCTATGGGTTACTAGTAGCTACATAAATTGGGCACATAAAATCCTGTTAGAGATTTACACCGACAGCATAATGTTAATTCATTATTAATTGAATTTTTCAGAATGTGATGTTTTAGTGCTATGAACAGTAGATAATACAAACCAATAGAATTGTTTGTATTCTAGCACTAAAAACACTTAAAGAAAAGCTCATTGCCATGTGTAACATCTTTTCCATAGTAATTGGTAGTCTTTGAGAAGGAATCTCTGCTCCATCTTTGCAGTAATTGTTCTGCAAAACCTTCATAAAATAAACTGTTGAGCAGGGAAGTAAACCAGTGAAATGTCTTTAGAGATCATTGCTGAAAAGCTCACATCACGATGCATAGATTGCCTATAATATATAGGAGATAATTTCTGTTGCTATTGATGGCCCCATGACCTACTCAGTATCCGCAGTATGATCAACTCAGTTGAGATTCCCTTGTGAGCACCATAAAAAATTAGTTTTACACTCAGCAGTTCATAGCAAAAAACTGCTGTCATTGCTAAGGAAGCTGTTTAAAATATCACCACTACTAAGTGGTCTCTTAGGTCCTTTGAGCTAATGAACGGGACACTGTTTGAATACAGGCAATCTTGTCCCTTGCTTGATTACAAGTATGACTCATTTAACTCATATCTGTTGTGAGCTAGTTTCATTCTTTAATTTTTGTAGATGCCTAGGAATATTTTTCAGTGGTTATTTTATTTTTTGGTCTTCTGTTTAATGTTTTGAAATTTATTTGATAATGTGCAAATTTACCATTTATTTTCATCCCAAATTATTGAACTCATTCAAACAAATGAGTTCGAACAAATTATACTAGCTGGTTGTTATGTGTATGGACACATGGGTCACAATCTTGATGCAGATTATGCAGATGGGTTGAAAGGGTCATTTTGTTCGGCCATTTTCTATCTGAGCTTGCAGATATATCTATTAAGACTAGGGTATCCTGAACTTCTGATCTCCTTTTTTGTTAATGGCTTTTTAGTTAGTTTTAGTCTTTGATTTTTGCTTAGTGATTTTTCGATTCCTTGGAAAGTACAGCTTAATTTCCTGGTTATGATCCTAGTATATATTTTGACTATGTCTTATTTCCTGGTCCTTCATCTAAGCACAGTATCTTTTTCATCAGATACAGTACAGAAACTCACATTGCTTAAATGAGCAGCCCCAAAATTAAAGTAGGTGTGTGTAGAGGTATAAAGAAAGTTGGAGAGGAAGCTGAAAAATGTAGAAGGGCTTTGAAAGATAGAGGGTTGAAGAAAAATAGGGGGAAGACAGAATATATGAGGGTTAACAATGATCAGGATTCAGAAATTAGCCTGCAGGGACAGCTATTGAAAAGAGTGGATACATTTAAATATCTAGAATCAGTGGTAGCCCAAGGTAGCAAAAGAGATGCAGAGATGTGGATGGAACAACTGTGTAGAAGAAATGAGAAGGCTGAGGTGGATGTGTGGAGTTGCAAAAAGGACAGAATAAGAAATGAGACAATCATAGGTACAACAAAATTGGGAGAGATATCTAAGCAAGTACAAGAAAGTTGGTTGTAGTGGTATGGACATGTGATGAAGGAAGACAATAAATATGTGGGCAAATAAGTGATATGAATGGAAGAACAGGGGAAGAGAAAGCAAGGGAGGCCAAAGTGGAAGTGATGGATAAAATAAAAGAAGATTTGAAGGAAAGGGGACTGACTGGGGAGGAGGTGCAGGACCGAGTTGTATGGAAAAAGCTGATCAAGCACATCAACTCCAAATAAATGAGGGAAAAGAAGAAGAAGAGATATAAGAGCAAAAAAAAACCTTGCTTCTATTATGACAAACCAGGATATATATATATATATATATATATATATATATATATATATATATATATATATATATATATATATATATATATATATATATATATATATATATATATTGTCAGGGATGCCAGGGGCCATGACCCGGCCGGGACGTCATGAGGGACCAGATGTGGGTCTGCGCCCACCCTGGATCACGTGGGGGTCGCCTTCCTGGTTGCTCTGGGGGCCACGGGTACAGGGCATGGAAGCTCCACCCTGTAGGGGCCCATGGTCACCGCCAGGAGGCGCCCCAATGCCTTGGGGACCTGTTACCTCAGCACTTCCGCCACACCAGGAAGTGCTGGGGGGAAGACTTTGGAGGATACCCGGTGAGCTGCCGGGAGAACAGCACCTGGAGCTCATCCGGGTCATGTATAAAAGGGGCCGTCTCCCTTCATTCGAGGCTGGAGTCGGGAGGAGCAAGGACGAAGCTCAGGAGAGCTGTGGAGGCAGCCCGAAGACAAGGCATTGTGTGGCCAGGACTGTGTTTGGGGTATTGAGCACGTGACTGGGTCTGAGTGACACATTATTGTAAATATATATTGTGAATAAACGTGTTTGTGGGTGACATGAACGTGTCTGCCTGTCTGTGTCGGTCAACTTCCACTATATATATATATATATATATATATATATATATATATATATAGTCACAGACATGCGCTTAGGAGGCAGTCAAAAAGCCTAAAGGTGAGTAAAACATCGCGAGACAAGGGGTTCACATACAGTACTAAACTGGCTCTCTCATTCTTCTCATCAGGAAAACAGAAAAAAAGTAAAACACCTACTTCCGGGTTCCAAAATGGCCACCAAGACGTCACTCCCGGCATGTACAAATGACGATAACTCCGGTGCTTCCTCATGAAGACACCTCCGACTCCTTTTGATGACAACACTTCCGGTCCACTGTTGATGACTTTGTATCTTTTCCCACAGCTTCGACATCATCTCCTGCCAACTCATTTCCGTCTCCATTTTATCCTCTGTATATAAACGCTATTTTCTCATGTACCATTTATCATCTGCTATACAGGTTTTTGATCACTGCAATAAATCTTTGCGTTTTTTTTCTTGTTCTACGGATATTATATGGGGATGGCGCCACAACAACAAAGACCAGAAAGCAAAGCTATGGAAAATTATATTACAGAAAATTTAAAGAATATATTTATAGTGGGATTCTTCTTTATCAAGGAAAAAGAGGGAGGGATTACAACCGTGTGCTGATTACTGAACCTTAAATAAAATCACTGTGAAAAATAATTACCCCATCCCGTTAATATTCACACTTCTTAATGAGGTTATGGGTTGTAGTATATTTTCGAAGTTGGATCTGAGAAGTTCTTATAATTTGATTAGGATCTACAAAGGGAATGATACATCTAGTGGTTTTTATGAATACAGAGTAATGTCGTATGGACTACACAATGTCCGCTCCATAATTTCAGTTGTTTGTCAATGATATTTCCAGTATTTTAGGAACCTCTTTATTGGTGTATATTGATGATATTCTCATTTTTTAATATGTCAACACACACATCCAGCATGTAAATGATGTATTACAAAGATTATGTGTAAACCATCTATTTGTTAAATTAGAAAAATTCAAATTTCATCATGTGAAAGTTTTATACTTTAGGGTATGAGATTATCCATGAGGGATTAGTCATGAACAAAACAAAAACAACTACAGTACTAGAATGAAAATTGCTTGAAAGTATTAAACAGGTACAAAGGTTTGTAGGCTTTGCAAACTAGTATCACTAGTTTATTTCAGATTTTACTGCTGTCATTGCCCCAATTACTTCATTAACAAGAAAAATCTATGGGCAAAACTCTCAAGAACCTAAAGTTATTGTTCACTACTACTCCTTTGCTAGGAGACCATTGACTCTAATCTATGATTTCAAGTGGAAGACTCACCTAGTATTGGGGTAGGAGATGTATTATCCCAGAGGTTCTAAGAAAGTGGTCTGATACACCCCTCTGCATTGTTACAAGAAAATATTTATCCATTCGTTATTTACACACAAAAAAATAACTCACTTATTTAAACAATGCTAAAAGTCCGAATACACGTCAGCCTAGATGGGCCCTGTTCTTTAATGAGTTTGAGTCTTTAATATCATTTTGACCCGGGGATAAAACTGGAAAGGCTAATGTATTATCTAAAATATATGAACCTGATGAAGTATCATCAAACTCAGAACCTATTATTCCTACCGAAAGAATTGTGTAGGTTACTTTGACTGCTTCTTTAGATAATCTGGAAGACCTCTTAAGAACTTAACAAAACAAAGCTCCTCATCCATAGGAAATTCAACCTGGGATGTTTTTTGTGATACCAGGGTTGTGAAATAAATTTTGGCTTGGGCTCATTCATCCACAATGTTTAAGCATCCAGGAATAACTCAGATCATATGTGTTTTGAAACATTATTTTGGGTGGGATATTACACAGTATATAGGAATACTTGAATGTATGTCGCTGCTTGTGGAAAGTGTTGTTGAGCTAAGCTGCAATGGGGGTTTCCTATTGGCTTGTTGCAATCTATTCCTGTACCTTGTTAGCCATGGTAAGCTACTGATATGGATTGTATTACAGACCTTCCAGATTCTCATTGCTTCACAACCATTCTAGTTTTAGTGGACTGTTTCTCAAAGTACTTGCATTTCAATTGTCTTAAGAAGTTACTGACTGTCTGAATATTGGTGAGGTCTTTTGTTCAACAAATAGTTTGCCTTCATGGAATTACTTCTGCTTATTATATAGGTGCAAATGCTCCACTGTTTAGTGCTTCTACTTTACAGCTCCAGTTGATGAATGCTGGCCGGATAACTTTGTGGATTTTGCTTATTCTCTTCATGTCTATGTTGGGATTCCTCTGGGTGTTTCCTCCTACTTCATGTCTGTTGGATTATTGAGCTGGATATTCGTAAATGTTCCTGAGCAAGCAAGAATGTTCTGTCCAAACTTTAGATGAATACATGGTATCTAATTATTTCAGATATCTTATTTAAAAAGTTTATTTATCCATTACCTAAGTGTTAGTTTTATTTTAATAAACTAGCTTGTTTTTGAATGACTAAACCTAAATTGTCATAAAAAATAAAAGCCACTTTACAACAATGATCAAAAGCAATTTTCCCTAAATAATGATTCAATTAAGTTGTACTAAAGCAGTGATTCTTAACCTTTTATGAGTCATGGACCCCTATAAGAATCTGATGAAAACTATGGACCACCTTCTCCTGAAATATTCACATAAACATTAAACTTTAAAGTAAACAATCTAAAAAAACCCACTTTTTTATGCAAAAAGTAATGGCTAAGCATTATAATTATGAAATACAATCATCTTGTGCAAATTAAAACAAATCTACTACTACTACCACCCCTACTACTACTATGTTTTCTACTACCATTACTACTACTACTACTACTACTAGTACTACATCTACTCTAAATCAACAGTACTGGGCAGTATAGTGGATATAAATGTTAATTTTTATCTGACCCTCATGGACCCTCTGAAACCCATCCATAGACCTCCTATGGGTTCACAGACCTCAGGTTAAGAACATCTGTACTAAAGAGACAACCAAACTAATTAAGGTCAAATCAGGTATTGTTTTTTCAATCACAAAAAAAATAGGTTTAATGTTTTCTTTATTTATAATTTATGTGCTCTATGTTCAGCCAGTGAACATCCAAAATTTTTCACATTCTTTCCACACTGATGTTAATAAATATTATTGTCCCCAATTATGAAAGAGACTTTCATAACTCCTGTTATTATTACAAGAAACAATACAATTGTAAAGTTTACAATTCCCCTTTCAAACAATACAAGCTGAAAAAAAATTACAATATGTTAAACAATGCTACCTAAACAACCATTCTTCAAAATAATTTCCAGTTAAGGTTACATTTTTCTTCAAACTATATTGTTAAGGTAATAAAGTCTACCACCTTATATTGAGGTGTGCTGTTCTTCTGGGTTATCATTTATCTTGCCCTGTAAACACTGTATTGTCATTTGTATATAAATACCATCCATGGGTTTACATTATTTTTATGTTAAATGAGTTATTATGTAAATATAGCACATATAGGCACAAACAGCATAACTTCTAAAATAAAACGTATATATCCAAACAATTGCACAAAAACATTAGTTTCACATAAGTATGCCTGGATAAGCAGAAAGAAGATTACTGGTCATCCTACTGGCACTCCTCTTAATACCAATTCACAGAAATTTTTATTCATAGATTTGGAGATTTTTTTAAATGTATTATCATATCATATTTCGTTCTACTGTTTGATAAAATGAGCTGCAGGCTCTGTCCTCATTTGTTACAGATGATTACAGATAAAAGATGAATTATTCAAATGAATACACAAAATGGAATTACATTAGTTGTTTTTCCAGTATATTAAATCATGCTTTAAATCAAAGTAAATGCTTGGTTTCACAATTTAAATATACAAGGCTATCAGTGCTGTTGCTGTTTTCTCATTTATTCTATATATAACCATATGTATGATTCCTCCACCATTACAGGAAAGGAAAAGAAATTATTTCTATTTTCCGTGTATATACAAATACAATCTGCACAATTAATACTTGCCTGGCATAGAGGTATTTTTGTGTGTGTGTGTGTGTGTGTGGTCTGGCAAGAAATTCAATATGTGCAAATTCATCATTCCGATGGGTCCAGAATGAGTCTGATTACATAAAGCAATGTGAAATGTAATGGATAACTTTTTTTAGTGATGAAAATATTAGTATTATCTGCAAATTAATAATTTAACAGCAAGTTAGAAGTTTCTGATCTTTTTTACGTTCAGACAAGTATTGTATACAGAAGTGTGTTATTTAACACATTTTATACACTGTGCATTTTAACATGGTAGAAATTTACTAACATAAAATACATTAGTGTATTACAAACACTGGGGGCATTGGGTTTTAATTAATTCATCTACTTGTACAATATTTACCTATTATCAGTGAATTAGTTAAATCATCATAGTTAACTGAATGTTACATATGCAGATTCGTAACATTAAATATTATCATGGAAGTTGTTTTGTAAAATAATCTATATTTTTACCTCTGTACAATATCAGAATGCTGTATTATGTAGACAAGCCAGCTTCTGTTCCCTGTTGCTGAAAAGCTTGGTCTAATATGTCCATCTCAAAATAAAGCTATACATCTTTTATCTGGTATGGCAGTCTGGCCTAATGACTATGTTTTTTAGTTCAGTCCCCACATATATTTGTAAACAGTTGAATCTGAAGGAAAGCCTCTGACACACTACAGTGCAGGAGACCTTGATGGTGCCAAGAATGCCTGACTACTGAGAGAGAGTGAAAGAGATAGATATATATATAGGGAGAGAGAGAGAGAGAGAGAAAGGCAATTGAATGCTGGCAGAAGGCCATAAGCCCTTGTGGGTTACAGGAGGCAGTACAGTATCCAGTATAGCTGGATAAGTTTAAGCCTGGTTGCCTAGGGTCAGGTCAGGAGGGCTGGCTTGAGTGTTGTACTCTGATGCTTAACTGTTATGGTGAAGATTATGATTATGCTTTTAAGCAGTTGCCTTAGAGATTCTTTCCTTTAAAGGCTACTGAAGTATCCACTATACATGGTGGATGTTTGTGTCCTCTGGTTGGAGTTTATGACTATAATACTTGAGCACAAGAGGTCAGTGGGATTGGGTTTAAAGTTATCTCAAGCCAGAGGGAAGATTAAGTATGGAATCAGGAAAGGAGTTTTGGAAGACGGTTCACTGCTATAGAGAAAACAGACAAGAAATGACAGAGACAGAATGAAATGGGAGGTGAAAAGGAAGAGTTTGGTTGCCATGGATATTAATTTTTCACATATACTCGATGGACAGTAAATCTTAGGCTACAACATAAATAGTAATAATTCATCTTAGCAGCATTTAACAGACTACTTTTAGACAACACTGGTGGCTTGAGGTCAGAGATAGATCATTGGTTTCAAAAGATTAAGCAGCAAAGGGCTGTAGTAATGTTATTAAAAGAAGCATTAGACATTGGAGGAGCCTGCTTCTTAATACCTAATTAAGTACAGGTTTTTAATACTTGTTGATAGGTATCGTAGTCAAATTTGGATTGTGTTTTTGTTTTTTTATTTTTGATTTATGGGGAGTATTCATTCTGTTTCATGCACAGCTATATATACATTTTCAAACACACATAATCTAGTTTAGGATTGTTGGGGGCTGGTAACATCAGGGGATAGATAGGAGCAAACCCTGGATGGGATGGCAGTCCATCGTTGGGCCCACTCACATACACAGCAGGACCAATGTGAAATTCCAATGTTGAAATTAACCTAATAGGGAAGGGAATTAGGAGTGCCTGGAGAAAAATTCATGCTAACACAGAAAGTGTATATTTAAAGTATAATGTATATGTACAGTATTCTGTTCCAGAGACCCTATCTTTTAAAACATGTGATTCTGTTATTTATGTTTTACAACAAAGCAGTTTAACTGGAAATGTGATATATGGTTTCATAAGCAATAAATGTTATTGTTGTTTTAAAAAAACTTGACAAATTCACTGACATGCAAATTATTATAACAGATGCCAGTACAGTTATTATAATTCTTTTCTGTGCAATAATGAATGTAATGTGGTCATGTTTGTTTGAGTTTTAAAGCTACAAAATATTTGTATAGATTGTAAAGATTCTTGCCTCTTGTGGCTTTAACTGGCTATTCCTTTTAAATGGGAACAATAGAAACTTCTTATTCTGCATTTTATATTTCACTGAAATAAATTACCAAAGAACACAGGATAAGCAAAATTTATTTGGCTGGCAACTACATTTCATTAGCTGCAATGCCTAAATAGTACACCAAAGTAAAACAAAATAGTGTTACCTTGTTCTCAATTTATGTAGTGTTATCACGTGCACATATTATAAATAATATGAGCAAAATATTATACTATATAAAGCATATTGAAATGTACACCATGATGGGGACACCAGACAAAACTTTTGTTTTTAGCCATCTGACACTTGGGGGTATTTATTGAATTAAAATCCTGCAGCTTGTCCTACATGTACCACAATAAACTTTCTTATTATTAGAGACATGGTGCACAGCACCCAGGTTTCCTGTGAGCAATAACAATTTGTAATTCCATTCCCCTGCTTCCAGCTCTGCTCCTGTTTGTTTGTAGTCATCGCTCTTTCTTGCCATCTGAACACTTATTCAAACCTGAAGTACCTCTCCACTACAAGTACCTGAAATCACTTTGCCAATGTCATTGAAAGCGCTCTTTCCATTTTTATTTAGATAAAGCCAAAGAAAATCCATATCTCTACCCACCATTAGAATATTTAAAGGAAATAAGATAATGGTGAAAATACTGTAAGGCAAATAAAGCTAACTCAAATAAACTGTTTAATTCTAGAGGCAGAAGGTTTGTTGAACACCTTTTGCATTTATTCTAGTTTAGTTATAATGAACAGAAAAAAGACATAAATAAGATAAGGCATTAACCATATGTTTTAGAACTACTTTTACTAGAACTAGGTAAAACATATTTTAGAACCATATGGCGTACAGTGGATATAAAAAGCATTTATCCACTTAGAACATTTTACATGATATTGTTATACAACATTGAATTACAGAAAAAGACTGTTTAATTTAAAAGTGAAAATTCTCATAAAAGTGATCCAAATGAATTACAAATATAAACACAAATAACTGATCACGTAGGTATTCACCCCCTTTATTACAGAATACACACAATCAAGGTGTTTCAGATGATTGCAGTAAACATGCACGTTACCTGGAAGGTCCAACGTTTAGTGATTCATATCATGGCCTTAAACCTACACAACAAACATGAAAGAAAATGCCTTGAAACGGGGATTGAAAAGCACAAGTCAGGGGATGGAAACAAGAAAACATCCAAGTCACTGAATAGTTCTTGGAGTCCAGTTAAATCAATCATTTAAAAAATAAAAGAGTATGGCACAGCTGTAAATCTGCCTAGATCAGGCTGACCACAAAAACTGAGTGACTGTCCAAGAAATTTCTAGTGATGAAGGATACCACTAAATTTATTGTAAAGTTACAAGCTACAGTGGATGAGATTAGACAGACCTTAAATACCACAACTGTTGCCTGGATTCCTTACCAGTCATAGCTTTATGGGAGAGAGACAAAGAGAAAGTCACTTTAAAAAAAACACATTTATATCCCAGCTAGAGTTTGCCAGAAGGTACATGGGAGACTCTAAATATAGCTGTAAGAAGATTCAATAGGCTATTGCAACCAAAATTGAGCTTTTTGGCCATCAGGCTAAATGCCATGTTTGGCATAACCCAAAAACTGCACATTATCTAAAATACATATTCTCCATGGTGAAACATGGTTTTAGCAGCACAATACTCTGTGTGTGTGTTTCTACAGGACGCCCTGGAAGGCTTGTGAGGGTAGACAGTAAAATGAATGCTGGAAAATACAGCGAAATCCTGGAAGAAAATGTGATGGAGTCTGCAAGAAACCTGTGCTTTGGGAGAGGAGTCGTTTTTCAACAAGACAACAACAACAGGAATAAAGGCAAAGCTATGCAGGAATGGGTTCAAAAACAAAGTTAATGTTCAAGATTGGCCGAGTCACAGCCCAGATCTCAATCCAAATGAAACATGCTGTTTACTCACAATCACCATTTAACCAGATACAGCTTGAGGAGTTTTGCAAATAACATTGTAACATAGGTAACATTGCAGTGTCCAGATTTGAAAAAGATGATAGAGAGTGTCCTGTCCACACCGGTTTAAGGCTGTCATGCATACAAAAGCTGCATTTTCTAAACTAATGAACACTTATGCACACAATTATTTTATTATTTTTTTATTTGTAACTGATTCAGACCACTTTGCACAGATCTATTTTCACTTTTGACATTAAAGAGACTTTATGTTGATCAATGTCAAAAAGAAAAACTCAAATCCATTGTAATTCAGTGTTGTACAACAATAAAATGTGGAAACTTCCTTTTTACACACACTTCATAAACATATATTTTTGAAGTATGATAGTAAGCTAATGTGGATGAATGATAAAAATAATAATAATAATAATAATAATGTGGTGTGAAATACTTTTGGACATAATTGTACTAAACTATTAATTTATTGTCCTAGCTAATGTACTCAGTTATTCATAGCTTCAAAATTACACCATGATATCTCAAATTCATTTTGTTATATTTTCCAACATGAACTTTTACCTTTATTATATATTTCACATTATATGTATGTTTTTGTTTCCATGTTGTTTGTAGTCAAGGTCCACAGTTTGTCTCACAATTATAGAATGTATTTTTTTTCTTAAATTTGAAACCAAAGATTGCCTTTTTGTCTGGCAATATCCTAAGACAAATGGCTAGTGTTACGTGGTATTCTTTCAAAAAGACAGGAATAATATACTGTCTTTGGAGGAATTTTCAAGGAACATTTAAAGTAATGCACTGAGATTTCTCCTTTTACATGTTTTTTATGAGTCTCATATTTTATCTATTAATTCTAATCTATCTGGATACTGGTGAGCATTCTATGTCTGTCTATACTAAAGTACAGAGAAAAAATGTGTCTAAACTGATAAGTGCAGATGACTAATCTGAGTAACTTTTAAGTTAGAACCATCTTCGTCTATATACTTTTGTTGTTAGGATTTGCTTAGTCACTTAAAGGGTCCTTGCACACAATATCATTATATCTACTTTTTTGCTTATGATATTAGGTTAAGGGCGGCACGGTGGTGCAGTGGGTAGCGCTGCTGCCTCGCTGTTAGGAGACCCGGGTTTGCTTCCCAGGTCCTCCCTGCGTGGAGTTTGCATGTTCTCCCCGTGTCTGCGTGGGTTTCCTTCCACAGTCCAAAAACATGCAGGTTAGGTGCACTGGTGATTTTAAATTGTCCCTAGTGTGTGCATGTGTGTGTGCCCTGCGGTGGGCTGGCACCCTGCATGGGGTTTGTTTCCTGCCTTGCGCCCTGTGTTGGCTGGGATTGGCTCCAGCAGACCCCCGTGACCCTGTAGTTAGGATATAGCGGGATGGATAATGGATGGATGGATATTAGGTTAAAGTTCAAGTTCATTCTCATGTGTGTAGAGTACAGTGAAAATGTTATTAAAATCCCTGACCAACATGCAACACATTGCCACTATGTTCTATGCTCAGTAAGTATTACTAGTAAAAGGAGGACCTCATCTTGAGATTCCTGGATTCTCCATTTTCCAAGAGAGTTGTTCAAAATGTTACAAGACACCCCCTCAATGATGTGAAAACCTTCAGCTGAAACTAAGGGCACACTGACAGTGTACATGCCAAAACTGAGTTGCAGTTGTTAAAAGGTTAAGAACACCTCACTTAATTCATGAATGTATTGCTTTAATCCATTAAACTTTGATGCCTGAGCTGCTACAATAGATACAAATACTTCAAAGGCACCACTGTTTTTATGGCTCAAACTTATGTTACTTCCCAGGGAGACAATCCATAATACATATCTACATATGTCTCTTCAAAGGTTCTGCATTAATTATTTATGTTGCAAAGATTATTTTCTCTAGAATAGGTCTATTCATCTATTACAAATGAATTGTAAAATTGTTTTTTCTTTTTGTGATTTAGTCAAATTATACATTTATGTTTTTAAGACACATCAACCCGTATATAAATTTAAATGCTCGTCACCCTCTTTAGCTTGATTTATTTTCTTTTGTCCTTCATGATTATTATACAAAATGGCATTAAAAATTCTCAAGCATCCTTAATTGTATCAAAATTAAATGATGTAGTATAGTTCACAGAAGGCCCGTCGCGACAAGGCAGGTGCAGTAAAGTGCATTGACACTGTTATCGGTATCCCCTCAAGGGGCCCCCTCGCTGACAGCAGCCAGCCAACCACGCGATCTCTGCTGCCGGCAAAATACAAAACTTCCTCGGCAGTCATGAAGCGGAATTATGCTTCAGGAAGCCAAAAAGAAAGAAGAGAAAGGAAGAGGAGGATAAGAAAAACAAGACAGTGGTAAGTGATAAATTACACACATAAAATAGCTCTACTTGTCTTGTACAAATGGTGCAATTTTGCAGCAGGTAGGCTAGCAGAAATATGTTTATGTATCATACATAAATGACATGACATTGCTATAGCTTTGTAATAGGTTTTGATGAAAGTGGCATAGCATGCTATACTAACTATTCCACTGTGATAATCTATTTAGGAAAACCACACAATAAATTCTGTGCATCAAACATTAGCTTGGGATGTTTTTAAGCATTGGTAGTCGACTCACAGCACTACTAATAATTAGTAAACATCCATCCATCCATTTCTAACCCGCTGAATCCGAATACAGGGTCACAGGGGTCTGCTGGAGCCAATCCAAGCCAACACAGGGCACAAGGCAGGAACCAATCCCACCACAGGACACACACAAACACCAAGCACACACTAGGGCCAATTTAGAATCGCCAATCCACCTAACCTGCATGTCTTTGGATTGTGGGAGGAAACCGAGCGCCGGAGGAAACCCACGCAGACACGGGAGAACATTCAAACTCCACGCAGGGAGGACCGGAAGCGAACCCGGGTCTCCTAACTGCGAGGCAGCAGCGCTACCACTCGCCACCGTGCGCCTAAATAGTAAACATTTAATTATAATTTCATTGTTTGTTAACAGTAAAAGTTTATTTATATAGCATGGATTTACTTATTGTGCACTTTTTAATGTATATTTGATTTTATGGTACAGTGGTGTTTTTGCAAATGTTCAATTGTTGAAAATGTTCAAATTTTATGCACTTTATATGCAACAGCAGTATTTGCACTGTAAACCTTTTTATTTATATAAAGTGGGAGTGAATTTAAACTGTATGGCTATGCTGTGGTTCCTTTGCGTATGCGTGCGTGCGTGCGTGCTGGGGCCTTCATGTCTATTTTGCTTGGGGCCCCAAATTCCTTCAAACGCCCAGGTTCACAGATATTGGTATTGCTTTTAGCTACAGTGATTTCTCATTCCATAGTTTTGGAGGATTAGTCCAGTCAAGGAAGCAGTGGTCCTAAGTGCCTCAGCAGAATACACACAAAAAATAAAGAATGACAATGGTTTTGTAACAACAGAATATGGTGGTTACCAAATTCTAGTTCAGACAGCAATCCATTAGATGTTTTATACAATGGAAGGAGATGAGCTAGCCAGTCCAATCAGAGTTAACTGTACTGAAACAATGAGTCAAATGCCCTAATTTAAGTGATAAAATCTCTGGTTGTTACATTAAACAAATAAAAAGCATGAAGCTAATTCTTCAATGGCAGCTCAATATCTTTTAAAGGATAAGGAGACTACAGTCAGTATTCTCCAATGTGGATATTTATCTTTACAAATTTTTCTTATATTACTCAGTTATGAACGGCCTATGGGGAATAACAGGATAATTCCCATTTGGGGCATTGTCTCTGTGTGCTGTGCAGTATGACCACAAATTTCTGAGACAGAATGATCAAGGCACAGAGTGAGTGAGACAGAGAAAACATTTGAGAGAAAGAGGGTGATGCAAAGAAAGTGGCACACATTTACAGTCAGGACAAATATCCAGAGCCCATTTTTTACCCTTTTCCACCAATAATTACCCATTACTAATGCTAAAGCAGGCCTCAGTTAAAAATAGACTGAGGTCCTCAATACAATAGGAAAGACTCAAAAGTGATATATATACTTCAACAACTGAATTTCACACGAATAATAACAGATTCTGCTGTAAAGATAGCCAGAAGGAAAAAAGATTCAAAAGGGAGGGCCATATATTTTGTTATTGTGATATTTATTTTGTGTTGTGCATTTACTTAAAGTTTTGTGGATGATGTTGGTTGACTGACCAGACAGCAACAGGCCACTCTGTAGACTAGTGGAAGTGTCCCTGTTGCTTATAATGTGGAGTTTACATGTGATTCACAGTTTTTTTCCTTCAGTCACTGCAGTTGACATCATATGGTGTTTCATAGAGCAAGTTTCTATGTCCTGTGACATTTAGTGCATTGATTTGTATGTTAAAAACAGCATTTTGTGCATCAGGTTCAGCACAGTGATTTGTGTTTCATATTTCCTATAAGAGACTCAAAGGTAATGTGGAGAAAGGAGGGTGAGGAATGGGGTTTGTTTTGATGAGAAGATCAAAAGTTGATGCTTCCTCAGTCTAGGGCTCCAAAATCTGGTAATTTGCCCTTGGGCTTTCCTTAACTTTGTAACATCTGTTCAGACTATATAATACGAAAACAGTGAGGTTACACTTGTCAAATTTGGTCAGAGGATGGCTTCACTAATAGCACCCTATGGCAGTCCCTTCTATATACATAAAAAAACCCAAAAGGAATAAGAAAATAAACACTGGAATTTATTTTTTTTTCCCATTGCTTCACAATAATAAATAGGGAAATAATACCTCACACCATTACTTCGAGAGCATATCATCCAAAAAAATAACTCCGAAATTTCATAAAAACCGTACCAAATAATTCAAACCCACATATACTGTATATACATCTCATATACATGTACACTATGTTCATATACTTGACCAACATATACCGTAATGACATATACACAAGCATGTCTCATATCAAAGTTAAACCACAGTATTGAGGCATATTTGTGTATCAGTTATATAGCTGTACTTAAGGTTTGTACTTTTATTATTTTCATTCTTTGAACTGTAAAATGCCTTACATTATGTGATTGTATACAACATGATGGAGTTTAAGGTTCAATATGTTCAGTGAAACAAGGGAGAGTGAAACTGTTGACTGTATTATGTTAGAAGGGTATTTAAAAATTAGTTCAAAATGTACTGTACCCAGTTGGCACCATAAACTGTATACATTTTAATGGAGTTATAGTGATAAGAGATATATTTCCTAGTTAAAGGTCATGTGAGAAGCCCTTCGTTTTTGCTTTTGTACTACTTTTTGTGTATTTCCAATCTTTATTTATTCTTTCATTTTCAAAATGCAATTTCATGAGGACTGAGTAAAGCAATGCAGTTGAAATTTAGCAATTGATGTAAATGGTATGTTTCCAAAATACAAAGCTCTTCCCGCCACCTTTTTTTGAAACATTTTTCTTTTTTGTCCTGTTATTAACTGCATGTTATTGGCCCACAAGTAGTTTGAAATTCTACTCCCAACTGCTAAATGATGTTGTATAAACTCCCTAGCACTGATGAAACATAGGCAAAGTTTTACGGCTTTAAGAAAAGGACCATAAGACAAGTAAGAAGTGTGGACAATGGTGAAAATAAAATACTAAATACCAGTATAAAAACCAAAAACCATGGCCAAAACCATCAAAAAGCCTGTCCCTATCTATGCACACATAATTGTTGTTTTAAAAATCTAGAAACTTGGACAACACAAATTGTGAACAAGTGATTGAATCAGAAGACAAAATTCCTTATCTTCATTTAGTGGCAACAGTTCAATATGGCCATAGTCATGAAGAAATACTTAAAATGGCTCAAGGTCAACAAAAAGTTGAGCCAAGAAAAAACAAAAATTTATAATAGAATTTAATATTAAGTCAAATTTGGAGGAACACGTTCACAAAGAGTACAGAATGGAAATCCATAACATCCAAAACCTCAAAATCATAACATTACTGAATTAAATACACGTACCAGTTCATTTAAATAGAGGAAACAAAGATAGACTGAAATATGGCCCATTTAATGTATGGAAAGATAATGGTTCTGCTAAAAAGTTCAGAAATGGAGCTCAAAGCTTGATGGTTTCGGGATTATAGTTAGGGTCAGAGAATGTTTTCAACATTTTATGTATGTTTTTTTTTTTTTTTACATTTTGGAATTGTCCTGTCACACACTGATTTGCTTGTACAGCAAGTTTATGTTCTTTCCAGCTGTTGCTTGGCCTCTAAAAATGATTTCAGTATAGTTTTTGTGGTGGATGGGACACAAGGCCCCATGTCATGATGTCACTAGCTCAGCATTTTGCTCTGGATTTATAAAAGAAAAAGCATTGTTTTTTTGAGCCACCTGATTATGATTTACATCTTGTGTTCCTTGGTTCTGGTTTCTTGAACCTTTTTGGCTATTCACCACTGTGTTTCCTGGTGACGATTCTGGCTACACATCCTGAGCTTTGTTATTTAACTTTTGTCTTCCAAGTTTCAACTCCTATGTGAACTCTGACTTCTCCTTGCCATCTTCTGATTTTGTTTTTTCTTAAAACTGCCATTGCTTTGCACAAGCAGCAAAGATAATGTAGCACGTCACATGTATTGTGTTGCTTTGTCACTGACATTTTTGCCATACATGGGCGGGATGAATTTAAATGTCACATCATGTGTACAAATGCATTAGTTTTTTGTTGAAGCTTTGATGGGTAAGGATGGTGAAATAATGAAAAAGAAACACTATATTTGGAATTTGCCTGCATCAAAAATAAAGCTTATTTTCTTTTTTTTTTCTCACCTAGAAGCTTCCGGTCAGCCTTGAGTTAAAATACTTCAGGGGATTTATTTTTTTGTTGCTTCATTCCTGCTAAACTGATTGGTCCTTACTGAACGACAGCTTTCTTTTTCCTATTGCGCCTAATGTATCTCACTGAGCAGTAAGTTACCTGTCCTGTTAAGATAGCCAAACCTTGCTGAGCTTGAACTATGCTATCCTGTTCTGTTAAGCCACCAGCGTTTCAGCAAGTAACAGCTGCTATTTACTACTAAGCCACCTCTCCATCCTGTTAGCAGATGTTTTGTTTCTATTCAGCTGGTCAGTACTAAAACATTTTTTATGTTCTGTTTTTATATCGCTCCAACAATCAATGTAACCAGCAGCTATCTTATTTCTGTCTTATCTGGTCAGTCAACCAGTCCTAAGACCAGTGGCAGCTTTCTTGATTTTATTCATATTTGTCATGCTAAAAGGCAGCAGCTGTCTTGACTGTGCTGTCAACCATTCAGATTGGTGGGTATTACAAGTTTGGATTTTCTAAGCTTCTGATTTTGACATGTGCATGGTCTGACACTAAATTCTGATTCATTTCCTTATAAATAATATTTTTTTTAAATTTAAGTCTGTTTACAAGCTTCTGCTTTGTCTTAATTACTGTTCAAAAGTAACATAAGCTTCCCAGCAGACATACAAATGTTTATTATTCTTAATTTTGTAAGAGCATGATCATTAATTCATGAGAATGGTGCTGTAAAGTTTTCTGTTTTCTTTTAACATCACTAAGTGGCAGTAGCAAAAGGAGCTGGTCAATGATGCAGACGAATAAATATCATCAGATAGCCGCTCAGGCTGGAAAATGACAGTGGATTGTTGACGTAGACAGCATTTTACTCAGTCCATCATGCTGTCTGCTACTTATCTACATAATCTGTGAAATATGTAATACTGCAGTTTTACAAACAATTTACTGTGCAGTACATAGACAAATATTGTTTTGACTTAGTATAAAATTCTATGCTGCTAGTTGATTGAAATGTATCATTTTGCTTTTTACAATTAAATGCTGAAGTGGTTTTATGCCGAGCAATTTTGAAGGCCGCTCATGTCACAGCATTGCTTTGGGTTATGCTTGCTCCCAATAGAACGAAACAGCACAAAATTGGAGAATGCAAACTCAATAAAACAAAAAGAAAAATATGTAAAGTGTCACCATAAACAATCTATTTATACTTCATTACTTCATGTATTATTTTATAGGCTAACTGAAATATGTTGTTTTGATGTTTACTAATAAATACTGAAATCAATTTCTGCTCCATATGCTCTGTGCCAGAAAATGATCTGTTTTTAAATTCGCTCAAGCTGTACTAGACTATCTGTGAGTTTTTGGAGTTGGGGAGTAGGGATGCGTTATCAGGAGGTTGAGCTAATGAGCCATTAATGAGAACAAAAAGATTCAGATGCCACTTGTCGTAGCCGTGGCAGTTAAAGTACTGAACCAATGTGTGGTGGTTCTTGTTTCTTTACTATGTTCCTTTTCCCTCTACTTATTTCCCACTGTCCCTTACCCTTTACTATCTTAACAACATATATTTTCATGTTCTGTCTTCTCTTTATCTATAACAACGTTCTGAGTAACTTTCATCTATAACTTAAAAGTTCTTCTTTGGCATAAATACTGTACAAGGCATAAATAACTCTTTATTTATGTAAATTATATACTACCATTGGTGATGTCACTTAGTAAAGCTTTATATGAGATCTTATTATGTCTGTTTCAGATGATTTTTAATTTTTAACAACCCAAGACAAGAAAGTTTCTGAGAACTGCAAGAAAAGATTTTTCTAAGACAGTTCTAAAGATAAGTGCATTTATAACACATCAAAATTTCCTAGTATAATCAAATCAAGATTTGATTTATTTAATTTAACTCTGGTATTGACTAACTTAAAGACATAAGATATAGTTCCAGTCAAGAAAGATGTTTGAATTATACTGTTTAAAAAATGGGCACTACAGTTAACATTAATTAAATGTTGAAATAACTAGTAACTACTTCAAAGAACTGCGGTGGACTGGCACCCTGTCCAGGGTTTGTTTCCTGCCTTGCGCCCTGTATTGGCTGGGATTGGCTCCAGCAGACCCCCCGTAACCCTATAATTAGGATATTGCGGGTTGGATAATGGATGGATGAATGGATGGATGTTTTATTGTCATTGTACAAGATGGTGTTTGTTGTGTTAGTTGCTACAGTATATCACATACAGAAGAGAGGTTGTTTTCTGTTCTCATACAATAAATTTCAATTGTTCATCAGCTAGGTTCCCTCATCTAGTGATATTGATTTCACATTTCATAATATTGAGTCTCTATGAACCACTTTCTCTGGTTACTTTAGGTTCTCCACCCTTGGTTGAGCATGCGGGGTGCTTGAGAACAAACGAGAGTAGGGGATTGTTTTGCAGTAGTCTAGTTTTTCTCAACCTTTTCTATGCCCTGCACCCCTAGAAAGTGTTTGATTTATGTTTGCATCCCTCACAAAAGTAATAGCACAGTACTGACTAGGTCTACCAACCATTCACATTTTCCTGGACATGTCCTCATTTTTTACGTGCCATGGACTGTCTGAGAGGAATTTATAAAATTTTAAAAATGTCCGGAATTTTGTCTCCTAAAATTTGAAAATCTCCTTATCCTTATCACTGATAAAATTTGAAAGCCACAAATCAATCAACATTTGCAGAAGTAGTGCGCACACTTTTTTCCCAGAATATTCACTTCCGTTCCGGTGGTAAACAATGCAGATATTGACGAGTTCTTGGCTTTTGTCTGTCCAACATGGCTTTTTCACTTCATCTTTTGAAATCAGCTTTATCTTCTTCATGAGTAGACAGTTCATTATAAATGTTGTTCTTTCCCTAATTATTTGTAATCTTAAGTCACCGTAACTAAGTGAATTTTTTCAAAATTTAAATTACAATTTCAAGTCTTGTATGTGAGATCTTATTTTCAATTCTTCTTTAAGCAACTTTGTTAAACAAGAAATTTCATACATCCAGGTACAGTCAGTCATATTTAAGTGTGAGTAAGTACTGTTTTGTAATATTTTAATGGAAAATATTATTACCACCCGTTATTCCAAAATAGATTTATTGATTGTAAAAGAATGAGTTAACTATTAAAGTTTCAGTTAATTAAAAAAAAATCACACATTTATTCTGTTGTATAAATGCAATATCTTTTTAGTTATCAGTTGATCAAGTAATAAATCACTTCTTCAAATTATTTTCATCTCATTACTTTCATTTACATGAATTCAGGAATACCCATTATACCGAAAAGAAAGTGCAAGGTCATAGACTACTTGAAAAACAAATATTCTTGTTTTATCAGATTTACTGAGAAAAATAGCTTCAGTGGAAAAATATAAAAGAATGTAGAATAAATGCAAATAAACTAAACAGAAAAGAGTAAAATTATTTTTATTTTTACTAGAAGTGAATTTGCCATGTTTATCATTTTTTACAGGTTTATGACAGTTATGTTATGAACGGGGCCGGCTCTACGCTGGGGCAAGAGGGGGCAATGTCCCCTTAAATAAACGTCCTGCCTCCTTAAATCAAACTTTTAGAAGTTGAGAAAGAAAATAATAGATTACCCACAAACTGAATATGGACAAGATTTACTACAGTAGCTGAAAAATCCACTGGAAAAGGCACAAATGAGATGATAGGTTTCACCTCTTGTTCGCTCTTTCCCTCTGTGCTCTGTTTGTGCGCAGGCTCACACAGCACTCGGCAGAGATCCCCCACTCACGCTCCCCCCAGCTAAACATCCAATCACTCTTAGTATGCAAATGCCCCGGTGTCAGGTTTCTCAGTAGGTAGAGCTGCGCAACACCGGGAGGCTTTGAGGAAGGAGCAAATCTCTGTCGTCAAAATCATAGCGACTCGTGAGATAATTAACAACAACTAAAAAATACATCTATATTTGTACAGTCAATGGGGGACTAGTCCATTGTTCTTCTCACAATTTCAGTCTGGTAGAAAAGTGTTTCTTTCTTGAACCCACAAGCACCACTGTGAGCCTGTCTGCTTCATAGAGCCAACTGGAGGACCTGTGTCTGTCAGACCCCGACACAAAGCCCCGCCCCAGCTTTCAACTCTGCACTCAACAGTTCTCTAGTTTCATATACTGATGAAATCACAGCGATTTTAGTAAAGCTTATTCACTTTCCACCCTAGCTTTTAGCAGCTCACAAAAGGAAAGTTAATGCTGTGAGATGCATCCTTTTTTCCAAGCATTTAAAAAGTGTGGCGCTGCTCCTGCCTGTACCAATAGTAGTAGCAAAGATGCTGCTGCTGGTACATCAGAGACAGCAACTAGCATGTCTACTCCTGTGGCATCAATAGGCACTGCTTCTCCTGTACCTCTGCCAACAATTGCTGCCCCAAAGGAACCCGCTCAGCTACCAAGTGACTTAAATGGCAATACACCATCCCAGCCAATACTGGGTAGTTACCCCAAACGTGTATTTGGTGGTACAACATTAAGATCATTCAATCCTACCTGGTTCCGCACACGACCATGGCTGGAGTACTCTGGGGACGCATGCTTCTGTTTCCCCTGTCGTAAATATGGCAGCATTGTTAATGAGAGGGATCTAGTTTTTACCTTAACTGGTTTTAACAACTGGAAAGCAGCACTTGATCGAGACAAGGGGCTACAAAGGCACGTATTCACCCACAACCATGTGCATGCTTCAACCATCTGGACTGAGCATAAATGCAGAGAGGTCAGAGGGGGGACTGTGGATTCAATGTTGGTTGGTAAAACACAACTTGAAAAAACCATTACTATGTCAAGAGTATTGGTACTGCTATAAGGTTTCTCTTTGTAAATGAGTTGGGGCTCCATGGGACTGCAGAAACGTTGAGACATGATGCAGCGGGTAATGATGATATGATGACTTTGCTTCAGGTATTTTTCTAAAACTGATATAACATACCTTAGAGAAGAATGAGAAGCTAGCAAGCATTGCTAAGGGTATCCCAAAAAATGCAAAATACACATCTAAGGATATCCAAAATGAAATTATCCAAACCCTGGCTGACATGGTGCTTGGAGAGGTCAGGAAAAAATATGAAAGTGCTGATTCTGCAGGGTTTTGCCTCAAAAGTGATGGGACCAGGGATAGGTGCAATGTGGAAAATTTGTCTGTGATAATACGGTTTGTCAGAAATTCCATGCCAGAGGAGCATCTTATTGGGTTGCTTGACTTGCAACAACTTAATGCAGAGTACATCGCCTCTGAAATACTGTTACACCTTTCTAATGCTGGTTACAATGCTGACAGTATACTTAGCCAGTGTTATGATGGGGCTTCTGTGATGAGTGGGGTTAGAGGTGGTATACAAGCTCTGCTTCAAAAGAGGCTTGACAGATATGTCCCATACATCCACTGCTACAACCACCAACTGCACTTAGTGGTTGTGCATTCCATGCAGAGTGAGCCGTGTGCAAAAAGATTTTTTAGCCTATCTAGTTCACTCTACAACTTTTTTCACCACCACTATGTGCTCAATAAACATGATGCACCTTCTCTAAAAAGGCTGCTTGAGATCAGATGGATAAGCCACTATGAGGTGACAAGGTGCACTGTGGACAATCAAAAACAAATCCTTAGTATCCTATCTGAAATGACTAAGGATGATGATGCTGCAGTTGACCTGTGCACCGAGGCATTAGGCCTGCCATGCCAAATTAAGAGGCATCACTTCTTTGAGATTGGAAAGTTCCTAGTGTGTGTGCTTGGTGTCTTAAAACCGGCAAATGCTATTCTTCAGTCTCGGCCAGTTGATCTGTGCAGTGCTTCTGAGGTTGTTAGTGCAGCACTGGACTCCTTAAAAAACATCCGTGAGGATGACTGTTGGGGAGTGTCGTCTCCTGCTGAGGATGAGTCACATCCAATAAAGAGAAGGAGAAAAATGAGCAAACACCTGGGTCAAAGTGTTGTGCTCTCAACTTTGGGCCATACAGACTCTGGTGATCCTACCATACTAGATTTTCACACAAGAATATTGACCTGATGAGAGCCATATCTAGTCTTGCACCCAAATCTAGCGCATTTCTAGATCCCACCCTGTTGCACCCTCTGGCTGTGATGGCTGGCACTGTAGCACATGTTGTAAGTCTGAAAAATGAAGTTCTTGTGGCAAAACAGATGCTGCTCAAAAATGTTCAAAGGAAAAAAACCTGTCCACTGTGTGTAAACTCCTGCAGGAGTACAAGGAAGCCTTTCCTAAGTTGCATAAATTGTATTTAAGAGCCCTGGTAATTGGTGTGTCTTCAGCATCATGTGAGAGTTTCATCTCCACTTTGTCACGGGTCCTAACCCCCTATCATCGCACCATGTTACATAAAAGAAAGAGGAATTTGGTGATCCTGGCCCATGCGAAGTTCATAACAAATAACTTATGTTAAGTAATTCATATGGATGAATTTGTAAGAGTTTTTTGCAAAGGGAAACAGGAGACTGTTGTAGAGTGGATTGAGGAGAAAGGAGAGTAGAGCTGTTCAGTTTGAAACAGAATTCAGTTGCCTGCAAAACAAACAAGCTTAAAACAAGACAAACAGACAAAAAAGAAGAAGAAAGTTAAAATGCTCCGTTCTAAATCTGTTGTGTTCTGCAAATTAGTTTGAGAATTGTAGGAAAAGACATGGTGAATTGTTGTTTTTTTTTTTAAATTACTATGCCAACCCTTTTTAGTTTTGTAAATATTGGCTATATTGAGAGGTCTTATTTTATTCTTACTTTATTTTGCAAATTTATTTGAGAATTAGGCCATCCAATTAAGATAAATTGTATGTTGTTGGTTGTAAAGATCTGGATGGATATTTTATTTTATTCTTTATTTTATTTTTTTTTATACTATTTTTCAGTTTTATTTTTCAAGACTTGGTGAATTGATTTTTTTTTTATAACTTGGCCTACCCTTTTTAGTTTTGTTTATATTGACAATAGTGAGAAGTGTTGTTGTTGGGTCTGAATATATTTGATATGCGCCATCCAATTAAGGTAAACGTCATATTTTTAGTTGTTATAATTTGATGATGAATATTTTATTTTATTTTTTGTTGTTTTATTTTTCAGTTTTCTTCCTGAGGGATTGCCACCTTATTGTGGTCAGGGAGTTTGCATACCCCAGTGATCCTAAGAGCTACACCAGCAGAAGCTTAGCCTTCAAGTGGGACACCCAAGTTGGACAGGTCTTAGGGTAGAGGCCTGACAAAGTGCAATCCAATTACATGACAAAAACAGTTATCCAGAGCAGTTATCCGCCTCCGTCTCCACCATGTGCCCCCTTCACATTTCTGTCTGCCTCCTCATATATGCCTGTCTAGAACCGGCCCAGTATCCAAATAAGAATGGAAGTAATGAAGTCTGCTAATTTAAGAGGCTTGACATATTCAAAATATGTAATGGGTTATTAGTTTGCCAGCGACTGTGATTGTGGCCATCTTATTATAATTATAGTGATTATAGTGAACTGCTACTAAAGGTTTATATCATTTTAAAAAACCATAAGACAGTATAAAATTTTGAGTCCTCAAAACTCTTCATTTTTTTGTCCCAAACATCCTCATTTCCAGAGAAAGAGAGTTAGCAGCCCTAGTACTGTCTACTAAATATTGAACTTAAAAAGAATCCTTTAACTCAATGCTGTCTCGCAGTTAGACCCGGGTTCGCTTCCTCCGGGCGCTCCAGTTTCCTCTCACAGTCCAAAGACATGCAAGTTAGGTGGATTGGCAATTCTAAATTGACCCTAGTGTGTGCTTGATGTGTGGGTATGTTTGTGTGTGCCCTGTGGTGGGTTGGCACCCTGCCTGGGATTGGTTCCTGCCCTGTGTTAGCTGGGATTGGCTCCAGCAGAACCCCGTGACACTGTGTTGAATTAAGCGGGTTGGAAAATGAATGGATGGATACCTTTATAAATCTCATTAATCTTGTAAATGTATCCCCCATGGGGACCTGGTCGGTGTATCCTGCAAAGCATAAAGCTCCGCAAGGAAATGAAACACGATCAATGATCGACAGGTTTTCAGGGATTGGAAACCCCATGAAGCAATGGGTGCCATGGCGCCACTAAGCAATGATACAAAGTTGACAAGCTTTGTCCCTCAAATAACACCTAAAATGCAGTTAAAAAAATATACTACACAATTAAAATTGCTACACAACTGCCAGAAGTGCCAGCAGGAGAGATGGGCTGAGTGTAAGCAGCAGATGTTGCATCCAATTATGCCCCCCTTGGCTAAAATGTCAATCAGACCTCAGAATCAATGATATTTCATGATCAGGGTTTGCAGAGAAGTCAATAGTTAGACTTTGACCTTCTGTTTAGGATTTGGATCATTGCAAAGTCCAAATTCCATTCTCTTAAATAGTTATTTACCTTTACAAACACTCTGGCTGCAGCAAGGAACCCACAAGAATGCGCATTTCTGTGGCTAATTCATAGGTGACAATTGTGTGTGCAATGATTGATTATTTTCATGTCATAAAACAGGAGTACTAAATAATAAATGACCTACAAATGACAGCACACTGAAAGACACTGCACCATGGTAAAATGCACCTCACTCAAATTTTGGCAAAGTGCGACACAGCCTTTCCCTTTATCACACCCTCTGAAATGCTCTCTTGCACCTTCTTGGGGTATGGGCACCAGAGGTTGGGAATCCCTGCAGCAGTTATTCTACAAGTAGTGCATTTGTTCTGTGGGATCATGTCTTAATTGCTATTCTTCTTTGACTTGTTGGGCATGCTAGAATTGATGCAATGATCCACCCTGTTTATAAAGAGAATCTTCTAGCTGTACCACTGAATCTTTCAAAGAATGAGGTGTGTTCTGCCCCGCATGCTGTTAGTTGTTACTGTTATTTGTTGAACTGTTCCCCCTTTTATCTTGTCATTTATTAACACACCTGTTAGACACATTCCACACTCACAGTTGTGTTATCAATGGCCATGAAGCTTACGTAAAGCACATAGTAAACATTTAAATACAATGCATCCCTTGTATCTCACATAAGTACCCCTTTATCTCTTTTTTCAGTCACATTCAAACCATATGTTTAAGGTATTTAAACTCTTGGGTTTGATTATTTGTAGTACGCAGCAATCTGAATCTCTGTCTACGCGCATCTCTTGTCACGATCCGACCCTGGAAATCACTTGCCTTTTGTTTTATATCTTAAAGCTTTATTGTTTAAGGTTTATTGTCTGCTATGTACTGCCTTGTAAATCATTACTTCTTATTTATTATCTTTGGTTATACACCTGTAAAATACCTGTATGTTTCCTTTGTGTATACTTCAGTTTACAACGAGGTACATCCAGTAAAATCCTTCAAGAAAGCTAACCCTTGTCATTTTTATGTGGATGTGCTGAGTTGCTTAAGATCTCTGCGGCTGTGCTGCACAAACTTGAAGTGGGCAGACAAAACAGAAAAAGAAAGAAACGGTGCGATATTCAAGACATACATTCTGAGCCATGAAAAAGCTGATGGGGCATATTACTGTAGTTGTAGCGGACAGATGGATGTCAATCATTCACTGCAAGGTTTAAAAGTTTGCAATACTGCACTTTTAGTCATCATTTTTTCCTGCCTATTATTTTTCTTCTTTCAAATCACTCAGAACATTGGTTGCAATATTATAAATGTGTTGATGGGTAATTGATTAACAAATGACAGTACTGAAAAATTAATCATGGTGAGAGCTGCAACTGAACAATTGTAAATATTATTTGAAAGGATTTGTAAACATACTGGAGGAGCTAAATTTATCCAAGAATTTAAGTTAAGGAAAACTTAGATCTCTTTAGAAACTAGTGCTTGACCTATTAAATCAGTGAAGATATCTTTTTGCAGTTTTTAAATATTATTTTTATTATGAAGAACATGCTGTGAGAAATTTGACAGTCAAAGGCTCAATACTGTAGAGAATGCCTTTTTATTTAATTTGTAAATACCAAGAGGCTATGCTTACATAAATGAACAATAAAAAGGATTCACACATGAAATCTTTTGAGTATTGATGAAGACATAAGCAGTTACATTTGGGCTTAGTGGAATTTTAAACAGTAGCAGCATGTCACATTTACAGAGTACAGTAAAATTCTTACTAGCATGTCAGTACAGTACATAATGACATAGATCCTACTCTGTCAGAGGATCAATCTTTATTTTAATTTCCCTTTGCTTTGTCTCTTGTTAAATCAGAATACTACTCACCATAAATAAATATTTTCCTTGCCTACCAGAAACTAGGTTTATATGAGATTATGAAGCATACTTCTTTACAGATCATGGAATATCTTGAAAATATAATACGCAAAGGTTTTTTCAGAAACTTGAATACTGCAAGCGTCAGCAATCAATGTAAGTGTAATATGGGTTAGTGAAAGCCATAAATAAGATCACCTTTGTTTCATATCTCTTTAATGAGATGTAAATCTTATGCACATAAGAGTTATTTATGAAGCCCTGCTAAATTAATTGTTTCAGTCCTCTAAGGTGTGCCAATCTAACTTTGAAAAAATTGACCTGGCTCACGTATTTTCTCACACTTACATATGGAGAAATTTAATAACTTTTTATGCTTGATCTTTCATGTATCACAATGTGAGAAATAAATAATACAATTTTGTGAACAAAGCAACAGTATGAAATACCTGCTATGGAATGCCTCAACTTCTAATCAGTAAGTACTGAGGTAATTTTACATTTTTTGTTTCTGATAACAGTTTAACTGAGGACACCATAAGACATTTGGCATAGCGTGGCCTTTAGAATGCTGACTTAATACAGTGTACAAATTCCATTTACTCATCTCTTTTTAAAATCCATTGAGTACTATGCAGAAATGGAAGTGCTGATAGAACTATATATATACAACTTACATCCTCGAATCTGTATTTTAATAAATAATCAGCAGTAAAAGTGCTCTATCATTACATTTTTGACATTAACTTATTTTAAACATATTGGACTAATACCATTGGTATGAGAAACATGTGACATAAAATATGAAGGCACACTGAGCTGAATTTTTCCTACACAAATGTGAGAGCTAGCAAAGCATATGTAAATAGCATTTTTTCATCTTCAGTAAGTCTAATTATAATGACTTTTGCTTTATATTTGTTTTTCACATTGTGATTATGGCTCCCTTGGTTAATTTTTTTCATTGTAAAATGTTTACTGCAAACTCAATGAATAATCTCCCACTGCATAGATACTAAAGTCATGCAATATAACTCCCAAAGCATATAAACCAGTTTAACTGTCTTGTGCAACAACTGAATTCTTTTATTTTAAAATGAAGTGACTACAAAAGAGTTAATTTCCTAATGATGTGTTAGGAGAGATATTCATTTAGGTGTAAGGCTTAACTTAACAGTTAGCCTAACTAATACCACTCATTCACGCTCAGTTATCAGATAGGTTTTCAGTTATACCTCTTTTACTACTTTCTGGCTTTAAGCTCATGAATGCTCGGCTTTCATAGGGAGAGTACATTTTACAGAAGTTATATAATTCAAATGGTAAGACCTAAAATGTAAACTCTTGCCAAAAAAGAGAGTCAAGAGTACTATACCAAAGCACAAATTTTAGGCATCAACTATTAGATGTTAATAGCCATGTCTTTAATATTTCAGCTGATCTATGTATCTACTCTTCTCTCAAGTTTATAATTATCTTTGAATTCAGCTGTTTTTATTCTTTTACTCAACAAAGCACATAAACAAGCTACAAGTCCAGCTTTTCATAATTATTTTATGAAATTCCATTTACCAAGCTTTAATATTTACTTTAAGTTCCTGAATATTGTCTTTGAATGTTAACATTTCTAGACAGTCTCTTCATATATTGCTTTCTCCATCTGTGTTAATAAGTAGTGTTAATCAGCGAAATTTGCCAAAGCATTACAATGAATGCATTGTGTTTGCCATTGACTTTGTTTGCCAAGCATTTTCCAATAAGTTTTCCATGTAACCGGCTTAGATGAACATTTTTTTCCCAGTGGCCCATGCTGCTTTTCGAACCCAAAATAACATCACACAGTTGTTGCAGCCTTACACAGAACTTTTACGAATGCCTTCTATATTAGTGTGCAGAGTTCTAATATGGAAAATCAAGTAAACGTTCATAATTGGACTGAGGTAATATAGACAATACTTTTCAAAAGCTCCTGTGGCATTTATACTGGAAGAATTGTTTTTTTATTAAAATGAAAACAATATAATTTTTCCTTAGAACCTAACTAATAATTGTTAGTGGAAACCACAAATATCATCCTCAATTTTTTATGGCTTTTTTTCATGGCAATACTGTACTGTATAGGGAACACAAAGCAACCTTAGAGGAAAAACTTGGAATGATGAAAGTAGCCAATCCGAGAGCATTATTCATTTCTCCTTGCTGCTGATTGGCTGCTGCCCTGTCACGCATCTCCGGCAGATACAGCCCAGCATTTCCACATTTTAACAGTTAGCCGTGTGTAGCTATCTCTAGTGTTTCATTGAGTGTTCTCTTGTTTTTCGTTTTGTTCTTCTAAAAGCCCTAAGATGCCACCTAAATGCCCTGCACCTTCTGACAATGAATCTAAGCACCAGAAGAAGTTTAAGACACTCCAGGAGAAGGTTGAACTACTGGATTTGCTCTGGGAACTAAAACGTTATGCCGCAGTAGCCACCCGATGAGCTGTAAATTCTCTGCTTTGCTGTGCAGTCATTATCTTCATTACATACCTTCATCGTACTACACAGCTAATTCATCATCATCATCATCATCTCCAATCAATATCATTTATTATTGGCGAGTACCCGTACATTTTGCTGTATTTTTATTAGATTAAATGAAATTATTACGTGTTTACCGTACTTATAACAAACAAAACGACAGCGCATACCAAAGAAAACGTGCTTGCATGAATTACAGTACATATAGGGGTAACATCGGTATTTTACATTCTAACACTGTGGGAGACACAGCAGTACACTACTGTACAGTATACGGGTTTACCTTTACATTCCTTTTTTTAGGGTAGTGTATTAAGCTGAGTTTGAAATGAAAGTAAAGTGTTTTGGGGGCATATTTAGGGTTTAAACTATAAAAATAGGCATTTATATGCATTTTTTGACCACATTCAAAATTTGTGGTTTTTCACAATTCGCGGGTGCTCTAAGAATGTAACCCCTGTGAATATCAGGGGTCATCTGTAGTTACTATGTGCAGAGTTATCTTCTATGTAGTTATGCCCATATTAATTGTGCCACATTTCTAAAATGCATTTGCTTTCTCCTAACTGAGTCTTGTCTTTGATACTGAAACAAACCTGAGGGTAAGTTATTTTACAATCAAAGCAATTGAGCATTACCCTCCGACATATGGCATATCTGTAAATCTCATATCTGTATCTCTAAATAAACATAACAATATTTACAAATGTATGGCACCCTAACATGTTCATGTTTTCCTAATTTCAATGCCATAATATTTTTATGAGTGTAGAAGCAAAAATGTTCATTTATCTTTCAAAATCAATGGTTTACTATAAAATACACTTTTATTGACCATAATACACAAAAAGTATTTCATGTTAACTTTAATGTACTTCTTTTGTGCTTGTATAGTTAGAATAAGAACAGATTTACATTTTGTTTGCATTTAAACTATTAGCTTTGCTGTTAAAATGTACTAACAATAGCAAGTT
Organism: Polypterus senegalus; assembly: GCF_016835505.1. Taxonomy (NCBI): domain Eukaryota; kingdom Metazoa; phylum Chordata; class Cladistia; order Polypteriformes; family Polypteridae; genus Polypterus; species Polypterus senegalus. The sequence continues at coordinate 58,803,619 of NC_053167.1, read as the reverse complement.
TTTGATTAGCAAATTGCGTTTTAACATTCGGCAGACAAAAACATCATTTCAAAACAAAATGACAGCAATGGAGAAATTAACTTCCAAAAGTGACTTAACAACATACGGGACATGTTTTCTAAAAAACTGTAGCATTCAAATGTGGACATTTTCATTTGAAATATGGGGCATAATTTGGGTTAATTATACATTTCCCAAAGAAAATCATTCACATAGTAATGTCCAGAAATGTTTCCAGATTTTATGAAAACTGCTATGAATAATTAAATAAACACACTTCCTATCGTACTTTATGGAAATTTAATGCAGAGAGTTACTGAATAGCTTGAACTTTGTTGTAATTTGAAAGTATCTTGCCTATCCCTTAAAAGTAAAAGACGCTGTTTCTTCTGTCTGAACATCATTGTGAATACACTACTATAATGGCCTAATAGTTTTTTTGTTTTTTCCACCAATATTTAGTTAATAATGAATTCCTAACCAAGCATTGATGTTGCACTATTTAAGAAGGGGAGCACATTTTAATACAAATCTAACTTAATAAAAATAGCCATACAGTAGATTATATACATCTATCATCTTTTTAAATTGCTTATTTTGTTAACGAACAATAATATATTTGATCAGTTATCTAAAGCCCATAGTAGTTTAATGATATTTTTAAGTCTGGATGTCAATGTTTTGCTTTTGATTTTTATGTGTAGCAGTAGCAAACATGCATGCATGATGTAAAAGGATAAGATTTGAATCAGTGCTTTGTCTTTTTTGGCTTTTAAATATGTTGCCAGTAAATATATTTATTTAAAAATTATTTGGAATTTTCACTTTAAATACCCTGCTATTTTTAACAAGGGGACCTCCAGGCTTTATATACTGTAGTTTAGGGCTAAATCCAGCACTGGACTGAATCCATTTATTTAGATTTAAACAAATCTCAAGAAAGTAGACATGGTGTCTTAATAGAACCTCATGCAATGAAACTGAATATCTCGATAAGATAATTGGAGGAACCAGTTTTACAGCGGCAAGGTAATGAAAGGAAATCAACTGTAAGGCTATAGTGAAGCAAGTAAGGGGTCTGTGGCCATGTGCGTAAAGAAGGTGCAGTTCAGGCTCAGGGGGTGTGGGCAATGCTATGGAGCTGGGCCACCACAGGATGTTTGGTGTGGAGGTGAACTGATTGCTTGATAAGCTCAGCTGTTTTACATTGGCACTTCTCAGATCATAATTAGGACTCTGCACCCATACTTGTATAAAAAGGAGCCTGGATAGAAACATCAGGAATTTGGAAAAAAAGGGGGAGGACAAATAAAAGAGAAGTGGTGCCAAATGGAGATGAGTGGTGCCGAGGTATGATAGTCGGGAGTTGGCTCCATGTGAAGTGAGATCCACTTACAGGGCAGGGTCATCTCTGCTAAACCTCGAGATCAGGAGTGACTCAAATGGTTCTGAAAATTGTCCAATAGACACCTGAGTGAAAGAGGGTGGGACAGTGGAATTGGGATTGCGATGCCCCAGTAGTTTCTGGCTAAGGTGGCAGGGGGCACAAGCCCTTTAAACAGGCTGACCACACAAATGCCGGTGTCTCAGATCCCAGCAGAGGATATCTGATGGGTGAGCTGTTCTGAGAGGACAGAGAAAAGCACTAGCAGAATAAAGAGAGAAACATCCAATTTTAACACTTTGTTTGGATTATTACTTATTTATTAACTGATTTTTAATTCCCACAAAGCACTGGGTTTTTATTGGAATATGGCTTTATTAAGGGATGACCACATTGCACTTTATAGTTTGTAACACTATGGATAAAAAAACTTTGCGCTATACACCTATCCTTTAATGTTTATGTCTTCATTGCTCTGTCCATCTTGGTTTCATGACTATCATAACCCTGTTGAACAAGGTAATGCCATCTCTTATATATATTTCTGTTCTGGTTCGTCCTGCTTCCTCTTCAAACCCGGTCACATCACATCACGTCACCGCCCTATATCTTGCCTGACCGCGTGACCTTTCACTTCAGCGGTGACGTGACACCAATGAGGTCATGAGAAAAGAGCGGGGAAAGCGGTAGTCCGAAGGAGTATTAGGAATCGAGAAAAGCGGCGTGGGGGTGTATGGGAAGTCGCAGGCAGCGTGGGGAAGGGTTTGGAAGAGGAGGAATAGGAATCGAAAAATGCCGTGTGGGCTGCGTGTTGGAGGGGACCGGGTTTGAAGAGGAAGCAGGATGAACCAGAAGCGAAATATATATAAGAGATTATTGAACGGAAACTGATCGCTATCCAAAATTCTGAAACAATCTTCATTCCCAGAGTCTCTCTCCCTCCTTCCAACACCAATCTCCCTTTTAAATTTAAATGCACACAATTACTACTCAGACTCGTTTTCTCCATGACTATCAACAAGTCCCAAGGACAAACGTTTGCGTTAATCTACAACAACCAGTCTTCAGCCACAGTCAGTTGTACGTGGCTTTTTCTAGGGTTAGATCTTTCGACTCATCATCTGTCGTCTCCAGCAAAACACCTATTCACAACTGCGTCTTTGAAGAAGTATTTCTTTCTTCTTCATTTCTGAATTCCTTTCTCACCGTTTTCCATTCCTATTCTTACACCGCCGTATGCTACGGTGGGTGTTGGCTCGTTTACCATAATCTTGAGCAATCATTGTAACCATTCTGGACAGTAGAGATCAGAGATTAATGGACCATACAACAAACAAACAACCAGGAATCAGATATTAACTGCTTGTCCAAGGTACCTGGAATTAATTTACACTCTGGCAAGTATTAATTAAGTATTAATTAAGTATTAATAAGGTAAGTATTATCTTACCTGAAAATATAATGGAAGTTCATTGCGGAAATGAAATTCTCATATTTTTTTGTCTTGCTTTTATTACTACGTACACAAGTAGATACTTTAATTATCTTTTGTGTGTAGGAAACAATTTATCAGATAAAACAGTCTGTGGGTTGTATACAGAAACAATTTCCATACCAGCAGAGTAAAGTGCACTGCGGAACTGAATGGTCCACTTACCTTAGTATTTGTTTCCTTTTCCACCTTCAATCTACTACATGTTATGCTGCATATCAATATCTGTTTATTTTAACCAGTAGTGTTTAGATTGGGCGCTTTGGGCTTTTTCCTTTCCATAGTGAGGAATCTTCGATCATCAGCAGTGGGGGTCTTCCCTTTGCAATTACCAGACTCACCAATGTATTCTTTCTTCTTTCTGATATTTCAGACAGTTCATTTAGGTAATCCTTAGGTTTCACCAATGTTTTTAATGGTTGTATTCTTGTTTTTCAGCCTCATGCTGGCTTCTTTGACCTTCACTGGCACAGCCCTTATCCTTATGATGAACAATCGTAACTACAGACTCCAAAGGTAGTCAGTAGGTAGAGGTAAGCCTGGGTATCTTATACCTGCACTAATGAAGCAGTGAAACACACCTGAGTAATCACAAACAGCTGTGAAGCCAATTTTCTCAAACACTGTGGTGCCCTGAAATGGTGGGACTATGCAGAAAAAGTGTCACTTCTTCACGGTGTAACCGAAATATATACAAATACCCTTGAATAAAATCTGCAACATGGACTTTAATCATGTCTCAGTTGTTTGATTTGTAATTTTAAACTGTGAAACAGAGGGGTAAATTAAGGAAAATATGTGTGGAGATCATGGAGGGCACAGTGTATCTATTAACTTGATTAGTAAAATTTTCACATCATTTCTGAAAGCCATGTAAATATGTAGTAGAGATATGCTCAAAATGCTTGAATGTTCAGTGGTATATTATATATTGGCATTTATAGGAATGGCTAGGTCTTTCCAATTTAGTGTATATAAGGGAGATATTTAATTTTATTTATTCCCAATTCAAAAGGTATTTCACCAGGATGGTTTAAATTTCTAAATGGATATTTGTGTGTAGGCATGTGGTTTTACTATACGTTTCTTGTGAGAAAATGACCACAAGTCCCTTTTATAATGTCTTGCGTTTGCCTTAGTCAGTTTTTTAGTGCTACCCTTTGGCACCATAAGGTTCTAAAAATGGAAAGATGGACACTGTATTCCTGAGACACTTCTCTATCTTCTTTTTATTAATTTTTACCACATTTGATCACTGTTATTCAGCAAAGAAAGGATAAGAGCATTTTAAAATAACAGCCTTTATCCCTGGAGGACTACGAATCCTTTAACTTTTTTGTAAATCTTTACTTGTTACATTTTACGCTTCATCAGGGAATTAAAATGCCTTAATTTGACACCTGTGACAAATTGAATGACAATATTCAGTTAAGGGTATTTTAACAATGACCCCATTGACCTTGGTAAGCTGTTACTTTAAGTCATTTTATCAAAGGAAGTCGTTTCTTAGATATACATTAACAAACTATTATTATCTGAAAAATGGTATAGAATAGAAATGAATGTTTTAATAAAAGTATGCCACCCCCCTCTTTTTTGATTAGCCTTCCTGACATTTAAGGGCAGATTCTAAAGGTATAATTTTATTCGTGGCTCAGTAGGTCATCAGAGTAGAATATGGAATCTGTAAAAGCTTTTCTCTTTGTGCTATTCATATCATTCCCGGTCACATTTCTCTGGAGAGAGGTTACCTCGATCAGCTCAAGGACAAGCAGACGCACAGCAGGCTGTGAGTTCTGCTTCTGTGCATCCATGTGAGAGGGTTTGTAAGATATGTTGTCCATTTAGACTGAAAACAAACATGCAAGTTTACCATAGGTGTTTATTTAAAAGTGTGAGTGTGCTTGTCTTTGGGCATTAATGTGTGTCTACTGGCAATAATGGAATTCTGTCATTTGTCTTGTTTTATTTATTTATTTCTGAAAAGACTTGGCCAAGGACATTTTTAAAGAGAATTGTTTAATTTCGGTAAGTGTGCATGCATCTGATTAAATTCCCATATATTGTTAAAGTAACACTCTAGAATAGTAATGCTATATATAATTACATTTTACAGTGGATATTTGGCCACTGCCTTCCAGCACAGCACTCTGTTTAACCTCTTCATGTTGAAATGTCACAGAAAGTAGGTGCTCTGCAATTTCTTCAGGTTTTCTAGTCCTGTGGTATCAATTTATCCTTATTCTGTAATGATATCTCATTAAGACTCATCTTTGTCCTTTTGTGAACTCAGGTCCATACACACATAATCACATAATCTCTGGTAACAACGTAAAATTTACAAAATTAAATCAGCCAACTCAATCTAGTTGTACATTATAGCTACACCTTTAGAAGATCGTCTAAATGAACCATTGCAATTTTTCACACAACCCAGAATTAAAACATTTCATATAAGCAGCTAATGAAGAGGTTTAAACAAAAACATACATCTCCTAGCACAAGTATTTTTGGTGTGTGGTGCATTAAATATGAAACAGTACACAATAAAGCAGATATAACTTTAATATTACTCTTTACAAAAATAAATTCAAGCATATTCACTATAAAATTATTTTTTGGAATATGTTAGTGTAAACTTTAAATGAATTATAAAATTTTGAATTACATTTCAAACAAACAAAACCATATACTATTATTGACTACTGTGTGGTATAAAAGCCTTTAATTTGAATTTTAAAACTACCCACCAAAACATACTTTTTGATAGCTGTAAATAAAAATCCTATTTTGTTATGTACATTAATTTTACACATTTGTGAGATTACATCCTAGAAGTAGCTGCCCAATGCAGAATTGTTGAAACGAGTATGTTTACTGTATATGCACAAGGAAATAAGATATATCTTGGATCAGGAAACATGTTCATTTGTCCATGCTTCTTTAGATTTCTTTTTAAAATATTTAAGCACCTTTATTCTTTTTTTATTATACTAGAAACATAAAAATAAAATGTTCAAAACACTTTATAATAAATCACTTTCAGTGAGATCTCTGTAAAATCTAATTTATGAGACATTTGTGCGATTTTTTTCCATAGGGAACTCTGCCACTGAACTTTGCAGACGGCTTAACTGAGGGCACAATTTACCATTATGTGATGTCAGTTAATTATATCTGCACATCTTTTGTCTGTTTAAAAAGTGAACAATGCTGATAAATCTCAATGACCTAGTTTAATTTTTTTTCAGGAAATGGGTGCAACCTATCAAATAAAAGTTTGATCACTCTTATTCTCCTTTACATATGTATGTGGCTCTTTTCATTTTCTGTTCTTTATTTCTGAAGGCTCCTTATTTGTTAATAAATAGTCTCCTCTTTGGTGATGTATTAATTTGGTAATTTGGTAAATTGAAGTGTATACATAATTTATTTCAATATTAGTGTAATTTTAAGATAGCATAGTTTGTTGTAAACCTTCCTCATTTATTCCTGTTGTCAATTTTGAGACCAATTGAGGTGGTTTGAGCATCTGATACAAATGTCTCCAGCTGGAAGAAGAGCCCGGGAAAGATCCAGGGCTCACTGGGAGAACTGTATCTCCCAGATGGACTGGAATTCCTTGGGATCAAACTGTGTGGCTGGGGAAAGAAATGTATAGGCCTCACTCCTAAGACCTGGTCCCGAATAAGTAGTGGAAAATGACTGACTGAATGAATGAATGAATGAATGAATGAACACCATGACATTGTAACATCTCTAAGTTTCTTTGTATAAACAACAATTAACAGTTTGCTGTTCTTGTGAGAAGACCATATCTGCTTGTGGTCTAAACAGCTTTTTTCAGGATATAATTAAATTAATTTAGCCTTCAGTGGGCATCAAACTATCCAGTAATATAGTGCTGGAAAAGACACACAGCATGGGGCATGAACTAACCTCCTATGTTATAGAAAGTAAATTAATTTTTTAATTTACCACGAGTATGGTCAAACTTAATACACCATGTAAAAGCTGGGAGATTGGGCTAGTTAGTTTATAATTTTAAAAGATAACTCAATGTATAAACAAATGTATTCAAAACGTACATTTGGATGACTTCATTACTGCCATAGATGCAAATGGAAAAATAAGAACATTTAATGTGCAATTCAACAATTTCCTTGTGTAACAAATTGCATAAATGAAGGATGAAAATGTCAAAAAAATGTACATTTCAGCTCTGCCTCTAACAACAAAAGTTTGTGATCTGCACTTTGACTAGGGTTCCATTGCAGAGAATTATCAGTTGACCCACCCACATTGATACAAACATGGACAATAATCTTGAAATTTCAGATTTCAAAAATAACCACCTGAAAGTAAAATAGACATCTCTAGCGGGGAAATAAAAAATAATAATTAAAGGTCTTGCATTGTTTAAAACCACATTCTCGAAACAAACACAAATACGCACTGTAGACATTGCTCATGCATGCTCATTCACATTTGGCTCTAGAATCAAAGGCATTTCCATGAAATGAAAATTGACGTCTAGCTTTCTGTCACTGAGGAAGCGAAACTAGAAATGTAAAATTGCAACAAGCACATATCATCCAGAAAAAAAAGTCATATTTTCTAATTCAAGCAAAAATGTGGCAAACTGAGCATCATCACAATTTTATGTGGCAAACTGAGCATCATCACAATTTTATGTGGCAAACTGAGCATCATCACAATTTTATGGTCAATTTGCCTCTTGTGGAGTCTGATGACAAGCTGGTCCACCCAATGCTATATTTTGTTTCTTCTATGTATTCTCATGAGGCAGAGTGTAACTTAACAGTGAGTAAATCAGTTCTTTACATTATCAGTTTATTTGAAATTCTTGAGTTGGTCTATCTGTTTTTTCAGACTCTTGAATCTGATATACAATATTTATGTACATTTTTAGCTCCTGTTACTGTTGCATGAGCTACATTTGTAAGTTCAAAATTCAAACTATATCATAATTTCCTATTATGGCTTTATTATGCAATGCAACATGGGTAAGCTATGCTTGAATTCAAGAGTTAAAAATATATAGACTAACATTATAAATATGATCATTTTTTTTTATCAATTTCTTTACTTACAACTGCAATTGACTTTAACAGCTACATTTATTTCACTTTCACTGGCAATTTACTCCCCTTGAAAATAAATGTGCCTCAATATGGCTACACCACTGTGCCTTGCAGTTCTGAATTACTAAATTATTCATGAATCAGGGTTCAAAGAAATATTTCAGAATTCATATTGAAAACATACTTAAAAGCCTAACTTTCTCTCTTACCTTTGATTAAATAAAAGTCAACCACTATCTTTAACGTCTGAAGTATAAATTTCTCTCATTTCCATAGCAACCAAGCATTCAAACGTTTTTATTGCATTACACCTCTCGAAGTTTTGTGTTAGCAAAGTGTACCTCCTAAGCCTCAGTCCATAAGGAGAAAGCATCATCTCAGTTGCAGTAGCAAATGTGGGGTAGGTAGCTTCAATCATCAAGACAGCTATAGGATTGGAATCTGTGTACTAATGGGGAGTCCATTGTACAAAATGTACAGTATTTCCAATTATAAGAATGCAGGCTAAAAAGACAAGGGTCCAGCTCACCCAATATGCTAAATGGTGAAAACAAAACTAAAAAGTGAAGAACAGAGTTAGGGAATATACCAAATTGTCATGAAATTTGGGGTGTACAGGAATATACCAAGTGTAATATAATAATATTAATACATGCCATGGCAGAAGCACACTTCATGCCTGGTGTAATTAGAATCTTATGATCATTATATATTACAAAAATAAAGTTCATATGTGTAGATGAAACGTGTTCTCAGGAATCTGAGAGAAAAAGAGGGGTGAAAATGCAAAAAAAGATGCATGAGTCCTCAAGGTGTATGATAAATGCTTTAAACAGTCAGTACAGCTTTAAGACAGTGCAGTTACTACAGAATTTGAAAGGTAAGGTTACATCAGCCATACTGGACAGGACCCTCAGAAAAAGAGACACGACAATCTCAGTGACTGGCCTAAAAGAAGTTATCATGCTAAATTCTTTGACAGTCTTTACTTCAAATTTGCAGACTTTTCTGCCATCACTAGAAATCACCTTTGTGATGAAGCCCACAGCAAACTGATGCAATGTACTTACTCGCCCATCAGTATGTAAATATTTCCATATACATGAACTTATGTTAAAGGTAATAAGTATTATTGGTGGTGGTAAATGTTCATTTGTACTATTAAGGTTACACCAGAATGCAGCCAACTTAAATAGGAGAAGAGTAATTCAAACAAGCAAACAATCAAAAGTAGAAGACTAATAGAGAATCCAAGTAACCATAATTGTAATACTTAAGCAAAATGTCAGGAGCAGAGGTCTATTAAGGTAATAATGTAAATAAACACAAATGTTTTGTTAGTATCCATTGTCGTTGACTGAGGGAATGCATTGATCACAGAGGAAATATTGGGGCATCAATCAGTTCTCCCCTTTTAATATTTACAATGTTTAAAATAAACAGGCGCTTGATAGTGCAACAAATAACAGCAAATGAAAAGCAGGGCAAAAATAAAGAGTAAACAAGGAGATTAAGGGTTCTCTTAAAGAGGCTTGTACTCAAGTGGGAGCCCGTTCTTCAGTCTACTCTCATCAAAATAAGACAACCCATGCTGGGAGTGCATCGGCTTTATAGTGGAGGGATCAGAAAAAGCAGGGTCAGTTTCCCTCAGTGGATTTCTCAGAGCTGTTGGAGGAAAAAGAGATAATACAATCAGCAATAGCACCTCCTCATGACCCGGAGTGGTAGTGCTTACCTCCGATGAGTTTGGAATTTGAACCTCAGATGAACATTTGTGACACTATCAATTTTGGATAATTATGGTTCCGTCAGACTGATTCTTAACCATTTTGTCAATTTGGTATTTCATGTAACTTCTGCTACCCCTCTTCTTTGCAATCACCAACACAATACAAAATGTTAACTAGAAATTACCAAAAAAAATGATAAAATATTTCAAAATAAATAATAAGCATATGAAAACAAAAAAAATCACAAGGTAAAAACATGAGTTATGGATATGACATATACGTGCCATATTTTTACTTTCTTATTACTTTTTAGTTTTTCTCACAGTGCATGAATGCAGTCTTCAAATGAAAGTGACATTTGAAAATACAGCCTTTCTCAAGAATGTGATTTTTCTGTGTAAAGTAATATGATGAAAGTGAAAGTAGAATTAGACTTAGCACTGTCTGTAATATACATATGAAACCCAGACAATATTTCCCATTATTACTTAAACATGCTAAGCATAATCATGATACCATTTTTCTCCCAGCTATGCAGCTTTTTGATCCTTGTGAGCAGAAGATATATAGTCATTGATGGCATCACTGCAGTATGTAGTTTTGTCCCACAAATCTAACAGCTGGTTAGACATTTCTGTGTTGTGGCTTTCAAAACCAGCTGGGACTTTAAATATGGCTTAACAAAATAAAATAGACTAGGCAGGTACTACTCCCTATGTACCAGCATTATCTAGAGTAGGGAGATTTTCACAATGTTCTAATTAGGACTCAAATTCTAATGAACAGCCAACTTCCTGATGAGGCATAAGGCTGCTGCTATGGTGAGTATAGTTGTGTGTTTTGCAAAGACAGGTTTTAGCAATGAGCAACTGTCAATGAGCTGACTAGGTTCACAGAGTATACTGTAAAAAAATAATGTTGAATTCACGGTAAAGTACTGGCAGCTGTGGTTACCTGAATTTTACCATAAAAAAGATGACAATATTTTTATGTCTACTGTGTAACTTTGTAGTAAATAACTTTTTTATTCACAATACATTCCAACAGAAGTGAACATTTAACCATAACCTGTAATCCATGAATTGTAATAAATATGCCAATCAATAAACCCTTAGAAAATATTGTCAGGATCAAACACCAGTTTGCATCAGTACAGTAACAACAACCAATAGCAAACATGTATTATTTAATTATATACATTGAAATCAGTGTTTAAGGAAGTTATGGCACATTGTCGGTTGGAGAAGTAAAGTTTGCTTTTGTGATGTATGGTGTCCTACAGGTGTGCCACCTCATCGAATACAACCCACCATAAATCAGCTTCCATGACCTCAAAAAACCTTCAGCAGGCAGGTAAGAATAAGTCTGCTAACTTTGTTTAAGATTTTTTCCCTACTGTTTAAAAGTATGTGGTGCACTAGGAACAATATGGTAAAAGGGGGCGTTTCCTTATGCAAATATCGTAACTTCAGTGTTACTGAAACCGAGCTTTACCGGTTTATATTTTACAGTTTTTTACCTTTGCTATTTAACAGTTTTATACTATTACATTAATCGAAATTTTTTCAATGTAACTGTAATGTATACTAATAAAAGGCATCTCTGACTCACTCACTGACTGACTCACTCATCACTAATTCTCCAACTTCCCGTGTAGGTAGAAGTTTGGCAGGCTCATTCCTTACAGCATACTTACAAAAGTTGGGCAGGTTTCATTTCGAAATTCTACACGTAATGGTCATAACTGGAACCTATTTTTTCATCCATATACTGTAATAGACTGCAGGTCGATGGCTGTGGGAGGCGGAGTTGTGTCTCGCATCATCACGCCTCCCACGTAATCACATCAGCTGACTGTGAACGCAGTACGTAGAGAACAAGGAAGAGCTCGAAAGAGCGCTGAAGAAAAGGCGCATTACACAATTGAGAAGGCAGAAAAAGAATATCAAGCAAGTGACGCATACAAGCATATTCATAAGTGCAGCTACTGTGGAAACAAAGCACGGTGTAAACTGTAAGTTTAAATTAAGTTTATAGACACGCTCCTTAAATTAAATTCATAGATAGGCTGCCACTGGCGTTTGTCATGCCCACGACTAATACGATATTCGTGGGATACAAGTTTAATGAGAGGACGCAGGGTATAAACGAGAGTTTTGATCACTTTGTAACTAAGTTAAAATTGCTGGTGAAGGACTGTGCTTATGCAAATTTCGAGACACTGTGTTTTGGGGGTCACGTCAGCATCTCCCCTCCCATTCACTTCATTTCATTCACTTCATTTTGCTCTGAGCTGAGCTCCGCAGCTAACGCGGTCTTGCGGTAGCAACTTTGTGACGCTGCCACCAAATACAGAAAAATCCACAAGTTAATACACACGCTGTCTCTAGGGTTTCTCCACACTCTGAATCCTCCAGACACTACTGAGCATAATCTAATTTTGAGGGTTGGGACACCAATAATATTACTGAAAACCTTACAGCCACCAAGACTTTGTAACGGCACGAGATTTCAGGTCACATGTCTGCAAAAGAACCTAATTAAAGCAACTATTTTTACTGGCTGTTGCTCAGGGGAGAGAGTTTGTATTCCTTACATCCCCGTTAAACCCTCTGATCTCCCATTTCAATTCAAATGCCACCAATTTCCAGTAAGGCTCTGCTTCGCCATGACAGTTAATAAGTCTCAGGGACAGACCCTACAAAAGGTTACATTGACAATCATGTTACGTTATTTTTAAAATGTTTCCTTTACTTAGCACAAGCACAGCTGAGAAGCTTCGATGCATGTGCTCCATAAAGCGTTAAAAAAAATAACGCATTTAATCACACTTTGCATTCCAAGCAAAGAGGAACTTCTCTCAATGCATGATTTCCTGGTACATCGATTACATTGATGCACACACCAGAGCTACAAAAATGGAAGAGTCTGTGAAAGTGCATTGCTAGGACTGATCGGAGGCAAATTTCATTTCAAAACACTACCCGACGGAAGCCTTGATAACAGCATGGTTTTGTGCAAACTGTGCAAAAAGAAATTTGCATACTACCGACGCACTTCAACCTTACGGTACCATCTAAATGCAAAACATGTTACAGCAAGCACAGAAACTGTGTATGATGTTAGCACTACCAGTACGAATTCGAGTACTAACAAAAGGTGTCAGCAGCCCAAACCTGATGAAATGACTGGCTTCAGGACCAAAATTCGTAAGTCAACATCGGTCAAACTTACAAATTCTCTCGCAAAATGGATTGCTTTGGACTGTAGACCACTAACAGTGGTGGAAGATGGGGAGTTAGAAAATGTGCTACAGTTAGTGTCAGGTGATCCAACTTTCCAACTGCCGTGCCAAGAGACTATTTCAAGTAAAATTCAACAGCTTTATGACACTGAAAAGCAAGCAAATTTAGATGCATTACAGAAAGCAGACTTTGTAGCTCTTACTGGGGCACATTGGACTTCCGTGACCGTTAGTAATTTTAATTACATCTAATTACAAAATGTTCAATTATCACACTGTTTTAGCCTAATGTACAAAATAATTTTGGCTAAGGTTACTCGGAGTTTAAAGGTGAAGCTAGTCAAATTACCTTTTATGTTTCTGCCTTATTTTTTTAAGAAGAAAAACTGCACTTTATATTGAAATTTTTGTTACAATTTTTGTTAGACAATACCATTCTGAACATGTACTTAAAGTACTTACAATACCACTTTATTTTTAAGTTTGCCCAATTTTAGCCAGGGATGATATTTTTGTTTCTGTTTTGAACTGAAATGCAGTTTAAATGCATTTTTTTTTCAGAAATTAAAAGACCTTGTGTTTACAATATTCATGTCCATGTCTATTATTTGATTTGGCCTTAATTCTAAGTGGTATGTGTGGAGACAACCAGGCACTGCTCATCACTTGTCCAATACAGTCCCCACAGTGAAGTATGGCGGTGGCAGCATCATGCTGTGGGGGTGTTTTTTAGCTGCAGGGACAGGACAACTGGTTGCAATCGAGGAAAAGATGAATGCGGCCAAGTACAGAGATATCCTGGACACAAACCTTCTCCAGAGTGCTAAGGACCTCAGACTGGGCCGAAGGTTTACCTTCCAACAAGACAATGACTCTAAGCACACAGCTAAGATAACGAAGGAGTGGCTTCACAACAACTCTATGACTGTTCTTGAATGGCCCAGCCAGAGCCCTGACAAACCCAATTGAGCATCTCTGGAGAGACCTAAAAATGGCTGTCCACCAACGTTTACCAGCCAACCTGACAGAACTGGAGAGGATCTGCAAGAAGGAATGGCAGAGGATCCCCAAATCCAGGTGTGAAAAACTTGTTGCATCTTTCCCAAGAAGACTCATGGCTGCATTAGCTCAAAAGGGTGCTTCTACTAAATACTGAGCAAAGGGTCTGAATACTTAGGACAATGTGATATTTCAGTTTTTCTTGTTTAACAAATCTGCAACAATTTCAAATTTTTTTTTTTTTGTTTGTCAATATGGGGTGCTGTGTGTACATTAATGAGGGAAAAAAATTAATTTAAATGATTTTAGTAAATGGCTGCAATATAACAAAGAGTGAAAAATTGAAAGGGGTCTGAATACTTTCCGTACCCACTGTATGTATATATATGTGTGTGTGTGTGTGCGTGTATGTGTATATATATATATATACTGTATATATATATATATATATATATATAGATATATATATATATATATACTATATATATATATATATATATATATATATATATACACACGCACATATATATACATATGTATGCATATATATATGTTGTAACAAAGGCGCTATATAGGCGCCTGATCCGATACTGAAAGACACGGAGGCACATATAAAAAGTACAAAGACTTTTATTTTCTTCAGCTGTGGGACACGTCTTCCCCGTGCCACACAGCCCAAACACAATTCTTTACCTCGCTCCACCACTCCTCCCAAACAAGCTTCGTCTCCTTCCTCCCAACTCTGGCTCCTCGAGTGGTGGTGGCTGGGCCCTTTTATAGCCCACCCGGAAGTGTTCCAGGTGATTAACCACCTGGTCCTAATTGCACTTCCGGGTGGGGCTGAAGACTCGCCCAGCCGGGCTGTGGGAAGCAGACAGCCCCCCCTAGCGGCCACCCCGGGCCCCAACCAAGCTGTGGAGGACTCAATCTCCCATGGAGCCCTGCGGGCGGTTGGGGAATCACCGTCGGCCAGGGAGGCTGCCACCAAGCGCCCGGGAGGTATTGACTGCCCATGGCGGCTCCCCCGGAACATAAGCAGCAGGGGCGTCCCTGCCGGGCATGGGACCCGGCTGTCCTTCATAATGTATATATATGTGGATGTATATATATGTGGATGTATGTGTATATATATATATATGTATATGTGTATATATATATATATGTATATGTGTATATATATGCCAGCAACGCTCATCAAAATGACAAAACAATTACATTGTCAATCATGTTACGTTATTATTAAAATGTTTCCTTTTCTTTTTCATTACTTTTTTAACACACTACTTCTCAGCTGCAAAGCGCAGGTACTAGTGTAGAGAGTTTGTAGGGTATGTAGAGTATTTTGAAGGTAGAAAAACATTGATTTTACAGAACTTGGCTATAAAAAATAATGAAATGTATTGTTTAAGATATACAGGTAATATTCAGTAGGTAACTTTTCTTTTTTTCAAAAAATGTATTTTACTTTCACCATTTATAGTATTTTTACCGTTAAATTTACTGAAATGTTTTACAGTGTAGAACCCTGATTATCCATGCCCCGATTTACAAAGGTTCCACTACACTTATAACCTCAAGGTCACTGAGTCAGTGGTCAAAGAACTGGTGGCTGTGGGAATGTGGGCATGACTCCCTCACCCCTACCCAACTGCACTCCTCCGCTATCATCACTGTGTCACTAGCATTTAGGGTTTTTCTATTTATACATTTCAAAGAGCTGTGGTGAACAGTGAAAACTGCATCCTCTGACAAAGAAGTTAGCACTTTGTGGCCTGAGCTAAATGGAGAACTCAGTCCACCAGCCACACAGGACCCATCTCTGACCAATGTAAGCCATGCGCTTCCCTGGTGACGTCAGCTGATCTCTCTCTGTGCAGCATTTCCACTACACCGGCAACCTGCTTTATATACGTTTTCAGCTAAATGAGGTAGCCCCGGTCCATATTACTTTTGACAATCGATGTTCTATTGTATACCATAATAAACAACAGCAGCAGAGATGGAGAAAGTTCCACTTTTTATCTGCATAGTAAACTAAACATGTAATCCAGTATATGGACAGCAATCTAAATTGCAGTAATTTCAAATGGTCATTCTTTAGTAAAATAAGCAAGCACAACAGTGCTGTACTGGAGACTGCAGTGGGTCACTGAACAAACTGGAAATACAGTGTGATTTCAGAGCAAACAGTTCCTTCTAAGCAGAGAATAAACATATCCACCCAAAAGTGTAGAATGATAGCATCCAGTTGAACTACAGTTAGTGCAGCCATTGACTAGTGGGTTTAATCTGTTTAAGTTTGATGCAGACAGCTAATTGAAGTGCAGTCCTTTCAGAGAATGCATGTGGGCAAAGAAGAATTAGCCTCTTGATTAGGCCCAGGCCAGAAGCAATAAGGCTTCTGAGATCAGCCGTTTTATTATTCAGTTCTTGAATGTTGTGTTAGAATGTGTACAGCACCTTGAAAGATCTGCTCTGTACGGAGAATGCATTGCCTCACTAGGAATAACAAACATGGTATAGACAGCTTTTACTCACCAAGACAGCCATAGGAGGGCAATCTGTGTATCGTATTGCTGGCTTCAAGGAATGTATCAAAATGTGATAATGTAGAATGGGTGCACAGGGTCATACCAAGTGTAATATAAAACAACACAGACTGCTGTAGTAGCACAACATTAAAACAAGCTGTTGTAGCAGAACTCCACTGATTGGATATTTCCAAGGAAACAGACTTTAAAACATTATAAAGTTCTGACTGAAAATAAAAATGTGGTAGAATAAAGGGGGAAATAAAAATATACTAAAGATATTCTGATTTGAACACTTTGGACAGAATTCCAAGCACTATGTCTGGTAAAAAAAAACAGACGTTACTCATCACCTGCCTGATACCATCCCTATGATGAAGTATGGTGGTGGAAGCATCATGCTATGGGGCATCATCAGAGATACAGAGATTGGTCAGAATTGAGAGGATGGATCCAGCCAAATACGGAGAAGTCCCTGAAGAAAACCTGCTGTAGAATGCATGCAACTTTGTGCTTGGGTGACGGTTCATCTTTCAGCACAACAATGACCAGAAGCAAACAGCCAAAACAAAGCTGTTGTGGCTTTTGGAAGAGTTTCTGACTGTCCTTCAGTGGCCCAACTAAAGCCAAAACTTAAACCTTATACAACATCTGAGGAGAGACCTAAAGATGGCAATTTACAAACATGTCCCATCCAATGTAATGAAGCTTCAGAGGATCTGCCACAAAGATCAGGATAAACTACACAAGAGGTTTGATGGGCAAAACTGCCAAATTTATCCACTTAATATTAAATCTACAGCACAATAAAATGTGCAGAAAGTAAACGGCTGTGAATATTTTATAAATCCACCATAGATGGATACATCTTTGTTGTAGCTATGAAAATAAAATGCAGAATTTTTTCACCTAATCCATTATAATAATACTGTACAGTGCATCCATGTACCTTTTACTATGAGAAGTGAAGTTAGAGACCTTTCCCAAGATCCATGAAAAACATGATTGAACTAATAAATGAATGAAGCTGAGTGCTGTAAAATATGTGTTATTCGTGCAACTATTTTTCCAAGTTTCCATGTCAGAATAAGAGAAATGTAAACAATGGCTGTTATAATTTGTTTAGATTGTCGTATGTTTGGTATTTACATATTTGCTCAAAGTTTGTATTAGTGTTTGTGGATATAGGATGAAAATACATTAGAACAGCAATAACAAGTTGTATACAAAATTATATCATTCCCTGTAAGAAATGACTGATGGAAATATCAATTAAATAAGGCAGTAAAAATGTTACAAAGCATTTTTCTACAAGCATCAGTTTAATTTTCAAGTATTACTTGAATATTACAAACTGAAGAAAAAAGTAAATTATAAAATTTGCAAGGTAAGTGATAAAATTTGCAAAGTAAGTATTTTTCGCTAACGTGGTCAACCTACTAATCACAAAATTTAATGAAGTGTTTAGTTTGCATACATATGAACAATTCTGAAATGTTATTTTAATTATATTAACTGGAATCCCTATAAAATGAACAATCAGCTTTTCAACTTGCCACATCAATATAATATCAGATGTTACATTTATATTATGCATCTTGTTTACTAATTGGAATATATGGATTTTATATAAAAACAAATGGGCAAGGTGTCTACTGAACTTTTAATAGAAAGAACAGTTGCTGAAAACATTGAAATGAATTTTAGTATTTTTGTGTTTGCAAACATATCTTTTAAAGAATTTTTTCTGAGCATTATCTAAATGTATTCATTTGGTATTTGTTTTTAAATTATTTTTAACAACTAACTTGCTTGTTTATTACTTGTTTGGGGACTTTGTTGGAGTTTAATGAGGATGATAATTAATGAGTGAATGTATTCCCATCTTATACAGAGTGCTGCAATATTTATAAAAAGATAATACCAATATTTATGTAAATGCACTTTTCCAAAGAGCATCTTTTGGATAAGCTGTCATACAAATTTATAAAACAGGAAACAAACAAAATGCATATTTCTCCAATAAACAAAAATAGGATTCAAAATGTACAAAGATAATACAGCATGTACTGTAACATGTGTATTTACAAGATGATTTACAGAAACTGATAGCTTACTTGCACACTGTACCCATCTGAACCACAACTTTAGGATGTGAGAGGAAAATCTACAATGAGATTAGTAGTCCATGCAAACTCCACACAGACAGTGATAGGACTAGGATTCAAATCCAGTTTCTTTTTACTGTAAAGCAGCAATCCCTACCACTATATTAATACACTACCAATTAATCTATTATATGAGGGTCACAATTTAAAAAAATAATTCTACATTATTTTAAATTCAAGAGATTTGTTCCGATTTAGGGATTGTCCTTCTATCCATTACTAATGGAACAGGCTTTTATCTCACCCTGACAATGTAGTGGAAAAGAGAAAGCCTCAAAAACTGAAAATAGAGAAGGATGAATGCATTTTTAGCTCATTATTCTGTTTAGATATACTGACCTTATTAGTAAAAAGCAAGATTAAATTTGTTGTATGTTAAAAGCAACCCACAAAAATCATGCCGACTATTGTTTTGGTTATAAAGTTATCATGCTGTGCACCAGAAGTGTTCGAAAATGTTTTGTTTGAATAAGAATAGATATTACACAAGTTTTATTTTCAAAGTGAGTCACTAATTAAGATGTTTCAGTTTGGAATGAGTTGTGTAATTTCAAAAACTATCTATTTTGCAGATATACTGGCCATTTGATACAGAAGGAACAGAAATATCTTTACAAAATTTTCTAATAACAATTTTGGAGCAAAGCTGCTTATACTATGAGATATAGTACAAAATACATTTACATGATGTTTTGTTACAGATATAAGACTACATAATCTGATCAGCATAAAGTATATCAATGTAGGAGAGCATTCACAACCTCTTCATGTTTCAGCATTGAGTAAAAGGCAGGCACAAGATGTGCCTAAGGCATGACATTTCTTGCACAGAACACTGACACACACATTTAGAGACCCAAACTAGCTTAAGATGTATACCTTTGGAGTTCAGAATACCTGAAGTTAGCCCAAGTGAAAATGGGGACAATGTGCCATTTCAACAGGCAAGAACTGAATCAAGGACATCAAGCTGTAATGCCAAGGTGCTAGCCAGAATGCCATCATGTCACTTTACATAGGAGAACTACTAATCTAGTATAATGAATATATAATGCTAATATACTTTAAAATGTTTTTTGATCATGACATTATTAAAATACAAACTACAGCAACTTTACCATAAAAGATTTCATTATTGAAAAAATGGTGGTCTTATAAAGGTAAGCAGACAAAAAGCTCTTAGCTATGATAGCTCACTCATTTTATATTATATAACTACAGAGACACTTTTGGGCATTTAACAGTTGGGTGAAACAGGGTTCATAAAACAATGTGTAAATAATATATTTGTGTTTAAGAAGATGCATTTGTATGCACTCACTTCATTGTCTGAATACAGCTAATATAAATATGTATATAACAACCACAAAAATAACATTTATAATTATATTAGTTCAGAATATAAGACTTTTTGCCTAAAACTGGAGTTATATACCTCCGAGAGTGTTATGTAAACCTACATATTAAAATATTATAGGGCAAACAGATAAGACTTGCATTTACTGTAGGCTAATTTGTGGTATGTATAAAGAAACTGCGTATTTCAGTGCAGTTGCTAAAAATAGCCGGAATTGGTATTTGTGTGTATTGTGGAAGGTTATGCAATTGAAATACAAATTCTACAAATGGATGAGATGAAAAGGCTAAATGCATCTGAGATACCGTGTTGCAGAGGAATTGAAAGAGTAAGCTGGTGTGACAAGAAGAAAAAAGGCAGACGTGCTGAGGGAGATAAAGGGTACAGGAGGAAATTGTAGATATGTCTAATAGTGTATTCTGGGCATTCCATGGGGGTCTCTAATAAAGAAATAATTTAAGTCATTCTGCATAGAAAAAGTAGTGGAAGCAAAAAGAGGGAAAGGTCTGTTGACTGTATGAAGACTGAGAAGACTGTTGCAAGTAGAGTGCATCTACCATGGGGAATAAATCTAAATTTATGAACATGACATGACATGAAGTATGATTATTCAATAAATATATTAATCAGTACATAAATTCCACTGGATTATAAATTGAATCTATGTTTTACTCTCTTTCAAATGAATGTCAATTAAACTATTCAACTACCTAATTTCTACTAGAATTTTCAAATATATGCATTCTAGAAATGAAAAGCAAGCTACAGTATAAGTAGTGGGTATGCTGCAGTAAAAAAGGATAAATACTGACTGCGTTAATAACTGGGAATTCACATTCACTGAATATCATTTTAGATTTCAATCACAGTCAACAACAACAACAACAACATTTATTTCTATAGCACATTTTCATACAAATAATGTAGCTCAAAGTGCTTTACATGATGAAGAAATAGAAAAAAGACAAAATAAATAATTAAAATTAGGGAAAACTAATTAACACAGAATAAAAGTAAGGTCTGATGACCAGGAAGGACAAACAAAAAAAAAAACTCCAGATGGCTGAAGAAAAAAAATAAAATCTGCAGGAGTTCCAGGCCAGGAGACCGACCAGCCCCCTCTAGGCTTATGATTTATGTTTATTGAAGGAAAATCCACAGTTGAATTTTACTTAATTTTAGTTATTTACAAAATAATACGTAGAGTTTGCAAGTGTAAAATAAAGCAAGCTATGGTTAAACCATTGTGTAATGAAATGGTAGAACAGTAAGTAAAAACAAACAGCATGGTACCTTCCACCACTCTTGTTTGTTACGCCTGCTACATCTGCTGTTGTAGGAGCCCAGGAGGCATTCTAACTACTGTACATGCAAAACCATCTCAACTAGATCCCTTCAATTTGAAGAAATAGTAGTTTCTTCAATATGGGGTCCTCTTATATTGTTGAGTCCTACCTTTGTCATGGAAATTTAGTCTGGTAACACTGTGCAAGAACCTGATTTCATCTGCTTGTTCTCAAAAGCTCATTCTTTCAGTCACTACAAAAGGTTTGTGATCATAGATAAGTCCAGGATTGAAGGCTGACTGATTGATAAATCAAAACTGCTGTCCAAGGACTTTAGGTGCAGCTGTACTACATCAGTATAAATCAACATTTTCAAAGCTGCCATCAACACACTAATGCATTGTATAAAATTTTATTTATCCTCACTAGTGAACAGAAACCTGATGTATTTGAACTCCTCCACCATACTTTATACAAATTGCTGAAAAGTTTATCTGGTCACTGGCTAACTGTCCTTAATTATCTAATACCCTAAATAAACAGTTGCATACCCAATGTTGCTTTTGATCACCTAGGGCTTCATTCTATTAAATAAAGTGCTGAAATGTAGAGGTCCTTTCCACATCTCTATCATTATTAGATAATACTGTTTCAACCATAAAAGTAAAGAACGGAATATTATGAGCATTTGGCAGGTTTCTTTTGTCAAAGATTTAGCTTCAACTTAGTGAAAGAAATGTATTTAATACATTTACATTAAATGTAAATAATGAAAGGATGCAAATACATATGCGTTCTGAGAATTTTCAGGTAAGGAAGACAGAAGTTTTGGTGTAAGGTAGTTCTCACTAATAATGGCATCAGAATATTGGTGAGTTATTGATGAACCACAGGGTTATTATTTCATTACAGATATTTAGTATTGGTTAATGCACAGAGCAAAGCGCGTAGAGTCTGCTGTAGGACAGACTGACATTATACATTATTTTGCTATGACTAGAACACAGGTCCTGACCTAAAAGCCTGGGCCAGGCATTTTTAATGCCAGCTAGAAATTCTTAGTTTGTCTGGTTGGGCCTCTGTATAGAATGTAAACTTTATGGCTGACGTGATAAGATGATCAATCACAGACCAAGTAACACTCAGGGATAGCTCCCAGGGGTAGGAGCTGGATACCCAAAAACTTTGAGGGAAAGAACTTTGCAATGATGGTCAATCTAAAATGATGGGTTTATGTGCACCTAAGAATTGAATAGCAATAACTCTATTCTTCCTTTAATAATCCTAGAATACCCTAACCTATTGTTTACCTCTATTAGCTCACTGTTCAACCTGGACGTAACATCTGCTGTATAGAAGAGACCCTAGTGAATTAGAACTGAACTTGTTAAGATAGCAGAGGAAGACCATATATAAGAGTTTACGCATTTGTCTTGCTTAAAACGACAACTAACTGATCACTAGTTGCTCAGAAGGTGCAGCTTTGCTAGCAACCAAGGATAATGTCTGTGTAAAACCTTCAGAGAGAAACAGCAGTGTAACTACAAGGTGTAACAAAAGGCCAAGAAGGAAATGAGCTCCTGAAGAAGTAAAGGAAGCACGCTGAAGATTCCTCCATGTGTCAGAAGAAATCCAACCAGGAAAGAAACAAATCACCAATCACCTCAGTCTGTAAGTGCAAATTGATGATTCTGAGAACTTTTAATTGAAATTTAACGGACAGGGCAAATTCAGGTAATGTATTATGGTATTGGTGTCACTGTAACCAAAAGGTGATGGTCCATACTTTCTTCATAAAATCCACAACAATAGGCACTTTCATTTATTTTGGACAACTTAAAATAAACTATAACATAACCAAGTAATTAGGAAAAATGTAAATCACTGTTAAAAGGGCAGCATTCATAATATGCCATAATCACTCACACAACTAAACTTACTCATAACAGGGCAATTTATTTTTATTACCAAGCAGCTTTGCAAAAAAGCAAATACAGCTGGTGTATCCAAAGGTAACAAATAAAAGTTATCACCACTGGTTATGTGCCACTGTGTTCTCCATGTTTCGTGAAACTAAGGTATTCAAAAATTTTACATCCTCAAAAACTGACTATACAAATGTTCCTAATATGAATTTGCCTGTCGGTCTACTGCAAAATGTCTGTTCCTAAGATGCTCTAGTGTTACAGGCTGTATCTTGCAACTAAATACAGCAGCAGCTGATTGATTTTTTGGGCACAACTGGTACCTTAGTGAATACAAAAATCATTAGCTAAAAACTACCACACTATGAATTAATTACAACAAGCTTCTAAGACATCTGTTGGGTTAAAATCAGGCAGGAAGGTTGAGTCCGCTGGGTGTTGAAAACATTTAAAGCATCAGAGAGCTGTTTGCCTCTTCAGAGGAAGACTAACACACAAAGGCAAAGGTCAATTGTTATGTCTGGTCTTTTGAGAAGTTGGACACAGTGATGGAGATGACCAGAATTTAAGCTGGAACAGACAAGATTCAGCCACAAGAGAAACACAAACCACACGCCAACAAAATTCTGTTTGTTAGCACACCAACAAGACTAAAGAATCTATATACACTGTGTGCACAATTATTAGGCAAGTGAGTATTTTGACCATATCATCATTTTTAATGCGTATATTCCAACTCCAAGCTGTATTAACTTGAATGCTTATTGGATTTAAGCACGTCAGGTGATGTGTATTTGTGTAATGAGGGAGGGTGTGGCCTAAGGAGATCAACACCCTATATCAAGGTGTGCAGAATTATTAGGCAGCTAGTTTTCCTCAGGCAAAATGGGCCAAAAAAGAGATTTAACTGACTCTGAAAAGTCAAAAATTGTAAAAAGTCTTTCAGAGGGATGCAGCACTTTTGGAATTGCTAAGATATTGGTGTGTGATCACAGAACCATCAAACATTTTGTTGCAAATAGTCAACAGGGTCGCAAGAAACGTGTTGAGAACAAAAGATGCAAATTAGCTGCCAAAGATTTGAGAAGAATCAAACGTGAAGCTACCAGGAACCCATTATCCTCCAGTACTTTCATATTCCAGAGCTGCAACCTACCTGGAGTGCCCAGAAGTACAAGGTGTTCAGTGCTCAAAGACATGGCCAAGGTAAGGAGGGCTGAAACCCAACCACCACTGAACAAGAAACATAAGTTGAAACGTCAAAACTGGGCCAAGAAATATCTGAAGACAGATTTTTTTCAAAGGTTTTATGGACCAATGAGATGAGAGTGACTCTTGATGGACCAGATGGATGGACCTGTGGATCAGTAATGGCACAGAGCTCCACTCCAACGTGGAGGTGGGGTACTGGTATGAGCTGGTATTTTTAAAGATGAGCTAGTTGGACCTTTTGCATTGAAGATGAACTCAAAATCAACTCCCAAACCTACTGCCAGTTTTTCAAGACACTTTCTTCAAACAGTGATACAGGAAAAGACCATGATTTTTATGCAGGCCAATGCTCCATCACTTGCATCGAAGTTCTCACTGCGTGGCCAGCCAGTAAAGGCCTTAAAGATGAAGGAATAATGACATGGCCCCTTCCTCATCTGACCTAAACCCTACCGAGAACTTGTGGGCACTTCTTAAACGCTAGATTTACGGGGGAGAAAAACAATACACCTCTCTGAAGAGTGTCTGGGAGGCTGTAGTCACTGCTCCACAAAAAGCTGATCGTCAACAGATCAAGAAACTGACAGACTCCATGAATGGAAAGGCTTATGACTGTTATTGGAAAGAAGGGTGGCTATATTGGTCATTCATTGATTGATTTATTTTTTTTAAATGTCAGAGATGTTTATTTGTAAATTTTGAGGTGTTTGTTTATTATTCTCACTATAACAGATGAAAATAAACAAGTGAGATGGGAAAATTTTCATTTTTCCTTTAGTTGCATAATAAATCTGCACACTAATAGTTGCCTAATAATTGTGCGCACATATGTATTCCCCTGATGATGTTCACACTCACATTTCCGTTGTGAAACATTCAGGTTTCAGGTTTATTAACATTTTGGATTGACTGATAGCACTGTGTTTGTTCCATATTAAAATTAATCCTCAAAAATACAACTTGCCTAATAATTCTGCACTCCCTGTATATAATTCACTAAAGCAGCCGACCATGGGCAGGCAAGACGCAAGACAGAGCCCCGCTAGCCAACTCATCGAGCTCCGCACACCAACAATTCACTATGCACGACACGAAAGAGCCACGCCCGCCGACTCACAGAGCCCCAGCCAACCAACATTTCACTAAGCAGCCAAATTCAATAAGCAGCCGACCATGTCACGCAAGACAGAGACCATTGGATACGCATGACACAGCCACGCCCACCAACTCTAAGATCAAGGGATCCTTAAAAAAAATGTGAAAGTTTAAAAAACACAACAATAGAAAAACAATCAATCCTTTAAAACTGAGGTTAAAACACAGTGCAGGAAGCAGTCTCTAAAAACCAATAAGCCCAGTGCTTCTTTTTCATTAGCGTCTCACCTGCTTCACCCATGCGGGCCCTGCAACAGGCGAGATGCTCTCTTAGCAGCTGACCTTCTCTGTGCCTGACTCCACTACTGTTAGTCACCTGACCAATCCTTGGCTCCAGTCGGCTCCCCCTGACAGTGACTTGGGATTCCCCAACGACCACGGCTCTCACATTGGGGACACCACGTCCCAAGTCCCGACTCCCACTGCCTTCCGCGGAGAGTCTCCCACCTTCCAGTCACTCCTGCTCTCCGAAGTAATCTCAGCGGAAGTGACCACAACTACTACTCCCCGGGTGTCGGCCAAACACCCAGGCTGTCTGTTCAGCTGCTGCCAGCCTGCTCTCGCTCGCTCTATCGTACGACTTTCTCTCTCTCCTCACTCACTCGTTCACTGCACAGGTGAGAAACGCCCACAGCACAACTCCACCTGGAAACTGCTTCAGCCACACTACCACGCCCCTCGCTATGCCACGAGCGTGGTGATTATTTATTTAAAAATGGCCTTTTGAAGGGGAGCTGTGGGCCCGCTACACCACAGGAACACCTGTGACTTTGCCTTCACATTGTTTTCCATTTATTTCTGATCCTGTTCAACCATTATATGGCAACATCAACTTCTCAACTGTCACTCTGGAACAACTCGGCACGCTAGCTATATTAAGCGTCACCAACGAAGACTCGCTACATCTTAATGAACAAGTGCTGAAACTTATCCCTACCGACAAAGTGACTTTCACCTGTGTTAACTCCATCGTCACCGACAATCCTGCAGATCATCGTTCATTCCACAAAGAATTTCTTAATAGTCTTACTCCCACTGGCATGCCTCCGCATAAACTCAAAAATAAAATTGGTTCAGTCATCATGCTTCTCAGAAACCTCCTACCAGCAAAAGGCATCTGTAATGGCACAAGACTTTCTGTTACCAGCATTCACCGCAATGTACTGGAGTGTAAGTCTATCGCAGCATCAGATTCAAATTTGCCTTTTACATGCAGGCAATTTCCGTTAGATTTGCCTTCGCAATGACAATTAATACAGTGATTCCCTCGCTATATCGCGCTTCGACTTTCGCAGCTTCACTCCATCGCGGATTTTAAATGTAAGCATATCTAAATATATATCATGGATTTTTCGCTTGTTCGCGGATTTCTGCGGACAGTGGGTCTTTTAGTTTATGGTACATGCTTCCTCAGTTTGTTTGCCCAGCTGATTTCATACAAGGGACGCTATTGGCAGATGGCTGAGAAGCTATCCAATCCGAGCACATATTAGGTATTAAATAAAACTCCTCAATGATATACGATATGCTTCCTGCGCGGTGCTTTGCACACTTAAAGGCTCTAACAGCCCGTATTGATTTTCGATTGTTTGCTTTTCTCTGTCTCTCTCACTCTCTGTGACATTCTCTGCTCATGACGGAGGGGATGTGAGTAGAGGGGCTATTTGCTTAGAAGATACGGACGCTCTCCTAAAAAATACTGAAAGACTACCTTCACATTGTTCCCTTCATTGCGGCCACTTTATCGCGGTGATACGCATACTTAAAAGCCCAACAGCCCTATTGATTTTTGATTGTTTACTTTTCTCTCTCTGACATTCCGCGCACTCCTTTGAAGAGGAAGATGTGTTTGCATTCTTTTAATTGTGAGAAAGAACTGTCATCTCTGTCTTGTCATAGAGCACAGTTTAAACTTTTGACTAAAGGGTGTTATTTCATGTCTAGAGGGCTCTAATAATGTTAAAAAACATATTTAGAAGGTCGTAAACAGGTTTTCTGTGCTCTAACTGTAAAAATATTAGATTTATAAATAAAAAATCCTACTTCGTGGAAATTTATTTATCTGCCTGGAGCGGATTAACCGCGAGAAACAAGAGTTTACTGTATGTGCGGAGAATATTTATAAACAGAGTGGGAGAGTTTCTAAGGGCTTAAAATATATAAAAATAACCATACAAACATATGGTTTCTACTTTGCGGATTTTCACCTATCGCGGGGGGTTCTGGAATGCAACCCCCGCGATCGAGGAGGGATTACTGTAAGCCAAAAAGAGTTTTCAGTCACTGACAAATTGTATGTTGCTTTCTCCAGACTTCCATCTTTTCATTCACTCACAGTTGTATCCTCAAATCCACCCCATTTGGACAACTGTGTCTTTCAGGAAGTGTTCAGTCATCAATAAATAATTATGCGACATATGCTACGCCGCGAGTTGGCTAGTATACTGTATTGCTTGAACATTAACACAGAAATCCTACTGAGTAGCCCAGAGCTCATCCCTCTGTATTTTACAGGAAAAACAAATATGAAGTGTTTTGATTTTGGAGTGTAGCAGAGTACATAACCAAACAGTGTAAATGATCAAAAATATTTGAACAAAATAATATTTTATGAGCTGTATTATTATTATTTTTTTAATTAACAAACTGACATTTTATTTTTGTTAAAGAGAAATATAGAAAAGAAGCCAATAAAAACAACAATAAAAGAAATAGTAAAAGGTCATCATCATTTTTAATGACTTTATTTGAAGAAAATAACATTACATACAATCAAGTCAAACTTAACAAACCAGAATTCAACCCCCACCCGAGAAAAAGAGAGGAAAGTCAAAAACAGCAAATCCTTAAAAAAATAATAAAGTGAGAAAATCCTTTCTTCATTATAAATGCTTATTCTATTCTTTTTTTTGCCATATTTAAAAAAAAAAAAGTTTTGTACAGATCTTCTAAGTGAGAATTTTATTTTTTCCAATTTTAAACAGTACAGAACATCAGCTACCCCCTGACACATAACAGGTGGTTTGGGATTCTTCCAGTTGAGAAAAATGCCTGAGGACGTATTTGTCTCTAAAAAATAATCAATTTGCTTAGAGATTAATTCTGAACAGTTCTCATCATCTGATGACATGGGGTTGACACAACTTATGAAATGAGTGTGTAAAGCATACTCATTTAAGAGTCATAATCACAGGAGCTTGATTGGAGATAACAATAGCACTGTACTTGCATGGTTTGATAGTGGGCAATAAATTATCTATAACGAAACAATCAATTTTTGAGTAATTATGACATACTGATGAGAAGAAGGTATATGCTCTTGATTTTAGATTTAAAAAATATCCATGGGATGGGGCTGATAAGTTATGATCCATTACAAATTGTTTGATTATTTCTGCAGTATTAGACGTTATTGCCACTGTAGTTGAAGACCTAGCCAGGTCTGAATTTAAAACACAATTAAAATTTACAGCCATTATAATTTTATGAATTTTCATATTAGGAATAAATGCAAATACATTTTGGATGAAATTGCTACATTAGGTGCATAGATACTTATCAGAATTACTTTAGATTTAAATAAATTACCCATCACAATGACATATCGCCCTCAGGTCAGATACTACGTCTGATACTACAAATAAGATTGTTTTATGTATTAAGATTCCTACACCTCTAGTTTTCTTTGTATAGCTGGAGTGAAACATTTGGCACAATCCAATCACTTTGCAACCAAAACTGGTGCTTACTTATTATTAAGTGAGTCTCCTGTAAAAATGCTATCTTTGCATTTAGGCCTGTTAGGTGAGAAAATACTGTTCACTGGTCAAAGAGACACTGCTCCTAAAGTTTTAAGGACATTTTGCAATGTTAGGTAAAAGTTGTACATTGTTTCACACAGTAGATTTAACCTTTATATCATATCTTTGGCAGATATTATGGCAAAGGACTCTATTATTATGCTGGCTCTTAGAATTATTAGGGTAACAAAATTTGTATTTTTTTTTTCAAGAAGTAACTTGCTCTCTTTGTCCCAATCCTAGTCCTCCCACAGTTTGTCTCCCCAAGTGAGGCTACACCACACTTCACAAAGACCCAGTCATCTGATGTGCCTAGAGACAGAGCATGCCCAAATCAAAACAAACCCCCATCAGCGATGTAAAAAGTCTTGATGTAATAAACCTAGGGTATTATGTAAAACAGTGCTTTTAAGAAAAAAAAAATCGAGATATAATAGTATAGTCCAGATGCAATAAATTTAGGGTATGATGTTAAACAGTCCCTTTAGGAGCTAGAAAAATTACATAATGTTTACCAAAATATGCATATATTTAATAGAACAGCTTTCAATATAGTAAATAAAAAGAAAGTGGCCGAAAATGAAATGGAATGTATAGTTAAGCCAAATGTTGGATTACAGTTAGACCAAGTTGCAAGAAGTATGCTCTTTGCATTACCAGGGCACAATATGACTCAAGTTCATATTTTGGATGATGTTGGAATCTGTCTTTTTAGCTTTTTTCCTACTTCTTTAGGAGAACTAAAGCTGTAAAATTGGCGATCAGTAATCACTTTCAGTTTGGCTGGAAACAAGAGGCTGTATTTGACTTCAGCATTAATCTGGGTAAATCTGAATGTGGTTGTTTTAAAATATAATCTGCTCTTTCTGGCTAAGAATCAACATCAAGAATTGTTTAACCTGTATTTGGTCAAATCAGACAATCTGTCTTCTCGGTTTTGAGGCATTAAACCATATATGCAATAAGCTACTGAGATCTCTGTGTGAGATTTAAGCTCCTCACCACTTACAGGGTGAGTCAAAATTATGTTAACACTAATGGATTATTTTTATCTTGACTTCACTTTTCCAGGTTGATGGAAAGGTCGTGGTGGACCATTTCCATGGCCCTCACACTCCCCTGATTTGACAGCCTGTGATGTCTGATTAAGGGGTATGGTGAAATAGCGTGTCTATAGCAGGAAAGTTCAATGACCTGAAGGACAAAATACAGGCTGTGGTATCATCTATTCCCTGCGAAATGTGTGTCCGGGCTTTAAATAGTACTGTTGCTTGTTGTTTTTTGTGTGTTGAACATGATGGCAAACAGGTCAACACATTCCTGTAAATCATTTTGCACATATGAAGTATGTTTTGTGAATAAATTCTTTCCGCCATTCAAATGTTAACATAATTTTGACTGTATTTTAGAAGATAATTCGTGTGTGTATTTCACTGGGATTGGGCTTTCACAGTTTTAAGGGAGACTTTCAATTCTAATGTTGTTCCTTCTACATCTGTCTTCCAACACTGCTAATTTATCACCAAGAATTTTGCATTCAGCAGTTGCTTTTTTGTCAGCTGCATATGTCAATTGCTCAATTTCTTCAATATTAGTCGAAACCATTTGCTTAACTTCTAGATGATCACACAGTTCTCTCATTCTCAATTTTGCTCAAACTTTCCTATATTTTTAATCAATTCCTTGCAGAGGTTTTTGAGGCTTACATCATGTTTATTGCTTAAACATACCTCCTGATCCTTTTGTATCCTGAAGCAGGTTTTCTATTCTGCTCTACATTCTGATGTCAATTTTGTCTGTTTTCTTGTGTATGTCCTCCTTTACATAATTTATATTTCTCCTGAGTGTAGTAATCAACGCCATCAACATGGATAGCTCATTTCCAACTTCTCTGTGCTTACATTACATATGCTGTTAGACTTGATTCTGTTGACTCACAGAGAGTGCTGATCTTAGATGACAGCAGGGATAAAGAGGCCATACTTGGTTTCCAACATCCTGCCTGAAATCAACTAATTCACACTGCCCTCCTCACTTGCAGTTGTCTTTCCACATTTGCTGTTGGCTGAAAAAGATGCTGCTGTTGTTGGTTGAGAATGGCTTAGACTTTGATTCACCTTTAATTACCTTTTCCTTCTCTTTCTGACCCCTGTTGTCTTGCTTTTGCTTTTAATATACTTGTAATCATATTCTCTTCGGTTGACTAAATATAATTTATAAATAATAAAAAACCTAAATAACACCATTGCCAGCTGGGCACTGTCACAGACGATCATCTCTCGCAATGGACGAGAGCAAAAAAAAAGATCATTATCATTTTTCAACTACCTTTCAGTTTATTTGAGTGTAAGACAGCGCAGCTGTTTTGTACTCTTAAGTGCATAATGGGGATGAACCAGGATTAACAATTGACTTTGGACTTTTGTCCACCACCTTCACCTGAAGACTAAACATCTTTGCAAACAGTGCCCTGCGATGACATGTAAACATTACATTTTCACGTGTTTTGTAATTTAAGTAGTATTGTATAGTATAGTGCTACTGTAATTCAGTCCTGAGGGCTCACTGTGGCTGTAGGTTTTCATCCCTACCAGTTTCCTCTTTTAATTGGACTCCTATTTTAATTAGCAAGCTGTTATTTCCTAGCTCCTATTAGTTCTTTTCTGTCAGCTAAGAAATCGCAAGTTAGTTAAGCTACATTTTTACTAAATGATACGGGTGTGCTATATGGGGTAAAAACGAATCATTTTTGTACTTTAATGTTTGTTCTTTTTTAATGGTCTGGTTATTTAATCCCTTAGATAATAATAAGCACACAAGAGGGAATGGCACAGAATTAGCTTCTATTCTTGAGCTTTCAGTGTTGTTTGCATTGGTTTGTGTCCTGTTTGTTACTAATTAGCAACGTTTGGATCCAATTAAGAGAACAAACTCCACAGAAAAGTAAATTAAAAACAAAATGACAGAGTTAAGTATTTGAACATACGCGAAAAATACAAATACTTCATTTTTAATACTATAAATGTAAATTGGACACTGACTGCTGAATAAAGGAAGGAAAATAAGTCAGATAATTAAACAATGAGATTAATTACAGGTCAAAATGACTGTGAAACTGGTGGAAACACAAATTTGAAGTCATACTACTAAATTTGAGAACCAGCATCAGTATACTGACTTAATAAAAGCACAGGCTTCATTGTTCATTCCTGATATTCTTGCAGCTGTTTTGTCCTCTTACCTCTTCTCTGCTGCTCTGCTGCCTACCAGATGCTACTTTTCATTAAACTTTAAGAAAACCTATGTGAAAGTTTAGTTGAACCCTATGTTTATGCATTTGTTGGACCTTCATGCATTCATAATTTTTTGTCAAAACTTTTCCATGGTTGTCTAACTAATGTTAACTCTACTCAATATGTTTTTGAAAACTGTCATCCTTATAAAATAAAGCATGGAGCAATTTAGGTCATTGGCTACTTTGAGCTAGAGGAAAATCAAATCAAAGAAGTTTTTAAGTAAGACATTAAAGCCGTTTCACTAAACTATACCTTTAACCAATGATGACTGCTGCTTTATAAATCATTTGAACCGCATTTTAATTTGAGTCTTCTGACAAACTGGCATGGCTTATGTGGAGTCATAGTAAGTAATATGCTGTTGAGTTAGCCATATGTGCACTGTAAGGGCCGGATTATACTTCATGCTTTAGAAGGTGAATGCATCATAGCTGCCACATGTTCCTAGTGTTTATTTGACGTATCCTTAGAGCATGCCCTCAGAAATTAATGTAACGCATTCCCAAATGGCAGTACCAGCAAAAAATCAGGGGGTGCAGTGTGTTCAACTTGGAAGTTTATTCAATGTTTCATGACTGCTTTGATGTGGTGAAGCAAATCATTAAATTTAAATACTGTCATACAAATGTATTCTTCCATTTTTTTTTACATTTTTGCACCTTTCGCAACAGCATCAGAATGTGTTTTTGCCACAGACAATAACAAAAATTAAGAGCAGAGTGAAGAAAAGAAAAAAGGTCTATTTTGTGATTAAAGTGTAAAATCCAACTTTAATCTTGTAGTTTATTTTGTCATTAAAGTAGAACGTCGTAAACATCATCTTGAAACCGACTCAGTTGTTAATCGCTTTTTGCATCTTTGGTTTCCTCCAGAGGCAGGCAGTGATCTTTTTTTTTTTGTATTTTGTATTCTACACACCAATGTACTGTAGTATTGGGAAGCTTTTGTAATGCTGTTCGAGTGCAGTATGTTATCTCTAATTATTTTAATTTCACTAATGCTTATTTAATTGTTGTGAACTCTAATTAACATTCAATTACTCACATATATAGAATGGCACACTTTTGGCAAGTACATTTTGCAATCATGTTATGAAGCCATGAAAAGCTAATTGAGGTTAATTAATAATTATTATTGTGCTAAATAAAGTGTATCAAACACCATAATTACATCTTTCAAAATATTAAATAAAATGCATTAATTAAATCTTTGAAGTTTTTTATTGTTTTTGTATTTTAATATAAATATAATTGTCACTGCCGATGTTCTGTATTTTTAACTTGTTCATGATTGTTCATGTGATTTTTATTTTTAACCAAAATTTAAATTTAAATACTGTTGTTGTATGAATTTTATTTTGGGATAAATGATTGCAGTTATTATACTGTGGCACCTCAATGATTTATTTATGTGATGCATTCTTTGTAATTTGCTAATTTTATGTGATGTTTTGAATGTTACAGTATTGACAAAGGCATTCCACAGTCTTTAAGTACATTAAAGTACATTATGTCCTCTTAATTTTTTCTTGAATACTTAAATCTTCCATAGGTGAGTGAATAAAACAACAGAGGAATTGCTGCTCAGATCCTCTTCAATGGATCAGTATATATCTAGAGAAAGGTCTCTTTTAGACAAATATAACAGAAATTACAGTGCATACAATTATGAAAAATAATTTAAAAGTAACAAAAAAATGACAAAAAACAAAATCATTTTAAGCCAGGGAATAAGCCCTGGTTGTAATATAACACCAATGAGCCATTTTCTCCAAATAATAATTTAATTCTGTGTTTACCTTGATTAAAAATATTTTTTTAAAGAATTTGATCAGTTTTTCAGTATTATTTTGCCACTGTGAATAAATATACTGTGTTTCACAACACCTGAAAATAGACACAAAAAAGAATTTCAATATAAGCAATAGGCATATTGGCCAACTTTTGATAAAAAGAAATGATAATAAAAACAGAATGAATACCGGTACTCCTCTTTGTATTGAACTGAAATACAAGATTGATCTATCTATCTATCTATCTATCTATCTATCTATCTATCTATCTATCTATCTATCTATCTATCTATCTATCTATCTATCTATCTCCAAAAGAGTCAGTAAACAATGTTGCATTGTACAGCATGTCTTCATTCAAATCCCAGACTTGATAAAAGTGTTGACAACACAGGACTGTAGGGTTGGAAATGTGCCGTTTGTAATATTTGAAGGTCTTATTGGAAGAGCAACAGAGCGCAGACGATATCACTTGTATGATCAGTCTAATCATTGAGTTTAAAGACAAATATCCTCATGAGTGCAATATTTCACACAGGAAGAAAGATGCAGGCAGCTCATTATATTTATTGGTAATTTTTATCAGGAGCATGTCAGCAAAATGCAATAAGTAAGAGGGATCTATATCCTATATTATTTCATTTATTCTGAAAAAAAATATTAATGTAACACTGAAGGAGGAGGCTTTTGTTGTAAGCGTTTGTGACAATGATTAACTTTTGCATTTCCCCGTATTCTTTAGCTATAAATGTCACTCTTGTCTTCAATGAGGGCCTAATTTTTTTTATTTAATTTGGTTAATGGAGTGGTAGTCAACACATAGCCAAGCTGAAAGGATAAAATGCTAATGTGTCATGTGCTAATCTTTGATGATGCTTTTCATGTCTTTTCAACTTAACTTATTGTCTACTTTCAAAATTAAATTAAAAGTGGCAAAACAACTTTGATGCATATGGTTCCTATGAAAGTCACAGTATAACTACTTTAAATGCTGTGTTGTATCAACTTCAAATCACCTTACCTATTCTGTGTACTAAGTGTGATATTTTATTTTTCATTTTTCAAATTAAACTATTTCATCTAATTGACAAAGCCATGATGACTTCTCAACCATTTTGGAACTCCTTTTGGTGGGATGTCAAATATTTTAAACCCACTTATTATGCGGTTGAAATCTTAACTCCTATAGTTTGCTCACTGGGCTGGGATAGGTCACTTTACCTTTCAGTGATGTGTAGGGCTTAATATAAACAGTTTGTTTGCAGACTAATTAAAACTGTTCTTTAATTAAAATTAAATGCATTTTTGTTTCAGTTTAGGGGAAGAAAATGGTTCCATTTGTAACAGTTTCAGCAGAATAGATGGATGAAATTCTTCTGTTTTGCCAAAAATTAGGCATAATAATATAATTACAGGCAGAAACATGAAATGTCCCAATGTAAAAACAGATGTAGTATACTGTTATAACTTGCTTTATTCCTGCATTTCACACTTACAGTACATTAGCAGCTCAGTCAACTTATACTTATCAAATTTAAGTGTCCCTAAGACAACATCACATAGTAAATCAGCAGTTGTCAGATGAAGATGATGAAATTTCATCATTATGGTACAAAAATAAGTGATCACCTTTTTATTGAACTTTGAACAAGACACATTATTTTGTTTAATTAATACTTATAAAGCACCAAATATATCTTAGTTTTTTCTCACAGTTTTGCTTTAAGAACTAGTTACTACTTATACTATTAATATCATAGACCATAGCTTTATTTTTATTGTAGTAATCATACCTTTCCTTTTTGGCTAATGGTTAATATCCATAAATAAAATTGTTTTACATCTCTTCTGTCAATGTGATGATTTCATATCCTTTTGTAAAGTAAATGTTGTGGCATATTAATTACCTGTTAACAATTTCAGCTCCTGCTTTAAAACAACTATTAAGCATATAAAAGATGATCACTAAAGATGTTTTCAAAGTTACATTTTGTTAAATGAAGCTTGACAGTAACATTCAGCATATTGTAGGATGTTCTAATGCAAATAATAAGGTACAGAACAAATGTTTACTTACAGTTCAGCTGAACTAACACCAAGCCTCTGTATTTTGTGGTTTCTCATATAGTTTTAAAAGGGAGCAATTTTATTAAAATTTAAGAAACTCATCTTAAAGTATGCTTTTCCAGAAACAATAAGGTGACAATCCTTGACAAATCAAGGGAGGTTATGATTAAGATTGAAGGAGATGAACCTTTATAGGTCAAACAAGTGGAGATTAAAAGGTGCCATGATTGAATTGTTTACAATGATGAAAGAAATTAGTTTGGTGAATCACATTTAAAAATAAAGTATTTGAGTGAAAAATAGGTGACACTGAGGCTTGTTTAGGGTAGAAATGTTAGAAGAGTTTTTTATCACTCAGAGAGCCATGAACATGTAAAGTAAATTTCCAAGTTATGTAGTTGATATAAGGACTTTAGGGCTATTCAGAACTTGATGATGAATTTCCCTTTAATAAAGCAGAATCATTCTCTAGATCACAGTTTTTCCAGTCACATGCATGCTATTGATCTTCTTGCTACTGTCTGTGCAGCCACTGGCCTAGCATATTTAGTCTAAATATTTAAAAGCACTGCTATGCAGAACCACTGCCTTATTTGCTCTGTTTTTTTGAGTTGTACACATGTGTATAGATTTGTAAAGTGACTTGTGACTGGGTGTTTTGTAAAAGGTAGTATGAAATAATGTTTCATTGATTTATCGATTGTTTGTTGCAATTTGCAATTTAAAATAGATGGACTTGCATCATCATAGTTTGCTTACTGTATAATGAAGAATTTCTCATGAAATTGTATTAGTTGGTTGAAGAGACTTCAGTTTTCTCTTAATGGTGTTAAGAAATTAATTCAGGTTGATTTGTGATTCTAAATTGTGTTGGTATAAACAAGTGTAGTTTTCTGTGTGAGTATAACCCAGATGAGACAACCCTCATTCATGGTCAGTTCCTGCCTTGTGTCTGATGATGCCAGGATAAAGATTTAATTCCCTGCAATCCTGCTGTTGATAAAGCAGGTTCAGAAAATAGATTCATTGTTGGCTGATGGGGTATCACAGCTTCAGGGTGACTTACAAGACACTGTAGTAATTGAAAGCTCTAGCAGTATAGCAGCTTTTGTATTCAGCAATTCACTGAAGGCTTGTAAAATTACTGTTCTTTAAAAGTGGCAGAGGATGTTAGATATGGTCTCCTGAATGTGATACTAATTCAGATTACCTGCAAAAAAACATATGTAACTTTTATAGTAATCAATATAACAAGCCAAAAATAGCTGCTTTGAGAAGTTTAAATGTGGACATTCTGAGCAGTCTTTGCATCTGACTAGTACACTACCATACAATATGTGTTTATTTGACTTTAATTTGTTTGTGGGTTTTTTCTTTCCTCTGAACAAGTTAATAAGTTTACAAGTTGGTTATCTTATTTTCTGCTTCATCTATTGCAACTGTATCTACTGTAAGATCTTTTTTGTAGTGTTTTAAATCAGGACTTGTCTACTGTTCTTGATTAAGTTCCAAAAGCCTTTCATTAATCACACCTTATAATCTCTTGCTATTGTATATTTGGGATGCGTCTATGTGCTCATCAAGAATATGTTAATGAATCCTTTGTGTAATCATGACATTTTGTGAATAGCAAAGAAAATGATCATTGCTGGTTTTGCAGATTTGCTAAATTCTGTTTGCTATGCTCCCTCGATATATCTTGGCTAAATAAAATATTTCTATACATTGCTGGAGTCTAAAGTCACTTTTATGTACAAGAGATGACCTGAGATGAGTACAAGAGATGAGATGCTTCATAAGTGTGGATATTCATCTTCTTTGCATGTATGTATAGGTGTGTGCATTTCATCTCCGCTAGAGTATTTGGGAGCCTTAAGCTCATTATAATGTATCTAAGCTCATTTAATGTAAAGAACAGTATCCTAATATTTAGGAAGAAAATTGCTTACTGTCAAATATGAGGAAAGAGAAAATTCATTATAAATGTTGTGTGGGATTCTCCTTGAAACAGCATTCCAGCAATCCTTTTATAACTGTATTACCGTAGTATTAGAGTGTTGTACCGTGTTAGCCATTATGAATGTAGTGAGAAGTCAAGCACAATGACACCTTCTATTGGCTAACTAAAAAGATTCAATTATGCATACTTTTGAGGCAACTCAGGCCCTTTCTTCAGGCAAGTTACCCAACTCAGAGTAACATTATGTATTAATATTGTACATTTGTGTTATTTAATCACGTTCTTAAGATAATATGTGAAGAAAATGTACTTACTGAAATTTATAATAAAAAGAGTTAACATCATTCACAGGAAAGAAAAAGAATGAAAAAGCAAATTTCAACATCTAGCAAAAACTTATAAAAGGATGTGTTTGATATGGATGTTTTTTACAATTTTGACACACATCAATTTATGTTGCTAAGTGTAGCTGTACTTATGTTTAAAAAATTTGTCTCCTAGTGGCTTGCAGTTGAGGCAAATGGGGGACCAGAAACATGAAAAGTCCTCAAAGTTGAGAATCTTGTAGGCTATTGACTTACATCTAAAAATTGTAGTGAGAAGTCAAGCAAAGTTTACATCTTGCCTGAAAAAGGGTCCTGAGTTGCCGCAAAAGCTTGTATATTGTAATCTTTTAAGTTAACAAATAAAAGGTGTCATTGTGCTTGACTTCTCACTAACTGTATTACCGTTACAGTAGTATTACCCATATTTTAACACTTCCTATCAGATGAGCCAAGTTGGTTAAGGTTGGGAAAGGTGGCTAGAAAACTGTATCCTAAGCAAGTGTGAACCAAATAGGTTGAACCATATACCAAAGGAATAAGCTACCAAGTAGTGTGGTAGACAGTAAGACTTTAGGGACATTCAAAACTAGATTTGATATTATTAATAGAATTAAGTGGATAGGACTTACAAGCTTTGTTAAGCTGAATGGACTGTTCTTGTCTAGATTGTTCTAATGTTCTAAAATATTGCAGCTAGCTTCTCACCTATCTCTGTTAACTGCAGAAATCTTTGACTAAAAAAGTACAAAAAACTACAATAAACACTGAAACAGCAGAAGAACACTTCCACGTAATTGTGGGTAGTCCTGGATACAGCACTACTCCATCACTGGAATACTCCATTGTGTAAACTGCAAAACCTTCATTAAATTTATAGCTGCGTCAGCACACTGCACCCACAAAAACCAAAAATGCAGGTCTGTATATTCACTAGAACATACCTTTGAAGGGTTCTTGCTCGGATCTGTTCATGATTAATTTAGTAGCTGAATGAAGTGGAAAATAATATTTTGGTTGCTAAAATCAACAAAATTAATTATTCCCCACTTCCACCACTGACAGCATTTTTGAGGATGTGTTTCCATATACAGATGTTCCGTTGATTTAGGTCATCCAAGTCACCCTCTTGAGGTGTTTTTTGTCTTGTATGTAGCATGCAATAAGCAGCATTTTGTTCAAATCTCACACCAAGATTTACATGCTGCCATGCATGTGAGCCTTGGATTTGTCACCTTCAGGACTCAGTAGAGGTTAAGCAATACCACACTGGGCTAAGAGAAGATGCTGTCACTAACTGTTGTTTCTCTTCCACCCACAGCATCAAGAGAAACCTTAGCAACTGGCCTTACCCCCGCTGGTCAAGACCAGAAAGAAAGGAGCATGTCCAGAGAGCAGACTGTAAAGTGAAAGTTGCTTTAGAGCTGCCTGAAGCCTGTTGTCTAAAATTTGCGAAAATTGTGAGGCTGGATTGGCTGAATTTATGTTCACTGTGTTTGAACCCTTATGCTTTCTTTTGCTTTTCGTTAAACAAGGAGATCTCCAACATTTATTGTGGGCTCCTGTACTCTATCTGGCTGTGACAATGCCTATTTAAAAGAAACATAGTCATGTTTGTCTTTTTTCATTCAAATGCATGCTTCCAGAAACTCCCCTAAATCAAATGTGCAGTCAGTCTAAACACTTTCTTCAAATCAAATTAAATGTGTGCAAGTGCACTATGATAGAATGTCATCCCACCCTAAATTAAATTTTAATTGGGTGCCAAATGCTTCCAGGATCTTTGAAATGGGTAAGGCTTGTTCAGAAAATGTACACATACTGTATACATACTATGAAAGAGGCGGCCCATATCACTAGGTTAAACCACATCATGCAGTATCATGTTACATTGTGCTTTTTGTTGATGCCTGTACTCTTTATTTTTCTCACGTCACGTTTTGTTTGGAGCTATGTAGTACATCTTCATTATGTGTTTAGTTGCTTTTGATCGCTTCCATAAAAAGTTGCCTATTGTGGGGCATGAACAAGAAAATGAACAATGGCCCAGCTTTTTCCTTAAAATATAGGTTTAAAATTAATATATGCAGAATAAAATGGTTGCAGAATTTAACTGGTGCAACATATTGTCAGTTGCCTTTTTAAATAAACACCAGAAAAAGCATTTATTTTTTTCTATGTATTTTGATTTGGTCTGAAAGAGCTTTTTTAGATGTTTATCCTCACGATTTTATGGTGTTATTGTGCATAACTTTGCACGGGTAATAGTATTCATGACTTTTGGCACTACTTTTAGCTATGATATTTTCACATATGCAGACTTAATTCGTATAATTTCTTTTTGCATTGTAAACTTCTCTTTCTTTACCTAACAATGAAGACATTTCTCTCTTATTTACGTATACAGTATGCTGCAAACAGGTGAGAGGTGCTTAATTCTACTTATGAGTGCAGTGAAAAAGTAAATTCTGGAATGGTCTGTTTTTTGGCTGTAGCAGTTTGGGTTGACCGCAGTTAGGTTCTGCAACAAGATGAGCTAGGACAATGAGGACACATATAATATCAAGAGTATGGGGCAAAAAGCTGTAGTGCTTCTCTTCTGCAAAACAAAGCGAGAAACAGTGCCTGGTGTCTCGAATTCAAACAATGAAAAGAGGAAGTCCCATGCTGCCACTTTGTTGCACGGCCAATGTGCGCCCCAAGATTGGAATCTGTGAGTTCAATAATCTACTGTATATTTTATTTACTTATTGCTAAATTGTGGCTGCTTGTTGCATTTTGTTTCTAGTATATGTTCCATTTGCATGTTTTGTTGTTTGAGACATGGTGACACAGTGGTTAGCACTGCTGTCTCACAGCTCAGATCACATATTTGACCACAATAATTGATCCAGCATAGCTGGCAGACTTTTCCCTAGCTGTCAGTGACACCTAAAAGACTATTGCACCATTATAATCCATTCAAAGCGAACCGAATTCAGCAGGGTTCACTCATCACTAATCACCACTAACCTGTCTTGCGTGGTTTTCTACAATGGTTTTGGACAGAAATTCTGTTATAAGTACATTTTTAAATATTAAGCACTTTTAGTTTTCCTCTTGTTTTCTTCTGAAGAAGAAAATTAATATATATATTGTAAAAGAAGCCCAGACACAGAAAGACACACAGACCAACAATGTCCCAAAAGCACACATGTTTATTAACGTTCTTCTAGCTCACATTACACAAAACCACAATATAGCTCAGTCTGTCCTTTTCTTCTCTCTGTTCTTCTCTGCTGCCTTCACTCCTCTCTCGGAAGCTCTGTCCTGTGCCACCCGACTCAAGCTCCCCAAATGGAGTGATGCAGGCTGCTTTTATACCGCACCCAGAAGTGCTCCAGGTGCTTGTCGAAAAACATCCAGCAGCACTTCTGGGTGTGGCGGAAGTGCTGCTTGGGAATCCAGCTCCTCTTCTGGCAGCACTTCTGGGTGTGGCGGAAGTGCTGCATGCCATGGATCCGGAGCTGTCCAGGCACCCCCTGTCGGTGGCCCCGATGTAAACCAGGGGGGCTACCCTCTCGTGTCCCTCAAAAGGACATCCCGACTGGGCAAGGTCTTGGGCCGTCTATTACAATATATAAGTTGCTAATTTCATGTCATTTAACTACCTTGTGTTTTTAAGGTTAAATGCAATAATAATTTATTAACTTTAATAGCACACACTACAGAGAAGAGGTAATGTTTTACTGCAATGTTTTTAAGTTTGAGGGGCTTCTTTGTTTTATCTATTTAGCCATAGAGAAGCAGGTAAGAGGATCACATTCCATCTCCAATGCTGTTCTGGAACCCTCTTGTTCAAGAACACCACCATCTTAACATTACTATCAGCAAGGTTATGTAGTGACCCTGGACAACTCTAATGTTAAAATAAGAAAATAATGGTTTAGATAATGCTCATATAAGTACTTAATGTATTGATGCTGTATTACACAGGTTTCTACAAACATACGGCATAGACTGTTACATTATATATGCTAAAAAATTTTGAGTAACCATCAGCATTTTGCAAGGCCTGAAATCTTCAGAGCATGATATGCACATGCCCTTGGATTATCCTTTGGTTTGAATATCAACAGGAAATATATGTTGATAATGGCTTTCTTTTTAAATGGTATAATTTGTCTAGATATTCAGAAGCATTTTCAAAGGAAATGATACAGGGCCTCCGGAATATTTAAAGTATTATAAATATATTTGCATATTTTCAGACAGTGTGCCATAGATTTTCTTACAACCCTAATTGGCACATTAATTACAACTTGCGGAAGACATGGTGGTAATCGGGGTTAATTACAGTCGAAGTAGGTTCAGGTGGGTAAGATGACCTTTTAAAAATTATCGACTGGAAATGCAACTGAATAAATGACCATTTGAAGGCCTGTTCTGTGGCACAGCATGGCATAACACTGTGCAGTGTTCAGAATGCTGACTGCAGTTTTAGGGCTGTGTGTTATAAGGGGTTCTATTTAATTTAAAAACTTTTCAAATACTTGTGTAGTCTACAACCTATTTAGCTACAATTAATTTAATAGACACACTGTGCCTCCTAGCTGTTTATACTTGTGGTCATTAAGCTCCCTATTACAATATATATTAATTGCCTCTAATTGTCATAATTTTTGAAAAATGTCACTTGACACGTTTTGAAAATATGATATCGAAGAACACGATATACTTTTCTGTATTTATTTTAAAGTAGGTCATTACAAAATTTCAAATTTTCAAAACATTTACATTGCAAAGTTTTATGAAAGGATATTTTCATACCTACTGTATTACTTTATTTCATTATCATTTACTTTGATGTGGAGTGTAAGAGTGTGGGAGTAAAGTGCCTGCTGGGAACAATTCTTTGCCCACATCACATTTTTCACACTTCTCAATTAACATCTGATTAACCTGATTGCTGTACACCAATACCTTAGAGCAAATTCACAGATCAATTAATATCTTATATTCCACAATGATAAAAAATACAGTATATATTTTTTATTCTGAGTTTTGAAAATCAAACTTTTTAAATCATTAAATATACAATTTACCAAATAAATAATGGGGAGTTAAGCAATTCAACTTTTAATTAATAGTATAATCGATTAACAATATTTGTCAACAAATCAATATGGGCATTATGTAGTTTCCTGTTCTCAAAACATATTCAGGTAATAATTAATTTATATTGGTGTTTTGGAATGGACCAGAGTATTGGTTCCAAAGCAAGAGAATATTTTTTTATTTGTTGTATGGTATCAATTCAGTCTTGAAATGGTTCTCCTTATTGCATTCTGTTATCCCACTCATTCCATCTGTTTGGGAGATACAGATGGCGGCCCTTAACAGAGCAAATTACTCAGTCATTAAATGTCTGTTCTTTGCTTGTGCGCTGATTCTGTAATCATTTGACCAAATCAAGCCTATTAAAGTCCAGTTTTTACTTTCCTTATTTTAAAGACATCAGTTTAACAAACCAATTATGAAGTCAAAGGAATTGTCTGTAGACTTCCAAGACAGGATTGTCTCGAGGCACAAATCTGGGGAAGGTTACAGAAAGATTTCTGCTGCTTTGAAGGTCCCAATGAGCACAGTGGCCTCCATCATC
Organism: Polypterus senegalus; assembly: GCF_016835505.1. Taxonomy (NCBI): domain Eukaryota; kingdom Metazoa; phylum Chordata; class Cladistia; order Polypteriformes; family Polypteridae; genus Polypterus; species Polypterus senegalus. The sequence goes on along the minus strand of NC_053167.1, from coordinate 58,759,152 downwards.
CGTAAGTGGAAGAAGTTTGAAACCACCAGGACTCTTCCTAGAGCTGGCCAGCCATCTAAACTGAGCGATCGGGGTAGAAGGGCCTTAGCCAGGGAGGTGACCAAGAACTCGATGGTCACTCTGTCAGAGCTCCAGAGGTCCTCTGTGGAGAAAGGAGAACCTTCCAGAAGGACAACCATCTCTGCAGCAATCCACCAATCAGGCCTGCATGGCAGAGTGGCCAGACGGAAGCCACTCCTTAGTAAAAGGCACATGGCACATGGAGTTTGCCAAAAGGCACCTAAAGGACTCTCAGACCATGAGAATCAAAATTCTCTGGTCTGATGAGACAAAGATTGAACTCTTTGGTGTGAATGCCAGGCGTCACATTTGGAGGAAACCAGGCACCGCTCATCACCAGGTCAATACCATCCCTACAGTGAAGCATAGTGGTGGCAGCATCACGCTGTGGGGATGTTTTTCAGCGGCAGGAACTGGGAGACTAGTCAGGATAAAGGGAAAGATGACTGTAGCAATGTACACAGACATCCTGGATGAAAACCTGCTCCATAATCGCTTTTGACCTCAGACTGGGGCGACGGTTCATCTTTCAGCAGGACAATGACCTTAAGCACACAGCCAAGATATCAAAGGAGTGGCTTTAGGACAACTCTGTGAATGTCCTTGAGTGGCCCAGCCAGAGCCCAGACTTGAATCCGATTGAACATCTCTGAGAGATCTTAAAATGGCTGTGCACCGAAGCTTCCCACCCAACCTGAAGGAGCTTGAGCGGTGCTGCAAACACGAATGGGCGAAACTGGCCAAGGATAGGTGTGCCAAGCTTGTGGCATCATATTCAAAAAGATTTGAGGTTGCAATTGCTGCCAAAGGTGAATCGACAAAGTACTGAGCAAAGGCTGTAAATACTTATGTACATGTGATTTCTCAGTTTTTTTATTCATTACACTACCCTGCTGCACATCTTTCCCAACTCGGTCCCTCTGTCTAGCCAATCGGTACAGATCCTTTTCTCCCTCCTTAGTGTCCAACCTCTCATACAACTCATCATACGCCTTTTCTTTAGCCTTCACCACCTCTCTCTTCACCTTGCACCTTATCTCCTTGTACTCTTGTCTACTTTCTGCTTATCTCTGACTATCCCACTTCTTCTTTGCCATCTTCTTCCTCTGTATACTCTCCTGTTCTTCCCTATTCCACTACCAGGTTTCCTTTTCCTCCTTCCTCTGTCCAGATGTTACGCCAAGCACCATTTTTGCTGTCACCCTTACTACATCTGCTGTAGTTTCCCAACTGTCTGGTAACTCTTCACTACCACCCAGTGCTGTCTCACCTTCTCTCTAAACTCAACCTTGTAGTCTTCCTTTTTCAACTTCCACCATTTGATCCTTGGCTCCGCCCTCACTCTCTTCCTCTTCTTGATCTCTAACGTCATCCTACAGACCACCATCCTATGCTACTTAACTACGCTTTCACCTGCCACCACTTTGCAGTCTTCAATATCCTTCAGATTGACTCTTCTGCATAGGATGTAATCTACCTGTGTGCATCTTCCTCCACTCTTGTACGTAACCCTATGTTCCTCCCTCTTCTTAAAATACGTATTCACCACAGCCATGTCCATCCTTTTGGCAAAATCCACTATCCTGTGACCTTCTTCATTCCTCTCCTCGACACCATACTTACCCATCACCTCCTTGTCTCCACTGTTCCCTACACTAACATGCCCAATGAAATCTGCTTCAAGCACCACTTTCTGTCCCTTGGGTACACTGTTCATCACTTCATCCAACTCACTCCAAAAATCTTCTTTCTCATCCATTGCACAACCAACTTGCGGGGCATATGCACTAACAACATTCATCATCACACCTCCATGTGGTATAGCGGGTCCACAGCTCACTGAGCAAAGGCCAATCATTTTTAGATAAATAATCCCCGCTCTCGCTGCGGCTTAACGAGGGGGCGTTGAGCCATGGCGAGCCGCAGGACGCTCAGGGGTGTGGTCCTTTCTCACCGAGTGCACAGGTGAGGAATTGCCCACATCCGTGATTGCTCCTGTGGCTAATACGTTACAGTTGTCATGGCCCCTCGTCATTTAAAAGAAGTGCAAGTCGGTCGGGAGGGGGGAGAAGGGGAAAAGAAAGAGAAGGAAATGGAGGTTGGAAGCAGGAAGGTGAGAGAAGAGAGAGCGCAAGCAAATCGGTGCAACCAGCCCTATAAGTGCGTTTTCATGTTTTGGTCTCTTTAAGATGGTAATGCCAACCTGACATCATTGTGAATATTGTTGTGTGTGATTGTATGGGGTGGAAGCAGAGCTTCTCTTGCAGTGGTTTAAGGTTTTGCTGCTCTTTTCTGAAAAAGAACTATGTTGAGCAGCAAGATAACAGGCATTTGAAAAGAAGTACAATTAGCATTAAATAAAACACTGACAAAATAACCAAAATGCATTTTACAAATGTTTTGATATTTAGATAAGACCTACAGGGTGAGCCAAAATGAAGTACCACATTTCTCAAGGTCATTGTGAGAGGTAAAGTCAGCCTAGTTGGTTGGGCGGGGGGGTCCTTTGATAGGCGATTCCTTGTAATTTTCAGTCGGTAACATGCCTTGATCTGGTGTGCACCATGCTTTCACTGTGCCCAGAGGGGACTGGACGGTCTCATGGTCTGGAACCCCTACAGATTTTATTTTTTTTCTCCAGCTTTTGGAGTTTTTTTGTTTTTTCTGTCCACCCTGGCCATCGGACCTTACTTATTCCATCCATCCATTTCCTAACCCGCTGAATCCGAATAGGGTCACGGGGGTCTGCTGGAGCCAATCCCAGCCAACACAGGGCACAAGGCAGGAACCAATCCTGGGCAGGGTGCCAACCAACCGCAGGACACACACAAACACACCCACACACCAAGCACACACTAGGGCCAATGTAGAATTGCCAATCCACCTAACCTGCATGTCTTTGGATTGTGGGAGGAAACCGGAGCGCCCGGAGGAAACCCACGCAGACACGGGGAGAACATGCAAACTCCACGCAGGGAGGACCCGGGAAGTGAACCCGGGTCTCCTAACTGCGAGGCAGCAGCGCTACCACTGCACCACCGTGTCGCCCATACCTTACTTATTCTATGTTAATTAATGTTGACTTATGTTTATTTTTTATTGTGTCTTCTATTTTTCTGTTCATTTTGTAAAGCACTTTGAGCTACATTTTTTTGTATGAATATGTGCTATATAAATAAATGTTGATTGATTGATTGAAAGCGTTCTTCAAAAACAACAAATCCATCATCACTATGCAACGCACCTCCTGAACACACTTCAGCATTCCTCAAAACAGTGATTTACCAAATCAGAAAACAATTCATCAGTGTGTGGCTAAATTTAAACAGACAGGTACAACATTGAACAGAAAATCTCCAAGCAGTCCTGAAAGGACATGAATTTTGTAGTCTCCTAGACATTCAGCGGGCAAACATGCTTCTGCCTTAGGCATTTCCGACACGTCTTTGAGGAGGATTTTGCATGAGGACCTTAATTTCAATCCTTACAAAATGATGGTAGTGCAGGAACTCGCAAAGAAAGACTGGGAGGGCTGTAGTGAGTTGTGTGTAAACATTCTGCAAACCTTTCATCGAGATGCCATCGTCATGTGCAATGACGAGGCACATTTCCATTTGAATGGTTGCATAAAATAAGCAAAACTTTCACCATTGGGCTGAAACCAACACTCGTGAACTTCATCAGAGACCCCTTCACAGTGAGTGTGTTGGCGCGCCACTGCAGAATTTGGCATTGTAGGCCCTTACTTTTTTGAGGAGGGGGGAGCAATGGTCACTGTCACTTCAGAACGTTACATTAAAATGCTAGAGAACTTTTTGTGGCCCTAGCTGGAAGAAATGGATGTGGTGGATGCCTGGTCTCCACAGGATGGAGCAACAGCTCATACGGTGCAGAGATCCATGCAAGTTTTGTGGGAGATGTTTCTGGGGAAGCTGATCTGTCTGCACGGCAATGTTGGGTGGCCTTCACATTTGCCTGATCTCGCTTCATGCGATTTCTTCTAGTGGGGCTCTCTCAAGTCGAAGGTACACACCGACCTCAAAACCTTGAAGCCTTAAAGGACTCTATTCACCATGAAATCACTGCTATTCCCCTTGAAATGGCTGAATGAGTCATGCAAGCATCGGAAATTGTCTCGCTAATGATGTCCACCACCTTGAAGACATCATTTTTAAAACACAGTGAAAAAAATCTATTTTGTATACCCTTTCTTGTGTCATAATGAAATTTATTTTATCTTGTTGCGTTTTTGTAGAATAAACATTTGAAATGTGGTACTTCTTTTTGGCTCTCCCTGCACATGAATAATATGATAATTACTTTAACTGGAAATTATAGGTCCAGAGATATTTTTGTTTTAAATGCTATGAAAAGTGGCTGTGTATTTTTTTCAACTGATAAAAGATATGCGCAGATTTACACAAGCCCCCTACTTGCTGACACAGAAGACTCTAAGTCTTCCTCCTTATCTAGAAGTGTAAGATACTGTAGCTTTATAACCCCAGATGAGGGGCAAGTTACCTTGGGGACAGGAAAGAGAGGAGAGGAGAGGTTGGGAGCATGCACTGATAGCGCATTGCTGCACCCACCACATGCAGAACCACCTGGATTGGAACCCGAGTGCAGTGGGTGACACTTCAGCACCACACTGGAACAGTGTGAGGTTTTTTTACAGTGGAAAGATAATTTCATGAGCACTGAATGAGAGAAGAGTTGCACTGAGCCAAATAGCCTTGGGGACAGGAACGTCATCACAGGCCAGTATAGCCATATAAGATAAGTGAATGAGCTGATCAGAGAGGTAAGTTAAACTAAAAATGCCTTGGGCTACTGCAAAATCTTCAAGCAGAAATTAGCTGCTTGGGATAGCAACACACATAAAGAATGTGTTGCTTATATTCAAAATAAGACAACCCAGGTGTTATGGTGTGAATTGTCACACTCTATTTTGCTTTTGCTTATGGCACTAATTATAGGGATAATGATTAAGGAAAAAAGTTTACTGAGCCTGATCCCTTGCCTGCATGTTTGCTGTATTCTGCCACCAGAAACTAGGAAAAGTGTCCATTAATTAGGCTGCTGTCATACCTATGTGAAGTTGGACCACAGTTATGGATGCAGATTCATTGCAACTGTAAACTATATATAACCAAGTATTTGTCAGTGTTGAGCTTAATTTGTGTCAGGTTGTAAGCTGTCAGCACTTTGGGTCCTCCTAATGTGCTCCAGGACCCCAACACCTACATATTTGTTTTAATTTTTATTTTATTTAAATTTTATAGTAGTAGTCTACATAATACTACTCATATCTCTTTTTTGATTGGTTGATATGAAAAAGAAAAGTTGCATCAAAAAACGTTTGAAGCTGAACAAATAGAAAAAAAGGTCAATGCAATTAAATAAAAAGCCGGTTCTGGCACAGCAATTGTAGATCCTGACATGGAGGTTGAGAGATAAATGGAACAGTAGTGAGCAGGGACGTCTTAAAAACTCTAATACACATGTGCTGCACAGAGTGAAACAAGAGAACAATTTAAGAATGTAAGGTATCCAACTGTAAATGATAATTTATGCATGAGTGTATGAATGTAAACAGCACTTATTTCATGTTTTATTGCACTCTTTTGCCCATCTTGCCATTGTCGCCATGCCCCCAAACCACCCTTGTCAGTCACTAAGAGCTACGGCACCTCATGATTTACAATTAAGCATTGGGTAAGAGTAGGCAAATAATTAGGGCAACAACTGTATGACATATAACTGTGGGTCAGCAGTGAAAGAGTATGTGCTTTGAAACAAGAGATTTATTTTTTAAGGGAAGGTTGCTAAGAAGTCTTTCAACAATAACACAGTGTTCACATTGCAGAACATAAAAGAGCCTGTTGGTGCACTGTCTGCTGTTGTGAGATGCCATGGTTATTTTCCTCAAAATAGAAACTCAGAACCGTAGAGATTATCATGAGAGTATTGTGTTTTTGCACATAGATTAGTAGAGACATAAAAAGCAGTTTACACACATTATTTTTTAAAAGATATGTAGAAATAAAATTGGATTGAGGTTAGTAAGTCTAGATCTTTTCAGTATTTCTACAGATGTGTATCAGGAACCAAGTCATTTGTTAATTGACTAGCAATGCATACTTAGCTATGCTTCGGCTAGCTTGAATATAGAACTTTACTAACAGATAATATTTCCTGTTTCATTTTATGTACCTACCTTCCTTTGTTGCCTTTTACTCAGGTACAGAACACTCAATTATACTCACCTAATACAGTTTTTCCCAACCTCGGTCCTGGGGGCACACTGTGGCTGCAGGTTTTTTTTCCAACCAGTTTCTGTTTTTAATTGGACTCCTGGGCTAATTAAGTGATGTGTTATTTCCCAAGTTCTGTGTTTTGGGAACAATATAGAAATTATATATTTCTCAGTTTTTTATTTTTAATAAATTTGCAAAAACCTCAAGTAAACTTTTTTCATGTTATCATTATGGGGTGTTGTGTGTAGAATTCTGAGGAAAAAAATTAATTTAATCCATTTTGGAATAAGGCTGTAACTAAACAAAATGTGGAAAAAGTGATGCGCTGTGAATACTTTCCGGATGCACTGTATCTGTGAGAAACTATATATATATATAGTGACAGATCGGGGGCACTATTGCTCCCTTGAACCCCTGTCCACGACTTCAGATACCAGATAAAAGTCCAAACGGTGACTTTATTAAATTGCCACAGTGCACAAATCACCCTCTTTTCCACTATACTCATACAATAAATCACAATAAATCAATCCTCCACTCCCAGACGCGTTGCCACCCTTCAACCCAGCTCAGCTTGCCGTCTGGGAGCTCCCACAATCCTTTTATATTCCCTGACCCGAAAGTGTTCCCAATCCCCAGTCCATGTGATCTTGCATCACTTCCGGGTCAGGTAAAAAGTCCTTTTCTTCACCCCGGAAGCCCGTCATTTCCCTTGTCCATGTGACTTGGACGTACTTCCAGGGTGTAGGGTAAATAACCGTTGTTCCCCCGTGCAGCATCTCCTAGTGGCCCCCATGGTATCCAGCAGGACTGCGTATAAAAACTGCAATGTCCATGATGCCCTGCTGGTCTTCGGGGAACCTCCATACTGCAGGGAGGGCTCCACCTGGCGGCTTGGGGGTATTGGCTGGGATAAACGGCTGGCCATACACCACTATATATATATATATATATATATATATATATATATATATATACACAGTAATCCCTCGCTATATCGCGCTTCGACTTTCGCGGCTTCACTCTATCGCGGATTTTAAATGTAAGCACATCTAAATATATATCACGGATTTTTCGCTGGTTGCGCTTTCTGGACAATGGGTCTTTTATTTAGGTTACATGCTTTCTCAGTTTGATTGCCCAGTTGATTTCATACAAGGGACGCTATTGGCGGATGGCTTAGAAGCTACCCAATCAGAGCATGTATTACATATTAACTAAAACTCCTCAATGCTATAAGATATGCTTCCCGCGTGGCGCTTGTTTTGTTTGCTTCTCTCTGTCTCTCTCACTCTCTCTGCCTGACGGAGGGGGTGTGAGCAGAGGGGGCTGTTTACACAGTGGCTGTTTGCCTAGAAGATACGGACACTCCTCTACAAAATGCCGCTTTATCGCGGTGCTTCTGTATACTTAAAGTATGTATTTATTTTTTGTTTGCTTTTCTTAGCGAGCGCTCTCTCTGACATTATCTGCTCTTCACGATACTCCTTTGAAGATATGTTTGCATTCTTTTAATTGTGAGAAAGAACTGCCATCTCTGTCTTGTAATGAAGCACAGTTTAAACGTTTGACTAAAGGGTGTTATTTCATGTCTAGAGGGCTCTAATAATGTTAACAGTGTGGGAGAGTTTATAAGGGCTTAAAATATATAAAAATAACCATACAAACATATGGTTTCTACTTCGCGGAAATTCATTTATCGCGGCAGAGTCTGGAACGGATTAACCGCGACTGTATATATATATATATATATATATATATATATATATATATATATATATATATATATATATATATATGTATGTACCAAACACTTTTATGGGAATTATTCTTTTCTTTTTAACAATATTTTCATCTTGATTTTCATTCTGCTTTTTTAGGTCTTCAAATTGTTTAATGAATCAATTATTTACTAATTAGTGGGTCTGATGCTAAAGTAGTTGCAGCCTTTGATTATTCAGTGTTGTTTGCCTGGGTGTCTGCTCTGCTCATTTTTAATTGTCATTAATAAGATATGGCGAAGGGTTAAAACTGCACAGAGAAAGTTAACTCTGTTAATTCAAAATCTATAGCAAAAGCAGAAATATTTCTAAATGTCTTGTAAATGTAAAAATCAAGCGGATGTGCTTTTCTGAATGTACTGTAGAATAAAAAAAATAATACCACCTAATTAAATGAGATCAGTGTTATCAGTTGTTGTCACTGATTAGGAAACTGGTTGGAATAAAAACCTGCAGCCACAGTGTGCCCCCAGGACCAATGTTGGGAAACACTGACCTAATACAACATTTTGAACTGTAGTAGGAAAATTAAATTAGCTGGAGAAAGGCCCAAACAGATATAGTTATCAAGGTTTCTGGAGCTATGAGGCTACCCAATAAGTAGACATGTTTCCATAATTGTGGGTTATAGAATATTTGCTCTTTTTGTACTGGGGAATTATAAATTGAACTGTAGCAGATTTTAATGCAAGGACACTTTATTTTAATAATTTTATTGCTTAGAAAGCTTGAAATAAAAATGTCTTTATTCACATTAGCAGTTTCACCTTTCATATTAGAAATGATTCGCTTCTATTACATGAAATGAGACACTGCAGATCTCTCAAGCTTGTGATAGTTAACCATCCTGACAGCCAATTATTTAGCTGGTAATATCTACTACATGAAGATTTGCTGCATTTTGAATACATTTTTAAAAATTTCCTTCTACAAACATTGCCCATACAGGAGAAACTGTAGCATTGTTAAAATCTATTTTCTAATTGAATAACAATTATACTTTTGACGAAGTTCAATCTGAGCTCATGAGAAATCAATTAGTTTACATATAGCTGTTAGTCATTTGGATGATAATAATAATAAACGTTTCTTTCCTGTTCATTTGTGCTGGAGATGAGTCACTAACTAATTGATTTAATTATGGATGACCTTTTAATCAAGTAATTAAGTTTCCCCATTAATTGTGTTGCATTGAATTACTTTAAATTGGTTTTCTCCCCAATCCCCGTATCTATTATGCAAAGATTTAAAAGAGCTGATGGTTAGTATAAGTATAAAAGTAATTTAGTGAGATTTTTTTAAATGTTGTGCCTTACTTATAACAAGCTTGTTTCTTAACTGTTCCATTGACAAAACACCTGCTAGCCTTATTCCCACTAATTATAAAATTGCAGGTTTGTTTAAAAGCCACAAGCAATCGGCTAATTAACTTTCCAGTACAACCATAACTTCAGTAGTTTATTACACACTTGACAAAAGGTACTCAAGGAGAAATATCTTCAGGGAATATGACTTTATGTGGATTCCAGCTATTAAGGGTTGAAATGCACATGTGCATTAATATATATACTGTAAGTGCACTGATCTCACTTTAGTTTATACAGTCTAAATAGACACGAAAGCTACAAGCTTCCACTAGTGTACCTGTTCTAGTATTGCTCATGTGAAGTTCCCCAACTCTTCTTAAGAACACATAACATGAACTACAGACAACAACATTAAATGTTAATATTGTACATTTGAGTTATTTAACCATGGTCTTAGGATAATATTTGAAGAAAATGTCCTTACTGACATGTATGGTAAAAAGAGCTTACCTCATTCACAGGAAAGAAAAAGAATGAAAAAAGCAGATTTCAACAACTGGCAAAAACATATAAAAGGATGTGTTTGATTTTTTTCACAATTGTGACATACATCAATTTATGTTGTTAAGTTTAGCTGTACTTATTCTTAAAAATGTGTCTCCTAGTGGCTTACTGTTGAGGCCAATGGCGCACCAGAAACATGAAAACTCCTCAAAGTTGAGAATCTTGTAGCCTATTGACTTATATCTGAAGATTGTAGTAAGATGGCAAGCAAAATGACACCTTTTATTGGCTAACTAAAAAGATTACAATATGGAAACTTTCAAGGCAATTCAGGCCTCTTTGCTTGAAAAAGGGAAGAAATTGAAAATAATTAACACAGTATTTGACTTTAAGCATATATTTTTATAGAGCACGCATAGTAAATATTAAGTGAAAGGAAATCTCAACGCTGTTGTTGTTTAAAGGGTGGTGTTACAGTATATTCTGTCTCTGTCACAATACTAGGGTCTGCTAAGTCATTATTACTCTGTTTATAAGCTAAGGATATTGAACAACCAGTAGTAATATCTTTGTGAACAATGAGGTTATCTATTGGCCTATACCAATTTAGTGGAAAGAAAAACAATAATATTCCTGTAAAATTTGTTGTATTATACTTATAATAAGCTAGGTTGGGTTTGAAAGTACCTTTTGTCTTTAAATATGTTATGTGCTAATTTACTAACTTAGTTGCAGTTTTTTTTTAACCTTTCTCCTCCCCCTGCATATTTCTGGATGTATACCAATGAAGAATTATTTGTTCCACAGTTTACCTTCATCAATACAATATTGTTCAATTCAAAAGAATACACCGTGTTTTGTAATGACTATCAACAAAAGCCAAGTAACTAGGAAAAGCAGATATTGTGTATAGCATGATTAAAAGTAAGCAGCTTCAGTGACTTAAAATTATTATTATTATTACTTCACTAACAGTTACAACATTGAGATACAATTGGCTACATTTCTTTAATTAGATTGGCTGGCCCAGCACTGGCCAGTGGGTTGAGGGGTGGCTAATTGTCCGAAGTCTCTGAACAAATTTGTATCCTCATATGTGATAGTTTTGTATTTAGTGAGTAATGTAATCAGTTCTTGCATTTTGCTTTGTAGTTTGTACTACAGTACATTGTATTGTATTCCTTAGGTGATAATGATAGATTGGCCACCTAGTTCTGAGAAGAGTATTACTTGTGTTCTGTTTTGTGTGTTGTATTTACCCCATTGTTTGACACCCATTGCACACCCAACCTACCTGGAAGAGGGTCGCTCTCTGAATTATCTTAACCAATATTTATTGTATTTTTTTTCCTTACAAGTGTCTTTTTGGTTTGTTTGGGGGGGGGGGGTTCTTTGTCTTCTTAAAGAGTCAAAGGCTTGGGGGCTGTCAAAAAACAGGGCCTGTTAAACGGTGATATTTTCATAACGAAAACAAGAACTAGAACTAAAAATATTGTTTTTTGTTTTACAAGCACAAGAACTGAAATGAAGGCAAACAGAGAAACTAAAACAAAATAAAAAAAAGTTAGTAATATGTGAACGAACTAAAAGAGAATGAAAATTGGGTAAAATTGAAAAAAATACAGCAATAGCATTTTTGTTCAGTCCAGTTCAGTCGTATAGATGAGTTGTTTGTAGGTCACCCTGAGCGTTGAGTTATGTTGCGCTGTTTACCATCTTGCTGATCTTGTACGTTGGGCTTACTATAGTCACATAGCGCAACTTCCGTAAAGGACCGTTGATTGTTTATTGAGCACATTTGGTTCATCGGGTTGAAGCAATAAGCACATGAGGCTGATGATGGCGAGTTTTGCACAGATGTTAGCAGGTAGAAATCGAGAAAGTAACATGTGTAAATACTTTAATTACACTGCACGTGATAATAAAAGCAAATGTAGCAGGCCTCAAGAAGAAAAAGAGTCTTGGAGTTCCAGTGTAGGACCAGCAGGACGAGTACTTAGTGGAAGTCCAGCACTTCTCTGGCACCTTGACTACACTTCTGTACTGGCAGCAGAAATTGTGAACATACAGTCTGCTGGTACTAGTGGCTGAGGAACTTGTCTGTACACCTGCATCACAAGCGTTCATCGAAAAAATCTTTTCACCGTGTGGCTATCAACATGAACAAATCTCTCAAAATGCATAATGGTTTAAAACTTAACAGCAATGTGCTTGCACAGACTGGTTCCACAACCTCAGGGTTTGGTCTTAATTGAACTATACTGCCTTCCAAAAATATCAGCCATTGATAAAAAAAAATACAAATATTGTATATGAAAAGCATTTAGTTAGTTATATACACCTATTATCTTATGAAATTTCAGCTAGTATTTTTATTATCTGAACTCACTGACTTTTATTAAATGCAATTGGAGATAACAAAATCACTACAGGTGCTACAGGAATGGAACTACATGTCAAAAAACTCTTCTAACCCAGTTATAGGTCACACTACTATGGTAACAGTAGATACATGCTATGAATTGTGGTCAAAGATTTGAGAAAGAAAAGAAATTCCAAGATAAACCTCAAGGGTGTTGCAGTTAAGTTCAGAACTTTGCTATCATACACTTGGACACTTCTACATCTATTACGTTCAGCTGTTAATTATTTTCATAGTATAGTTATTGTGCTCAACTTATGTTAGCTCCTGTCTATCCTTTCCATTAATGACAAGACCACCACTGAACAGATGTTTATTGAGTGGATGCCCATTCATTATACACATGCGATCGCCATACAGAAAATCCAGGAACTGCTGCTGTTTTTGACCCACTCAAGCTGCACTCTAGGAACAACACTAAGTTGCTGCATTCAGAGTGATGTAATTCTTTAGACTTCCCAGTTCTCCCTCTGAAAGATGCACACACATAACACATTCTGAAGGTCCTACCTGCTTTGATACTCCCACTAATGATGATATTAGTCACTAAGCAACTTAATGAGGTGAGCAGTATGTCAAAAAAATGCCCACCCAGTGTACACATCTTAGCATGTATCTTGAATGCACATTCACTAGTTAAAATTGTAAGTGATACGAATCCTGATGCAATGTATTGTCCCTGAAATGGTTCTTTGAATATGAACTGCTGCAGCAACCTCATATTTGTAGTACATAAATACACCAGAAAATAAAAATTAAAATTAGACCTATGAGACTCCTTTCCTTAGATACTAGTGAAAGACATGAAAAAATGAACACACCTGCAATCTCGTAACAGTGAATAACATTTTTTATTGGTATCTTTTTTAAAATTATGAATAAATCAGCCACATATTTTAAATGCTGTAGACACTTTGCCTGCTATTGGGAATTTAACTGGAATTAATTGAATTCAAATTCATTCCTGAGTAATGTCTATGAAACATTTTCAACATGTTTTAGCTGGATTGTTCTTTATACAGCTGGGTGTTTAAACTGTTAATTAATGAGAGATTTTAATAGAGCTGCTAATTAATAAGTCAGAAAGTACCAGAAGGAAGTGGAGTGTGTTTTAAATTATAATATCACCTTTTTCTGGGTTTACTGCCTGCTTTTAAAATGTAAAGTGAGTTTTAATTATATGCAAATGACAGTAATCTATTTCTAACCAATTAAATGTAGCTCAACATTATTTAATAATTATCTCTCAAATAAAATATGAAAGCATCTGGCAATTGGTATTTGAGATTATTTCTCTTAATATGAACTGAATGCAAAAGAAGCAGTTATCTTGTATATAATTTCATCAAGGCAGCAATTGGAGAAGTGTATTTCTGCTTTCTTTTTTATGATCATTTTAAATTAGTTTAATGACTCTGTATATTCATCATCTTAAACCTTAAGCAGTAAGAAAATAATCATTTTATAAAGAGTGCAGTAACATATATGCTGGCTAATGAAATGTTTCCACACATTGGTCCCTTCATGGTTAATACTAGCTGAACGGTAGCCTAACATCAGATCCACATTAATAATATTAAACAACATTCACTCAGCATCAGTCTGCTGTCAGCTCATCAACAATCCTGTCTACAGTGGATTCTTCCACAAGTGCAACATGAGTGTGTAAATTTTTAATGCAACTGGAGTAAAAGATCTATAAATTTATACAAAAACATGAAGCATAGAAATGTTCAGAAAAGCATGAGTTTCCCAAAAGTGCTATATAGCAATTAAGAAATAAAAAATTGTTTTATCTATTTTTAGACTGGTCTATAAATTACCTTTGTTGTAAGCAAATAAAATTAAACTTAATAAAAACAGAAAAGAAAAGTAATGTTAAAAATGCATTTCACTTTACTGTTTATTATTAAACACCTTCTCCAGATAATATAGTTCAGATCTTTAAGTATATGTCTGTTCAGTCAAATGTTATTGTTTCAAAACGATACGATAACCTGGCATTCATACAGTAATTCCTTTATAGTGGTCTAGAATGATTTTTACACTAATTACATTTGCATAAAAGACATTTACCATTAATTCAGTGTAGTATATTTCAAGCTGTTTGTTATGTGTTTCAGGGAGATGGGGAAGAAGTTCAGAACTGAAAATAAAAAGACAGCATATGTAAAGTTATGCAATAATAGAAATACCAATAATGAAAATGTTTTGGATTCTGGTGTTGTCAGACACCATCCTACTTTCTAGTGTCAGATCACAACAAATAAAGACAGAGCTTATGAATTGAATCACATTTTATTGATTTGACTTGTACTTAAAAATTCAGAAAATGAATTAGTTTATTTATTCAAGGAGTGCATTGAAAAGCTTACCTCAAGCAAAAAGGGCTAAAATGAGGAGTGGGGGTGGAGGGAGAGTTGAACAATTCAGAGCTACCCCTTTCAGAATACAGATTGCTAAATTACAGTGCAAATCAATACAGCAGAGAGATTAAGATTAGTACCATCAGTTACCTAGCATTGACTGGAACCATATAACGATTCAGGTTCAGCCCACCAGTTTAGACGATAGATGATGGATCTATAGGTGCCAGGCGTCATAATTTCCTTATCGACATCATCTTGCAGGCTGTTTGTCTTCAGCCTCCTGGCTTGTCGGCAAGTAGCTAGTAGTCTTTTATCCTTCCAACTTCCCTGGTATTAAGGATGCGGGTGATCAATGCACAGCTACAGCTGGTTGAAGGGGACCAAATCCATTGAACAGTTGATTTGGTTCCATTTTACCAGCTTTAGCAAAGCATTTATTGCTTTCCAGAGAGCAGGGCAGTAGAAAAGAAAGTTCTGCCTGGAAAATAAGTCAGGTCAATCTTTTTAACAATATAAATATATTACATAATCACTTTAATAACTCCAGTAAAAAAAAAACAGTTAAATGTACAGAACTGTTGAATAAATATGCTGTGAAATACACATTTTCTGTGTAATAAGACTATTAATTTATTAATGATCTGCTAGCCAGAATTAATTTTTACAGCAGGTTTTACGTGCCATGGCTATCATTAACCCATTGGTCAGATAAGACTTCTTAAGCCAGTGCTATCCATTTTGAGGGCTGAACAATGCAAGAACCAATTAATGTAGATGAATAAAGACAACATCAATTCATTCATTGAATATTTAGAAGAAAATGGGGACTAAATTTCCCTGGAGTGTGCATATTCAAAAAATGTGCATAATCACAGGAATAAAAGAATCTCTTGTGCTCCACAAAAGTAGGTTATATTATATCACACAAAAAAAGGCTTTCACACACACTCAAGATCTTTGAAAACCAATTTCCTTCTTTTTACATTACATTCAGTTATTTGTTTTTGGACTTCTCTGTGTTATTTACATTTTTTTTTTATTTAATTTGGGACTTCAGATTGGTTCAAGGTTAAAGCGGTATATTGGATAATTTTCCTTAATGCACATTGTAATTACCCCAGGTAATTAATGTCCTCAACAAATTAAGATAAGTACAGTCTGAGCGCAAGTGGCGGCATATTATTATAGTTCTAGGACTTAGCACAGTGTCATGGAAAGATGATTTCAGTTGAGTGAGCTTTAAAGGAGGTTGGTGACCTTTAATACTTTTTCAGACAAAACTGGGCATATCATATTGCTCATCAAACAGTACTAGTTGTGAATATAATGGGTTAAAATTTTTGTGCCACGTAACAACTTTGACTCATTAGTGGTGGTATTAAATGCCAACACATTATCAAAGTATACACACAAGAGGACTTTTCATGCAGCTTTGGGGTGCATGATTAACAACTCCTCTGGCTGCAAAGTGAAGGCAATGTAGTTGTATTCCTTCATTGTTTAACAACTCTTCAGACTACAATGTGGATGCAGTCCTATTGTTTCCCCACTATTGTTATTTACCAACAGGAGCTGTGTTTTGGTGTGATAAGTAAAATTGCAGAATGACAAGTTATCTGTTTAATTTTTATATTAAGGATAAACTACATTGAAACAAATTAGGACCAACAGCTTGCTGCTCGTTCTTCAGTATAATCTACCATACTATTTTGCGCTCTACCAGTACAAAGTGTAGCATTGTCAAAAAAACTACAGCTAAGTGTTAACATTTCTTTTAGAATATACTGCATATTCCAGTTGTGTGATTATATTAGAGCAGTGGGCCTCAAAGCTAAGTTAGTGCATGGAAGTGTTGTCATTATCACTGATACTTCACAGCTCCAGGAACCTGAGTTTAAGTTCTTGGCCTCATCAGTGTCTATGTGGAGACTGCATATTTTTATCTTGTTCGCCTAAGATTTCTATAATTTTTGTTTTTTTTCCCCTCACATCCCCAAGACGTGCTTGTCAGAATAATTTCCATCTGTAATTTGAACAACTTCGAGCCAGTGTGAGTGTGTCAATGAATGTATCTTGCAATGGACTGACATTCTATTCAAGGTTATTTTTTGCATGACACCCTGAATTTTGGAAAAGCCCCTGTATATAGGAACCTGACAGGCTACAGGGAGAGAAATATTAAGTGACGCATTCTACTTAGCGGGCTGAGAAAGAATACAGCCTTAGAAGTGTATATTTTCGTTAAAGAGAAGAAAGCTGTGTATGAGCATAATTTGAGAAGGGGCAATGCTGTAAGGATGAAAGATAAGATCTGCTATATTACACCAATGTACTTATAAAGATATACCTAAATCAGTGAGTATTTTCAATAAAAAGGATATTTTTTGTTCATCTTCCCCAAGCTTCGCTGTACTTGTTCTTTAGTGAGAGCTGCAGATTATATTAGGTTTTGTCTAAGATGATAAGTTAGTATTGTTTGTACATTATATACAGTATAATCTGTGGTCTGTGTATTCTGTCCTGTAAATGGCTAGGCCATTTTCACTTCATGGTACTATATATAGGAACTATCACTGCTAATACATTTATTTGGAATACTGAGCGTTAACCCAATAAAAAGTACATTTTCAGTTTGTTGAAATTGGTAGGAAAATACATGTACATAAGTGTTGTGTGTTGATCTTTATAGGACAGAATTTAATCATCTGTAGCCTGAAACTTGCAATTTCTGTACATGCATTTGATTAATGGTAATATTTTACTCCGAGTTGTTCTTAGTAGCATGTATTAAAATATAATATCAGTTACTATAAGTACACATTGTATAATGTATAACAAAATTGCTGGATGAATATTATGTAGTTTGAAATTTACAATTAAACCAAGAAATAACATAGTTACAGCATATTTGTAAATTTATTAACATATCTTTTATATTTGTGGATCTGTTTATTGTTGCTTTAATGCATTCTAAGTTGCTGAACTATCTTGTAAATATTATTGTTATTCTCTGCAGTGTTTCATTTCATAGATATATGTAATTGAGGATATGCTATGCAAAAAATATTCAAGATATGGAATTATGGCCATTTGTGGTTGGGTTTGTTTGGTAACCCTGAAAACATTAATTGGACAATTACATGAACATTACTACTTTATAGTAGTTGTCATTTTGACAGTCAGGGTTGGCTCCATGCTCCCTGGTTGCTCCTGGGACCCTCCTGAACTGGGAACTGTCGATAGTTATAATCCAAGATGAACCAGGCAAGTAAGGACACACACAGTCATCCATGGGTTAGTGCTAAAGTGTTCTAAAGTGCAGTGCAAGATATCCTTCAATAAATAAATAGTCAATAAACTAATAATCCATAAAGTCCAAATAAACAGGCCGTGAGTTAAAAAACAAATAATTCAAAGATAAAACCAGCCTAAAACATGGTCATTGGGACTTTATCTTTCCCCCATTCTTTGACTGAGCACAGCGCAACTTCCTTTTGTCTCCCTAGCTCATCCCTTGGCTTGCTCAGCCAGTGGAGACACCAGCAGCTGCGGTCCTCCTTGCCAAGCTCTGTCTTGGTTGCCACAGCCGGCATCTACCAGACCACTCTGAGTCAGCTGTCCTTTTGTTGCTCAGATCCCCTAAGGAGGACTAAACTACCATCATACCTATACTTCTGGTTAAATTGGCGGGTAACAGTCCATCTCATGGGGGACTGTCCATTCACTCCACCATGAGGCCACTGACTGCTCTGCCTCCTCTGTCTCATGCTGGCTCTGGTCAGGCACCCGACACTGCGCTCACTAATGGTCTTCCCTTGTTCTGTTCTGATCTCTCTTTGACCAACCTCTCTGCCATGCAGGCTCCCTCTATAGCCCTGATTGGGTGCAGGTGCTATCCTCCAGCTACTCCAAGGTATGAATGAGGCACCTGACTGACCCGCTCAAATTTTCACATAAATGCATGATCAACCAAGCATCCCAATTAATCTCTAAGTGCATTCAAACACTGGAACTAGTTCGGAGCGTGCACGCTCTGGGATTGGATTATTTATTTAAAAAAAAATAATTCACCATGGACCTCTTATCACAGTCATGTCATTTTCTAACCTGCTTAATCCAGACCAGAGTCGCGGGGTTTGCAGAAGCATATCCTAACTAGCAGAGGGTACAAGGCAGGAACAAACTCTGGACAGGGTGCCAATCAATCACAGTACGAACACACATAATACAAACACACATTCCAAAGATGTGCAGTATTGGTTGACTGGCAACATTAAATTGGCCCTGTATGAACAAGAATGGATGTTTGTGTTGGACTTGGTTCCTCCCTTGCATCTGTAATGAAACAAGTGGCTTCTGAAAAATGAATATTTTGTTATTTTAGTAAATGTACTGTAGATATACAGTATAGTGAGAGGAAATGATGATACTAATTGCTAAATTTAACATAGTAACTTTCACATCTGTCATAAGCACTGGATCTATAATTTGCTTTTGAATATGCTTCTGCTGTGCATGTCCACACATCCCTTTTCTAACATCAGGCAGTATCAGTAGTGGCTGGAATAGTTGTGTCAGCTGACAAATGCTGCATACAGTGAACAATTAATTTTTTTTATTTCTGAAAATGAGACTTTTTTCTCTGTAAAGGATACTTACACAAAGTCAGAGGTAGATTTTCTTAATGTCTTCCAGAGAGCTGAGACTCTGCCTGAACTGGTAGCAAATGTAGCAGCAGAACTTAAATTTGAAGAGGATTCACCATTTTCAGGTAAACGGCCTGGGTGCCTGTAGGAATGGAAGAAGTGTCTTAGCTCAGTAGTCTGAAGAGTCTGTCTGGAGTTTAAGATGCATTTTCTTTATGTTTTCTAACGTTTTTAGTTGATCTTCCAATACTATCTTCACTTTTTAAAAAATTATTTTCATGTAATACATTTGACCAAGCTGACCTAAAAAATCAATGATCCCTATTTTTTCATCCTGACTGGTTAGTTTTCTATCATTTTTAAGGTCTATTTAAAAAAATGTTAGCAAGACATTCACATTTACTTCTGTCTAGTTGCATATTTACTGTCAACTAAAAACAGTGCAAAATGATGACATAAATGTACACTAAATATTTTTTTTACCCCTTCAATATTGACAGTAATGTGTTTCTTGCAATTATGTTTTTGATATAAAAAGTCATTAAGTGTCTGTATAATTCAGTACTGCATTATGGATTTATAAATAGCAAAATGCCAGTTTTCAAAATCTTTCATAATGGAAAATAATAATTCATTTTAACACTGTTTTTTCTGTTCAGCATTCAAATAGAAGGTCAACAGAGATGATTAAATTATATGGAATATTTGTATGTAATAAATTCCAGCTACTAAAAAAAACTAAAATATAAGGTAAAATAAAAATGTATCACTCACTAACTAGGTATGTGTTAATTTATATGTTGATTATATAATATTTATTATATATAAATTATATATATATATATATATATATATATATATATATATATATATATATATATATATATATATATATATATTAATATTATAATGGAACAATCATGAAGCTTCTAATATTTGTATTCTGTAAAAACACATTCATACGAACAGTATATTTTTTGGATTTCTACAGTGCCAGTAATAAATTACTGGTAGACAGTGGGAAAATATCATTCTGCTTAATACCCATTAAAAATAAGAATCTGTTATGTGCAATAAAATGTAAGTGGTAAACTTTAAACTCATTGTGACTGATGTTGTGGAGATTTTCACATCACAGGTATGCATCATTATAGTTTCATTCATATGTGGTGTTAAAATTCCTAGGAACACTATACCTTCCTAACTGGAATCCCATTGCTTCTACAGGTACTTTTTTTGTCAGCACTGAATGCAAGTACACATCAGACATGTACTCCAGGCATGACAACACATGAACGGCTGCTTCTGAATTTGGTTGAAGGTGTCATTAGCATGATTTTTCAAACATTTTAATTTAGGCTAGTTCATGAAGCACAATTGACTTATAATTGGAGATAATGATGAGCAAAAAAAAGAAACTTGATAAAGAAAATATAACTCTCTTAGCTCATTGACCGTCAAAAAAGGTCATGATGATATTGTAGATATTTTAATACATTCAGTAGTGAAGAGATTTACACTGGAACATTTACCAACAAGCATTAGAACTACAAACTGCTGACGGTAAAATAAAATAGAGCCTCTGAGAGCATTTATAAATGTTTTACCATTTTTTACTTAATTAAATTTAAGGATTTTAGTGATCCCTAAAAATCAAAGGGGTTTATCAGAGATGGGGTGGAGTGATAATTGTGTGGTACTATAAAGAATATGACCGCCCCTGTTCCCATCACTGATTCCACTCTCCCAACCACTTAATGCCACTTAACTTACTCTTTGCACAGTTTTCAGGATTAAGTAGTTTGTTATATATAAAAAATGGTGTTTTCTATATTTATTTACATTCAATATTTTAATTGGTATATGATTAAAAGGTTTAATTCTGTCACTACATACAGTGTATGAAAAATCACAGATCAATAAAAAAACTAAAATATAAGGTAAAATAAAAATGTGTCACTCACTAACTAGGTATGTGTTAATTTATATGTTGATTATATAATAATCCGCCCTTGGTGTGAATTTCCCCTTGGGATTAATAAAGTATCTATCTATCTATCTATCTATCTATCTATCTATCTATCTATCTATCTATCTATCTATCTATCTATCTATCTATCTATCTATCTATCTAATATAACAGCAATGCTTTTTCCAATAACTTGAATACAAACTTTCAATGAAATAATATTATAAGGCATAACTAGGAAATTAAGCTAGGTATTGCAAAAGAAGAATGTTTATAACATAGACCTCATTACAGAAAATAAAAACATCCTTGTTGTTACATTCGTAAATGTTAGACATTGTGCTATATACTGTTCCTAAATGTCTGCACACAGCAGCAATCACTGTATATAAATCAATCCTTGCTTTCTTATGAATTTTTTTACATCTACACTTGGATCTCAACAACGAGAACAGCAATGTAGTATGAAATATTCACACACTGTGGAAAGGCGTATGATGATGAGTGCACTTATTCTACATCAGCCTTCCTTCCACACGGCACAATCACATGCAGCACTATAGATGATATTCAAAATTAATCATAGTAATGTATTTTTATACAAAGTCCTGGTGTACCTGTTTATACAAATTAATTATATTATATCAAATATGATTAAACCAAAAATATATTAGTCACTTAAAGATCTATTACCTTCTCCACATTATATGCCACTTGAGTTTAAACCTTAGTTCAGGAACATTGACATTTAAAAAACAAATTTTATGATGACTTTGTTATTTTTGGTTAAAATGATAAAATGATGAATACTATACATTTTTCATTCTTGACATACTGCGGAATATATTTTGTACACGCATATGAAAAAAGACTATAATTAATACTATATACAAGAATTAGTTTAGTAGTAACAGGAGTAATCTAATTGAAAATGGCATCACTGCAGTAATAAAGCTTTATAACCCATGTATTTTTTTAAACGGTGAAGGAAATTCATAAAATTTTTTGAACATCAAGCCTCACAGTACATCCTCAACTGAGTTAAGAATCAGTGACTTACAGACTTAAAGACACAAGGTTGCTGCCTGTTTCACTCACAACACATCACATTTTCAACTTTACAATGAGTCTGATTATGCATTATTTACTTTTATCATTCACTTTAATTACTGATAAAAAAAGCAAATATTTATACTGGAGAAAAAAGTGTGCTATTTTCTATAATAAAAATATTGGAACTGAGGAGGAAGATGTTGGTAATAAGCATCGCTTTAATTCCCTTTAAATTAAATTATTCAACATTGAAAGTTATTGTGAATGCTCTAAAATGTCAATAATGCTTGTGTGTTAAAATGCTGCCTTATAAAGAATCTTCTTACTGCTTTTGTAGGTTTTGTTTTTCAGCATTTCTTAAAGATTATGATGTTTCCAAATATCTAGTGAGAGTTCTCCAGTGTACTCATCTTCAGAGAGGAATGTACATATAGCCATAGTTGTCTCAGTTTATAAGGTTTTACTCAATATAACACTGCTTAGAATTCAAAGAGCACCAATTAGCTCTGAACATATCACCAGCCCTCTATGATTGTCCATAGCATTATCTCCTCTAATCTATTCCTAGATTTTATTATCTGTAATGACTATTATATACCAATCTTCATCCCATCCATCCATCCATTTTCTAACCCGCTGAATCCGAATACAGGGTCACGGGGGTCTGCTGGAGCCAATCCCAGCCAACACAGGGCACAAGGCAGGAACCAATCCTGGGCAGGGTGCCAACCCACCGCAGACCAATCTTCATGTATTTCATTAATGTCTCATTTAGTGTATTTTAGATGGCTTTAATCCCTTGAGACCAACAAATGTGTGTCTAAAATGTTTTGCTATGGTATTGTGGAGCTTTGAATTAAATTTAGTTTTTACATTTCTGTCAAATATCTATTTATTAAATCAATATTAAAGTTATTTTTCTTAGTGGGCATTGCAGATATTTAGCATAATGGTCAGATTGCTCCACAAAGTTGTACTCTCCATCAAGAACAACCACTTTTCTTATTTTTTCTCTGATACTATGATTCTAATTAGGTCCAACTCTATAAAGGTTGATGTCTGTTTGAAGTCATCTTGAAAAGCCAAGTTTATTTTCCTTGTCCTGAAAATATATATTCTGCAACTAAAGGATTATTTTTAACCCTGTCTTAATATGTGTTCTTCGTCTCACAATCATGTCATGCAAGAATGGATTTAAAATTGTTCTAATGAAAATATTTGAATGGCTTGTTCTAGCCCTTCTGAAGTCTGTTACTGCTACTGATCTGTGGGCGATGCCATCAAAATGGGCCTTCACTTTGTGCTGGAGGATCTGGGCTGTAAAGGAACTTATGCCAAAATACTGTTTGTTGACTTCAGTTCAGCTTTTAACACCATTTACATTTAAGTGTGTGCACATGTGCATACACACCACACACTCTCATGCTTTCACTTGCGCATCATCATTTGTACAGGTTTTTGGAGATTACAAATTGGCTATATTTTTGACAGTAAAAGAAGCATTCAAAAGTGTAATTCTGCCTTGGATGTGACATTTGTTGTAATGGTTTAAGTTACACCACTACACTGCTGGAATACTTCTTGTTGTTTAATGGTAAATAAACATTTATCTTTCCACTTTAATGTACAACTGAAGTGTTATAAATGTATTGATCTATTCTAGGAAGCCCAAATGACACAGAAGATAAATCTTCCTAATGTAATTTTTATAAAAAATAAATCAATAATCTATTACACAACTTTATAGCGCCAGTTTGTTAACATAAAGGCTATCTGTCCTCATAATAACTGAAATAAACCCGAGTAAATATAAAAGCATTCTAACAACAGAAAACAAAAACAAACACCATTCATTTATTCTCAAATAGCCCAAAATTATGACTTATGTTTATTTTTTCCTTTCGTACACATATGTCTTGAATTTTAAAATGAGAACAAATGTTATCACTTTTGGGAATCTGCATTTTTTCACTAATATACATCCAGTATAGCAGTGGTGCTCAAGCTTAGTCCTTGAGGCCCCCAGTGACTACAAACATTCATTCCAACTAACTTTTGTTTTTAATTGCACTCCAGCCTTAATTAATCTGTTATTTTGAAGTGTCTATATTTTAGTGTCGATCCAGAATTTGCAAAATTAGGTTTAATAAATTCTTATTGTAATTTAGTAGGGATTATCAAGTCATGTTAGTCAAGGGCTGTGCAAGTGTGCATCTGCAAAGAAAAATATAAACATTATTTTGATGCTGTAAAGTATTTAAGAAAAGAGGAAGAAGGCAAGATGAAAGTAGTCTTTTTCTTCAGGTGTCTGTTAATTAATTTGTGCATGTTACATGGGGGGAACTTATTGTCTTTAACTTGGCTGTAAGATTTTCATTGTCATCATCTTCATGTTTTTTTCTGCTTTTCCAGGTGTTCTTGTTATTTAAACTGTGACTAGTAAGCACGCTAGTGAACCTGACACAGAGGTGACTGCAGGTGTTCAGCCTTCCATGTTGTGTGCATCTATCCCTCCTAAAATTAACTGTCATTATTAGGTTACAAAAAAGGTAGCAGGAAAAGGTGCATTAACCTGAAAATGACAAAAGATAGGTAACTACTTAAAATACAAATATTTATATTTTAAATATAATTCTTTCAGTTGTTACTAGGGAATGCATTCCCGGGATTTCGGGAATCCTGGGGATGACACAGTGCATGGGCATCTCATATGTGAATGGTTTTAGAACGAGCAACACTTATTTTTAATAAAACTACTACAATATGTTGACACCAATAAAAGACTAACCTAATCTACAAGCAGTTCATGATGTCATATAAGTACATGTATCTAGTTCAGGGTGGCCCACACTTTTTCGGCTTGCGAGCTACTTTTAAAATGCCCAGGTCGAAATGATCTACCTACATTAAAAATGCTATATATATATATATATATATATTAATGAAAAGAGTACGCAACACGTGTTTCGCCCTTTATGTTACGCCACGGCGTGTGGTTTGCTTATTTGACAGCATGTAGATCGGGGTAATTACATTCATGGCATTCGCAGTCTGAATCACAATCTGATTGTATGGGTGGTTACCTACCAGGTAACGCTTGTGTCGGCAAACATCCGCCACAGTGCCCTCTTCAGTTGCGAGAAGCAGATCATAGAATGATGCAAAGTTTTACTGTCAAATAATGCAAAGAGTACGCGACACGTGTTTCGCCCTAATTCTGGGCTCATCAGGCATACACACTCACCGCACGTCAGCGGCGAAGCCACGGCGTGTGGTTTGTTTATTTGACAGCATGTAGATCGATGTAATTACATTCACAGTCTGATTATATGGGTGCATGTGGGATGACCAGTGTGTTAGAAGGAAAGAGATCTCAGACTGGCCGTCCTGTATGTCAATCAAGTGGCAAATGCCATGGGGAGGATATACAGGCATGATAGACTGACGATGGCTGCTGGTTGACTAAATTAATCTGCAAAACACTACACCGTGGGCCAAAAAAACATGCCATTTAATTATTTTCAACTATAACTCTGTTATTTCTTGATCGATTTTTACACTTTTATACACTATATATGCGAGCCTGACCATTCCTGGTTTCCTGGGAATTACAGCAGTTTCATTCCCAGGAATGCGGGAATGAAATATGTCCGGGAATCCTGGGCTCCCGGTAATCGGAAGCACAGGAATGGATTCCCTATTTGTTATCTTTGTTGCACAAGTTAAAAAATGTATTATGTTTGTGATTATACTTCATTCTATGCTGAATGGGCAGGCTGTCCTGAAACAATTGAAAAGGTAGAAATGTGTAAAATAGATAAAGAAAAGAGATCCTCTAATATTACTAGTGTACTGTGTTACTATTGGTTTCTCTTACTTGAATTGCATTTCATTTTCTTGGAATAAAGGAGGCACCAGCATAAAGGAAGAATCCATAATGTATACACTGGCGTACACCAATGCTAATGCCCATTATTATCTTTCAAGCTCCTGTACAGCATATGCAGAATTCTGCATCCTGAATTTTAACACATACCAGATCCTGGGAACATATAATAACTGCTTCACTTAAAATACCAGATCTCTTACAAGATTCTTTTGCTAACATATAAAGCTCTTCCTGGCAATATCCCTATCAATATTTCATGCATGCTATAATATTACACAGCCTGTCACAATTTAAGGTCATCCAGTGTAAAATTACTTGTTGTCCCCCATACTAAATGCTAGTGACTAAGAAATTGAGCTTTTGGTACTGCTGCTCCCAGGTTATAGAACTCCCTACCTCTTAATATTGACAGGCTTGTACAATTGCTGCTTTGAAAACTAATGCCTTTTAATTATGCTTTCATGTTCTATTTTTTTTTAATTGCAATATGACTTATTTATCGTTTTTTAGGTGTGATTGTCTTGTATCTATTTATATTTTTGAGTTGTTAGCTTATTTGTGTAGTGTTCTTGAGTGTTCAACAAAGTTGCCTATAAATAAAATGCATTATTATTATTATTATTATTATTTGTACCATAACTGCTGTCACTGGAAGCTGCAATTACCCATGTTGCCATTGCATGTGACCGTTGTGTCTCAGTTACTGGAATTGGCCTTACTGAATTCACTCTCCTCTTTCCTGGTGTTGTCAATAAAATCCTGTCAACTGTCACCTGTGTGCCACTGTCACTGTTGGCAGCCCCAATTGTTTTCAGCCTGTTTGCTTCTGCACCTGGTAATCTCATACATATAAGACTTGTCAGGCAGGTTAGTACCTCCAAGTGGAGGGAATGAGCATCTGCGACTTGCACACAACCTATGGGAGTTGAAAACAGATCTGTG
This sequence comes from Polypterus senegalus, assembly GCF_016835505.1. Lineage (NCBI taxonomy): Eukaryota > Metazoa > Chordata > Cladistia > Polypteriformes > Polypteridae > Polypterus > Polypterus senegalus. Next base: position 58,731,953 of record NC_053167.1, on the reverse strand, counting down.
ACAAACAGTCAGCATCAAACAAACTGAACTTTTATATACTTGTTGATCATATATATATATATATATATATATATATATATATATATATATATATATATATATGTGATGGACGTCTGGCAGCTCAACCTGGCTGGGATGACCAAAGAGTGCAAGGAATAGGTAAAGCAGCTGCTCTGGGACACTGCCTCCCCCAAGACACTGGATGGCAATCTCCCTGCAGCATAGTGATGCCCCGGATTCCCGCAGGGCACATTGGGATCTGGAGTTCAGCTTCACACCCCTGCTGGGTACCGTGGGTGCCGCCAGGAGACGCTGTTGGAGGACCTGGGGACTTCTGCTTTCTACATATCCCAGAAAAACTATCAAGTCATGGAGAGGGAAGCCCATAATTTTTTCCAGGTTGATGGAAAACTTGATCTAATCTGGAAGTGCTAGCAACTCACATGGGCGGAAAAGCAGAAGCACTTATGTGTTGGACCATATATAAAGGACTGCTGAAGACTCAGCTAGTGAGCCAGAGTTGGGTGGACGTGGACAAAGCTTGCTGGGAGGTGTGGAGGAGATAGAGCAGAAAGATAAGAATATTGTGCTTAATTACTGGAATGTTTACTGGTGACTGAGGTGCTTGAAGGGCACTGTTCAAGAAGAAAGGCAACAACAATCTTCTTCTTGGTGCTTTTAACCTGTGTCCTGTGTATATATATATATATATATATATATATATATATATATGTGTGTGTGTGGTTTCAGAAAAGGTTCATGACATTGTCAAGGATTCCAGAAGGTAGGGGCTTTATCTGTTATTAATGGGTCTACATCTATATATATGGAGACACTTGTGAGGCCTTATGCTCCTTCTTGACCACTCAGGTCTGCTGGTGAAAGGCATCTGGTAATGCTACATCTGCACTGCAGAAAATCTCAGTCCAGACTCTGTGTTCCTCCAAGTTGATGGAAGGAGCTGCCCACCTCCATTTAAACTGCTAACTCCCTCAAAATGTTTAAGAAGTGTTTGGTGAAATTCTGTCTGATTGATATTAGCTGTTAGATTTTGTAACCTAGGAATTGTAATTGATTGTTCTGAGCTGTTGACTTGTGATGACCAGTTTTGTAACCTTGCCTTTTTATACTTGTTTCCCCAGACTGACATTTCTCAATTTTGTTGACTTCTTCTGTAGGTCACTTTGGATAAAACTGTCTGCTAAGCAAATACATGTAAATGTATTTGTGTGTGTTTTCTGAAAACAATATGAATTAAAGGGTTACAAATTCACATTGTCAATGGAAAGCAGAGATAGAAATATTGTTCTGAGTACAGATCCTCTGCAAAAATTGGCTAGAAGGTAAGAAAGATTTAAAAAGTAGCCTATTCTGGATAAGCTTCCAGGTTTGTTGAAATGGTTCTAACTCTCTTGCCTTTTCACAATGTATCTATCAGGCAGAACGTAATAAAAGAACATGAATTAGGAAAAGAAGATTTATGGCTGTATACTGCATTAATTAAAATGAAGGAGAATATTGCTTTAATGGTAAAATCAAATTTTGAAAAATCTGATTTAAAGATCTTTTACGGTGGGCACACCAACTTGAATTAAAAATCATAGTTAGTTCATTCAACCATAGTAAAAAATTAAAGCATTTTAGAAAAAAAAAGGCAGGGAGATAAGAAGCTTTAGAATTTTTTTTAGATCTTAATAAGAGCAGCAGTAATAGCAGTAATGACACTTCAATGTCACTCTATTCAGGAATCATTCCTGTCTTACTCTCAGTGCTGCAGGGATAGGCTTTTGCCCTTGCAACCCTGACCTGCACTGAGTTGGCTTGAAATGATGGAGCATTTCAATACAGATACTACATTAGAATGACAAATAATGAACTGAAGGCATTACCATTTTGATGGGGTGTCTGGCTGTTACATGGTTGCCAGTGGCAAGGGCACTACTAGAATGCCACAGGGCAGGACCACCTGGAGAAAGGAAGCCATTCTAGGAGAAAAAAATGGCCCGGCACAAGCTAGTGTGGGAAATGAGGGGCTGATAGGAGACAGTATTCAGTGTAAGTGTGCGGGACATACAGAAGACCAATAGTATGGGTAGAAGAATAAAACTGGGAGAGATGTGGCCTGAGTGGATGCATAAAATTATCCTGACTGAAAAATGTAAGGATTAGAATTTGTAAATAACCACACACAATAAAATAGATTTATATACCATAAATGGGTGCCACAGTCATAGCACTTGTAATAAACAGCCTAGGGTTCACCCCCTTGGCGCTTCCTATGTATAGTTTGCATGTTGTTATGTGGGTTTGTTCCAGTTTTCCCCCATATTCCAAGGACCTGCAGAATAAGTGAATTACTGTTGCTAAATTGGCCCTGAAGTGTGTGTTGAACCTGTGATGGACTGGTGCCCCATCCAGGTGTTATTCCTGCCTTCTGTCCCATTATTAATAGAGTAGGATCCAGCTGCCCCATGACCCTGCCCTGGATAAGAAGGTTATGAAAATGGACTTTCTCACACCACGGTTGCATTTTTTCTTTGTAACCAAAGGTTTAATCTCAGATTGTTCCTGTGTTGGAATGAGAGATCTCTTAAGTAGTATCTGAGATTCTTTTACTTGAAACCAAAATCTTGTTGTGTAAGGAGGGGTTGTTTCTTCATATTGGTTAGATAATGGATGGACTATTTAGACACCTCATATTTAAGATACAATTAATAAATTGCTAGCACAGCAGAAAATACGTCTTAGTAGGATGAATCGGACGGACTGAACTGCGACTGCTTTGGCCATCCCAGTTATAGTGAACTGCTGTGTGTTGGGTGTGTTTTCCATTGAGTTTCTGGGCTTCAAAGTTTAAACTTCTAAATAGTTAAATGAAACTGATCAAGAGAATATTCACTTTACTACTTTGTGATTAGTTACCTTTATTCTTTTAAGTCATTCTTATTATCATTTCTATAATGTGCATTAGGAAGGCAAGAAAATCATGTTTTGGGATAGTGGACATTGCCCTAGGATTTGGCTACTTGTAAAATTCCTATTTTGGGTGACTGTAAGAATCAGTGGGATGGATGCAAACATGAGACCGACAGGGTAATGGGGGCAGACAAGGTCAGTTAACTTGAAATAGAACTTTCTTATTTATATCTGTAAAACTGAGTGTGAATTAAGCCAGTTAGGAAATATTCTCACTGCTTGCAGGGACTATTAGATACATTTGTAAATAGGATATAGGCATACAGTTTTCTGACTGTTCTACACACAATATGACTGTATGACCAAACTTAGATAGAAATGAAACAAGATAAATAAGCCTGTTCTGTTTGAACTTTCCTTAAAGAAGAACTTTCTTCCATTTTTCATTTTGAAAAATGATTTTTTTTTTGTTTTTCTTTGATTTTTTACTAAAACTTTTAAAAAGAAGATATTTGGATTGTCAATATATTTGATAACATGTCACACTATTGCCTGAACTGTCCTATCAAGCAAGCTAAAAGCTGCAGAACTTTGGTAATTTTGAACAAACGCAGCTCACTAACTACACTGAAGTTTTGTTCATTTTATCCAACCGAGGGATGCTGAATCACAGAACTGCTTCCATAATCATACTGTCATTACTTGTGATGTAATGAAAAGCAGTAATCGTGGTCATGTGACAAAAGACAGGATGAATAAAAATAAAATGAAACTTTGCCAAAATAATTTAAAACAGTTGGAAACCTAAAAAAGACATTCATACATTGTACATTTGTCACATTGGCATACTGTATATTTTCACACATCTCACATATTATATTATACTAGCAAAATACCCGCACTTCGCAGCGGCGAAGTACTGCCTTAAAATTTTTATTAAGAAGAAAATTAAACCTTTTTAAACTGAGGGAAAATATACCAATAATTATTTGTTAAGGATCTCTTTGTATACCACATTATGAGTTCGGCCCTCTAGTTGTAATATGACCAAGCTGTGTACTGAGCTTACTCTTGAGCATGCAAGTACAGTTGGCCATGTGAACAGTAATCTTGTTTCAAATCTCACAGCTTGGATTGCTGCTGTCCTAATCAGTTTGAGTTTCATGGTTTGTTTCAATTACGACAGTATTTGTAGGACTTGTGTTGAAGAGACATTCGCCATCTGTCAAGCGTTGTAAGTATACAACCGGTTTCATCGATAACTTCACATCCAGCTTTTGAGAGTTTAAACATTCATAAACATCAAAGTGTTCACTACTGAAATCGTCACCTGTGAATCTAAGATGTTTAAGAGGCATTGGCGGTTGTCGAAATGTGTAAAATATTTGGCCATTTTGGTACACTTGAAAGCGACAACCGAACAATTCAGCGGCAGCCATCAACTCACATGCAGAACCATAGGTGAAGGGCTTAAGCATTTCACTCTTCTAGTGCTCCTGTATAGTATAATTATCTCCTGTACCGTCATCAGTCCACACCTTGAACCTGTCCCAGTCATTCACTACATAAGACAAAATGTTCCTCCGGATATCAAGAGTGAGCCTGATATGGCCGTGCAATATGTAACACAGAGAATGGAAAAGGCAGGCGCCATCTCCGGGAATGGAAACCACTCGGTAAGTGACAGTTCTTTGATCGATGGTGATTACCTCGATAGACATGTTAATGGGGGTACGGTTGGAATGATAAAGGAAATGAGTACCTGAACAATGTAAAGTAAGTCTAAAATACCTACACAATAACTATAATCGTAATAAATGAACAATAAAACAGCGGAGAAGCCGTGGATTAAATAAAAAGGCTGTAGTTATCAGCAGGGAGACATGAATCCCGTGGCGAAGCAAGGAAGGGAATGTAGAGACTGGAGCGATGGACGAACTTAAATAGGCAGGCAGCCAACAACGTGGGAGGCGTTGAGATGGGGGACCCAACGCCGCCTCACACGGTGACTGAGCTGCAGGCTATGGACGTATATATGTACGTAAGTAGGATTCAGTTAGCGTTGGGAACCCGTGTACCAGATTTCTTGAAGATGGGCCCATAAGTAACAAAGACCGTTGAAAGGTTCAATATGGCGGCCGACAGTGGCATCATACCACTGAAATAAGTACATACATTGGTTTCGGTTAGCGCAGGGAAGCCGCCTACCAAATTTTGTGAAGATGGGGCCATAAATAAGAAAATTCCACATGGCGGACGTTGTCGACAATTATGACCGTTATGTATAGAATTTTGAAATGAAACCTGCTTAACTTTTGTAAATAAGCTGTAAGGAAAGAGCCTGCCAAATTTCAGCCTTCTAACTACACGGGAAGTTAGAGAATTAGTGACATTGGAAACTTCAATATGGCGGCCGACAGTGGCATCATACCACTGAAATAAGTACGTAAGTTAGCGCAGGGTAGCCACGTACCAAATTTCATGAAGATGGGGCCATAAATAAGAAAGTTCAACATGGCGGACGTTGTTGACCATTATGACCGTTACGCGTAGAATTTTGAAATGAAACATGTTTAACTCTTGTAAGTAACCTGTAAGGAATGAGCCTGCCAAATTTCAGTCTTCTACCTACACGGGACGTTGGAGAATTAGTGACGTTGAAAAGTTCAATATGGTGGCCGACAGTGGTGTCATACAATCGAAATAAGTACTGTCAGGGATGCCAGGGGCCACGACCCCATGAGGGACCAGTTGTGGGTCTGCGCCCACCCTGGATCACGTGGGGGCCGCCTTCCTGGTTGCTTTGGGGGCCACGGGTTGAGGGCATGGAAGCCCCACCCTGTATGGGCCCGTGGTCACCGCCAGAAGGCGCCCCAATGCCTTGGGGACCTGCTACCTCAGCACTTCCGCCACACCAGAAGGTGCTGGGGGGAAGAATCAAGAGGACACTCAGAGAGCTGCCGGGAGAACAGCCGGCACTTCCGCCACGCTGGGGCGTGGCCAACAGGTGAGTGTTCGGAACACCTGGAGCTCATCCGGGGCTGTTATAAAAGGGGCCGCCTCCCTTCATTCAGGGCTGGAGTCGGGTGGAAGCAGGACAAGGCAGAAGAAAGAGTGGAGGCGGCCTGAAGAGAGGCATTTTGTGGCCAGGACTGTGCGTTTGGGGTTTGTGCACGTGACTTTTGTAAATAGTTATTATTGTAAATAAACATGTGGTGGTGACAAACAACATGTCCGCCTGTCTGTGTCCAGGCCACGTCCACAGTACGTACATCAGTTTCGGTTAGCGCAGGGAAGCCGCCTACCAAATTTCGTAAAGATGGGGCCATAAATAAGAAAGTTCAACATGGCGGATGTTGTCGATCGTTATCGACCGTTATGACCGTTATGTGTAGAATTTTGAAATGAAACCTGCTTAACTTTTGTAAGTAAGCTGTAAGGAATAAGCCTGCCAAATTTCAGCATTCTACCTACACGGGAAGCTGCAGAATTAGTGATAAGTGAGTCAGTCAGTGAGTGAGTGAGTCAGTGAGGGCTTTGCCTTTTATTAGTATAGATATTATATTATATTATACCAGTAACGGCGATATGGGCGATAATGTGCAGTGAATACACTTGACTTGAGCATTTATAGTTTTCATTCTCTTTCTCTGTATGTTTAGCGTTTGTTTGCTTAGAGGTTGATGCGCTTGCTGCTTCCTGAGCAGCTCTTCTTTTCTGCACTCTAGCGGTCTGCTTCTTTTCTTCTTTTATCGGCATCTTTTTGTGTTAAAACTGATTAAGTCAGTGTTTGTGTTGCAATTAGTTACATACGTTTTCCTTAATTTTTCACTTAAGCTGGCTCTTAAGTCTTCAATCTGCCTCAAGAATGATTTAATATATATAGAGTTAGGGGAAGTGACGGCGAAGGTGTTAGGGATGAGAACGGTGCCCATACGCATGAGCTGCACGGCCACTTTGCTGGCCACTGCCAAGAGTTGATTCTACAATAAAATAAAATAAAAATAAAAAGAGGGATAACCTTGGAGGTCTATCATCACCCCAAAAGTGGATAGTAGATGTCACGTAGTCCATGTGTATGAAATTTCAGGTCAATAGGTGAAACAGTTTGCGAGCTACAGGTGATTTAAAATCCTGGACAGACAAACGGATGACCACGGTAGCGTATTATATTATATTATATTATATTATATTATATTATATTATATACCGCACGCACATACACACTCATATACTATCTTTTATGATGCCACATAAATCAAAAGTTAACATAAATGTAGGCAGAAAGGTTTAGTAACATAAATGATGAGTGGATTTAATTTCTATATATTTTACTGCTATCGATGAGAGAATTATTTTTTTCTATGCTTTACTCATTAAAAAAAAATTATCTATTTCTTTTGCACAGGGGCTCAGCACCAGTGTCTCACACCTTTCCAGAGACTTGAGTTTGAATTCTAGCCCATCACTCTCTTGTCTAGAATTTGCACGCTGACCCCATTTCTAAATAGGTTTTCTCTGGGTATTCCCATTTCCTTCTATATCATAAAAACATGAATATTAGGCTAACTAACATTTCTACACTTGAGTGAGTATGGGTATATGTGGGAGTGTTTCCTGAAATAGGCCGGTATCTCATTCAGATCTGGATCCTGTCTTGCTCCCTGTGCCTCAGGACAGCTCCATCTTCTCATGATACTGTAATGAAACAAGCAAGTTCAAAAAGTGAACTAAAGAATGTTCTGTCATTTAGTCTTGACCTTTATTTCTTCAGCGTACTGTATACTTAATGTATATGTTTTTGGGCTATAGAATTGTTATATATACCATTTAAAATTAGAATGGTGAATTAGTATTTTACCCAGAGAGACCTAAATTAATGACAGCATAATTCACAGTCAATCCTAAATTGTCCCTAGTGTGTACATGGTGTGTGTGTGTGTGCCCCCTATGGTGGGCTGGTGCCCTACCTGGGGTTTGTTTCCTGCCTTGCGCCCTGTGTTGGCTGGGATTGGCTCCAGCAGACCCCCGTGACCCTGTGTTAGGATATAGTGGGATGGTTAATGGATGGATGGATAATTCACAGTCATATATGCCCTGCATTTACTTGAAACCATTTAAATGTATGTAAAATATATATTTTTTATATTCTATCCGTCTATCGATTTACTGGACCAGCTTATTCCAATTTAAAGGTTACTGGGAACCAAAGTCAACACTGGCAACAGTCATAAAACAGTAACTAACCCTGGATGGATGCAGGGTGCGAACCACATGGTGTAAATGCTTAAACTCAACAAGCAACCTAAAATAACCCATGCAGTGGACACTGGAGGAATGCTGCATTGACAGTGGCAGGGCCTACATTCATACCTAGTCCTCTTGAACTGTGACATGACAGTTCTACAATATCTGAATGGTATAATTTAGAAATATTTTTCCTCAATGTGTTTATATAATACTGCGGTGGGTTGGCACCCTGCCCAGGATTGGTTCCTGCCTTGTGCCCTGTGTTGGCTGGGGTTGGCTCCAGCAAACCCCCGTGACCCTGTGTTTGGATTCAGCGGGTTGGAAAATGGATGGATGGATGGATGTTTATATAATACGAGACATAATTATAAGTTTATACAGTAGTTTATGATAGATGCATAATATATTCATGCATTGTAAGCTTCTGAGTTTCTCAAGCAGCAAAACATTTTTTATTTGTTTGCAACTTTCACTTTTTAGTAATGCTCATCAACCTGGAGTTTTGCTTGGATGGAGCTAAAATTATAAAAATAAAGTACTGCACAAAATGCAGCTAAAATGTATAGTAATTTGTGCTCTGTAACATACAATGCCTTAAGTGAATGTGCAACTATACTATAACAAAATCTTCTGTATTCTCAATTTCAGTATCCAATCTACTTGAAACACAGTGAATCTTTTAAATTAAAAGGCATGCATGATATTAAGGTTACTGGTAAGAGCAACACTTCAGTTATGAGGTTACCAATAATTTTTTGGATGACAGAAAATAATCCAGGGGTACTCTGACCATTGAAAATTCAGAAGAAAATAATTGTGACAAACAAAACATGAAAACAGACATTGTAGTATGAAGAGCTTTTGCCTACTTGTTTCCTTTTTGACTTGGTTCGATTTTGAATATTATTGTGCAGCAGAGCACTTATGGTGAAGTATGATCTGAAGAATTCAATCTGGCAGTTACATATTGGAAGATTAATTGCAAAATGTTGATATAATTTCATTTTTGAGCATCTCTGAGCACAACCTCTGCAAAAATACAAAAGTGACTGCTTTCCTAACTGTGGAAAGCAGCATCCTTCCATCAAATCAAACAGCAACAAAGGTTATAAAAATTTTTGAACGATTTGTCTTTGATATGCATGCTGGAAAAAAAGTAACAATCAAGTGTGCTGAAGGCAAACTGCAATACATTCCTAGTTCATCCTGGAGCCAGGTGATGTATGTGCTGTCGGGGAGTGTTCCTTCTACTAGAGGGTGCAGTAATCACTCATCAAACCAAACTGAACTTCTAACAGTATGGAGGAGGCTTATCTTTTGTGTCAGCAAAGCTCATGTTTGATGTACATACCACAGAAGCCTAAAAACAAAATCCATGTGAACTACTCTTTTAATAAGTTAATTTGCCCCATGACCATGGTTAAAAAGAAAAAAAATAAAAGAATTTATAACAGTTCGGTGTACTGAGTAATTAAAAGCATATGGGAAAGTAATGGTAATGTTATTACATTGGTAAAGTAAAGCCATATTCTGAGACTCTTGGTAGTTGGGAATGTTATATGCTTTACAGAGTAAAAACGTAATAGGTAGCTGCATATCTTAAGAAGAGTGTAAGACGGTTAAAAAAAAAGAACAAACAATCTATTGTAAATATGACAAAAAGTTATTTTTTATAACTTTACAGATGTCAGGCAGGCAGGGAACCAATATTGAATGTTGTCCTGTTGAAAATTATACCAAGGCCACATGCCTTCAAAGAGAACTAACAGTTAACCTCATTATGATGTAACTACAAACATGTTAACAGAAAGCACTTTAGGAACACATGATGATTCAATAAACTAAGTGAAATAAACAAATCAAATCAGGCAAGTGTTAAATGTCAATATCTGTTTCAGAGCAGCAGGTTTTGGTTTCAGATGGTACAGCTTTGATATATTACAATTTTGATGTGCTGTGCGGGGCAGGGTGCCTGAGGCAAGGCACATTTTGACACACCCACTTTTATCCTTATTAGATATTAATCCATATAGAGTATAATTTGTGATACGCGCTTCATAATATAATAGTCCTAGAAAACAGTATATCCTTGGAACAAGGGATAAAATAATAAATATGTATTTTGGGAGAAATTGTGAAAAATAAAAGATCATTAGCTTTAAAACAAGCACACCAATAGGAATTAAAAACAATACATTTTCACTCTTTTTGTTTGATAAAAAAAAAAAATTTAAATTGAAAGTTATGCAAAATTAAACTTGGCTGTTTCGCTTGTCCCACACACATATTGAAGTACCTTTGCTGTTTCAAACTCTGTCCTGTAATCTAAATGGTGCTTGCTCGCCCTTTTGAGTGAAACATATGCTTTGCAAACTTCGGAGACATTTAACAGATATTCTTCATGTGACTGACAACTTAATAACATTCCAGCAATTAAGAAAATTGTATAAAATGACAAATCAATATGTAAACAATATGGTATGAGAAAAAGATGAACACCAATATTATGCACCGACCTGTTGCTTTGCACTGTGTGTGTGTGGTTTTCATTCTCAACAGCTCACAAGCACAGTTGGACAGTGTGAACTGCATTATTGCAAAATTTGAATATATATATAAAAGGCATCAGATATTTATTTAAGCCTTAAAGTTTATGCTTAATAATACAAAAAATGAAGAGTTTTTCTGTAATATTAAAAAAAAAAACATTGCATGCAAATGCCACCCTAATTCAAGTACCATCTATGGCAATTGTCTTGTCGTCTCACCCTACACTGGGCGTGGTATTGTATATGGTAATTTGAAACTATGCCCTTACCAATTTATAAATGTGTATATAAGGAGAAGGACAAAAACCTCTTTTAAGTCAGTGGGCAACTGGTGCTATATATTATTTGAAATTGGAAAAAAATAAAATTCTCACTTAGAGGATTTTTTAAAACCTTGCAAGATCTAATCAATAGCATTTTGGGGAGAAGGACTTCTTTCCCTCTTTACTACTCTCAAAGTTTTACTCCAGCTGTTGGCCTTCTTCTCTAAATTAAATTTAGTTTTGTTAAGTTTTACTTGATTGTATGAAACGTTACATGCTTTTAATAAATTCAATAAAAGATAAAGAAAAATGTGTATATAAAGGGCTGAGGTTAGTCTACTGCATTGCTGTGATGGAAAACCACAGTGTTACGTTTCATATTACAAGTTAACAAAACCACAAAAAACAATTATGGGCAGCAATATGAAATTACAGTAGTGTGAGGAAGCAGAAATCTATGGTCTAACCTTTTAAAAGTTTTTGTCCTTTATTTGCTAAATGTGTTTTGTGCACAGGGTAATCTTCTTAGATATTCCAAATGATTGTCTTCATCATCTGGTAATTTTTGTTACATCTTTCCTTGCTTATTTACTTTTTTTTTTTTTGGCACAGAAAGCTGATTTGGGGAGTTAAGTTTTACAACTCAGCCAGTTATGAGGTTTAGTGGGTAACATTATTCTAAAGCCTCTATAAAGTGCATTTTGAACTGCATGGACCCGAAGGAAGCTGTTCAAAAATGCAGTTAATATTGCCTGTTATTGTAGCATATCGTTGGAAATGCAAATTTATTAGATTATTTGTTTGCTTAGAAATAATACTGTCTACTTAAACATTTTCATTAGTGGGTAGCTTGTTGGATGTCCAAAAATGCAAATAAGAAATTAATAAATTAGAAAAATTAGTCATAACAAATGAATACACTATGACAGACAAATATGAATTGGAATCAAACTAAAGTTGATCAGTTCAATATATTAAAAATTCCCTCTTGACAATGAACTGAGCTGTTCTTTTAAAGGAAGTTAAAATATTTGTGGAAATATAGCTTTTTTTCTTGCATTTCACATTGTTTGCTTCGGTTGTCTTTATTAAGTAACAAATCAGTTTTCATCTGTGCATATGGTCATTTAAAAAGGCAAAGCAAATAGAATGGCACTGAATAAACATAGCAGGAGTCGGGACTTAGCTGTCACCATGCTTTTGTCCATAAGTCTATCTCAATGAATTATAATGCAAGCTTTTCCGATCAGCTAATAGGCTCCTCTAATAAATGATTGCAGAAGACAGGCTTCTAAAAACAAAGAATTTATCATGGCCTTGTCAATATTGCTAATGAAGCAGGATGATCCAACACACACCAGAAATTAACTTACATTGACCTCACTCTCTCCGTCCACTTCATTCCAACATTCAACATTCTCTTCTTATAGTAATCGTATCTGAAAATGAAAAAAAACAAAAACAAAACAACAACATAGACATTAGAATGAGCAATAATTCTTTACTCAAGATCTTATCCCTAGGCATACCAATGCAATCCATTCACATTTAAATAAGCAAATCATTTCCAGATTAAGTGCATGGGTAATTTGTCATTTGAAAAACCCAGTCCAAAAAAAAACCAACAATAATAATAAAGAACATTGATTTTTTTTTCTTGTTATCCTAACGAAAATAAAAACATTTTGTTCTGGTAATAAGCTGAGATTTTACAAATTTCTGTATTTTGTAAAGCCATGTTTTACATACTTTGAAAATATATTTTAATGTACTATAGTACTGCATATTATAGTAGTATCATGAATAAATTAGCTTAATTTTATAAGTTTAAAGGTGTGTGAATGACAGTTTATGAGCAAGAGTATGCATGCATACTGTATGTGTCTGAAGAGAATGCACTCATGATGAGTGAAAGTCTTTTTCCTGCAGGGCAAAAAATAATGTTTTGCATTCTGGTAGCATTAAGGCCTCTGCAGAATAATGATAGACCATTAATTCACATTACTTTTACCCTTCAACTCATCACTAAACCATATGCACAAATAGCTGACTAGTTTCCTGCAAAACTAAAAGTATCTTTATTGAAATACCTGTAGCCTCTTTTTGCTTTATATATTTAGATATTTTAGGAAGAGATAAGGATGACATTTACTACATATAGTGTTCAGATGTGAAAACCATATAGCTACAGCTGTTTGAGTTATATATACAATATGTATCCATCTATCTAATGCAGAACATGAAAAATGCAAATATGCATGCTAATCTGAAGACTGCCTAAGAACAGCCTAATGTTTCCATCTAATAAAATAGAAAAAGATTGATGATTAATAAACACGTTTATACACATATTTGCTTTATGCTTTGTTTAACCATAATGTAAACAGAATGATTATGCCTGGGATATGTAATAAACTCTTGATCATACTGCACTCTAAAAAAACATGGGCTCTGATAGTTCTGCTGAGACGATATGTCTGCTCTATTGTACATTTTGTTCTCTATTTCTTTGTATTTTCTAGTCACTCAAATTGTATGTGCAATCATTTGTTTTTGCATTTTGCCTTACATATGGCCATATTTGAATTAAACGACTGAGATATGAATGTAATTCCATGAAACAAAATTATTTGCACACATTTTAAAAATAAAACTGTGACTATTTTGGTAGTAAAGCTGAAACGTAATTTTAAAAAAGAATGTGCCTAGCTTACTACTAAAATGAAACTAAGGCTTCATCTGAATGTATATGATATGTACTGTATGCAATATATTAATTAAAGGGAATAAAAAATGAAAGTCACAAGAGCAAAGGCACTTTGCAGTGTGCCAAAGCAGGATCACATTATGTTATAAACACTACAGAATTAATGATGTATTATCTTATTTTTAACTTATACAGTTCACTGTGGAAGGTGGCCTGGTCAGTTGCAGAATTCCTGGTGTGGACTTGTGATCCACAACAGGAGGCCAGCATCACTTGATGCTGCTTATATACAGGCTGGACAATAGATACTTTTTTAATAGTTGTCCAGTTTCCCAGGTAGAGCTACAGTACATTGTTTCACACATTGCACCCTGTTACTCAGGATAAAGGACAAGAGGCTGATTCTACCTCAGGCCCTTTAAGGAAGAACTGCAGTCCAGGATTTAAGGGACAGCTGGGACCAATTTGGGGTACAGGTCAATGAGTCCTTTAGACTCCTCCAGACCCCAAAGTGATCTTCGTTGCTTCACCTGTGGCAGCTTTTTGACATTTAGTATGGAGTTGGATTGAAGATTTCTCACCTGGTAGGCAGACCACATTATTAAGGTGAGGGGGATATGGGAAGTATGTTGGGGATAAATTCTCTTAGACCCTCCCCATTTGAGACCTAAACATGCTTTCTTCTCATGAGAGAAATATTTTGTAAAAGAAATATGTAAAATTTACAGATTTTCCAAAATTAAACAATGTAAAAGTTATTGAGAAGTTAAAAGTGATTAGAAGTATATTATTAATACTGCTTTTACTTCGATAAAAGGTATTCAAGAATCCTTGATGAATACTTTTATACACTAATTAAAATTGACTTAATACTATTCTCTTACGAGTGTAATTTAATATTTAGAGTAAATTGTTAGTTTTGGCAAAAGAAAAATCTATGTTATTGATATGCAGTAGTTTATAAATTGCACCTAACAATAATAAGCAAGTGATGACAAACGCGCAACACACAGTTTCACCATGCCACAGCAGTGCATAATACACCATGCTCGTACAGTGTACATTATTTATGACTGTTTATATCATTTTTCATATTACTATAGAAAATGTAATTTCAAACTAAAATATCAGCAAAAATGCAAACCTATCAGAAAAAAGTGTTCTCAATTTTGTTTACTCTAAGGGCCCACTATTTCTTCATTTACCTTGATAAAAGAATACAAACAACAGCAGCAACCAAGAAAGGATTCCTGTTTCTTTCTCTGATAATGCATAAATACCTTTACGTTAAAAATTTTAATAAACTTGTCATCAAAGAACATAGCAAATTGATGGGCCCCATCCTCAGATATAAATTCAATTTCAAGCAGACTAAATGAACGCAGAGTGGGAAACAGAAGCCAGCAAGCCTGTTTTTGCTGTCCTCTGCAAAACTACAAAATGGATTTTTGTGTCTTATTACAGAGTAGACAAGCCTGAGTTGTAGCACAACATTCTTTAATTATGTGGATAAAAATAATAAGAAAAAAGTATAAATATTAAATAACAGGTCAAGATTTCACAGAGGTTAAATATTATGCAGTAAGTTCTGCTCTTATATTTGTCTTATTATGGGAAAAGATAAGAAAATAAATTGCCTTTAATCTAATGAGCAGAAATCCGAGTTGCCTTCTATTACTTATAGGACATTAATCTATTAAGAGACCACCGCATTTTGTATTCATTGCATATTTTTGATTGGAAGGCCTGTGATCACTTTACTAATTTATCCCAAATATTTCAGATTATTTATATTACGTTGTTACACATTTTTTTCTGAATCTGTTACTGTATTTGGATGACAATATTTAAGTTCCATCTAGTTATTTAGTTAAAAAAAATACAAATAAAACAAGGAATTTAAAGTGTTTTAATTATGCAACACATACGATTTAAATCAGATCACTGTTTCAATTTTTAATTTTAAGTTTAGCTTGTTATTTGAAAAGATTATTTTAAGAGTCTTTAATGTATATAATAATAGAAACAGAATTAATTCAAAGACAGAGAAACTATCGCTAGAAAAGCACTCATGATTTCAAAATACAGTATAGAAGAAGATCTCTAAAATTTAACCGCATTAGATGCGGTTTCAGTAAGCGGTAAATGTATTTGCCAAGAATAGTGCATTATAACAGAATAAATGTTAAAGGTCAGGCAGTTTGACAAATGTTTCAGTTCTGTTAGAGGATAGATAAATGACTAAATGATTGTGTTCTGAGCTTATTTCAGGGCTTTGTGTGCCAAATATAGGATATTTTACATTATTTCCGAAGACATGGGAAGTCAGAGTAGTAGAACCATCTAAAAGGTTGCATAGTCATGGCAAGTGATAAACATCAAGTCTCAAGCTTCCAAATGTTGTTTGAACCTGCTACTACTTCCCTGTGGAAGATCATCAAAAAGAGAATCACTGCAGTATGTGGAAGCTGAATAAAGATATACATATAAACAAGTCGGTTTATGAGAAATAAAAAATTTCAAAAAGTTACTCTACAGTACTGATTGTGTAAGTGGTGAAACATCACCACGTGCATCCTAAAATATCTAAATTAGAAGTTTATAGCATTGGTGGATTATACTCAATGCTTCTTTTCTCAGAGCTTAATATAGATGATAAAAACCACAGCCAGCCACAATCCTACTATTTGAAGATTACAAGAACCACTCCCCATCACATGCCACAGTGAAGAGAAGTATAGTAAATTTCCAAAATGGAAGGGCATCTCTCAAAGATGACCCAAGATCTAGCCAGCCTTTGCCATCAACAAGAAAAGAAAATGTTGTATGAAGTGAATCATAATGAAGAATCGAAGAGTAAATGTGTGTGACATAGCAGAAATGATAAGGATTAGTTACACCAATTGAATCTATTCATCAATTATAAATGTGAGCAAGATCTGTGCACTTTGGATATTGAGAATCTCAAGCTGATTAATTTGGATGGAAAAAATGTAAGCATCATTTTATAACTTGGGATAAAAGTTAGATACAATCCCTTTGAGTCCAAACAACAGTTGAAACAATGGAAGTAGCAATTCTCTAACGCTGAAAAAGTCAAGGTCCAAGCAAGGGCTACCAAGATCATGTGTACAATTTTTATGGTATGGTGACTATACTCTATCTTAAATATATATGCTTCAAAAGGCCACCAGAACTGGCACGATAAGCATTGGCAAAAGCTCTTTGCACAACTTTAAAGAGATTGCCAAACTTGTGACAATTACCCCGATCTCCTGTGACAGTCACCTGTTCCCCAATCTGAAGAACTATGCCAATGGTAAGAGATACCATGTCAGTTTCAAAAAATGTTACATAGGCAAGAAACAAATATGACATTTTCAGTGGCATAGAAAAGTTTTGTGAATATTATTACATCTGTGTTAGTCTCCATGGAGATTTTGTTGAAAATTAAAACTTGTTTTGTTTTACCAGTGCTGATAAGGCTAAAAACTATATAGCTGTATTAATATGAAATGTATATGCAGGGTATTCCTACCTGCATCCAAAATTCATATCCATGATGCTAACTGGGCAATTCTAAACTGGTCCAGTATAAGTGAGGATAGTGCATGAGTGTACCCTGTAATGAACTGGTATACCTTGCACCAAATGATAGAATACTCTTCAGCCCAGATGAGCCTTGAATTGGCAACATTAAGTGATTTAAACTTATCAGTAATTGGATGGTTCAGGTGTGCATGGAGACTGTTTACTATAATTATGTCAGTATTATATTTCAGTCAACAAATGTGTAATGTGGGGCCCAATTGAACCTTTATAAACATTAAATCGAAGCACAGTCATAAAATGGCCTATCTACTGAATTACATGATGCACTTCATTCATCTCCAGTAGTCCAAAAATAAAACTTAAAAACAGCACAGCTTCAGAGAAACTATTTTTGCCAAGGAATATATTCATATATGTTCATTATTATTGTTAGTGTATACTGAGATGGAGATCACATGGGTCAATAGGTAATTTCAGCTATCACTGTGAGTTTTAGTCATGACAGCTCTAGATTCAGACTACATTGTAGTTTACTATAATTTGCCTAATTTAGCTAACAGGATTTTATACCTATACATGTATACATATTATAATTCTAAAACAAACAAAACTATCACATAAAAATAAGCTCAGGTTTTAACATTAGTGAGAAGTCAAGTAACATGACACCTTTTATTGGCTAACTAAAAAGATTACAATATGCAAGCTTTCGAGGCAACTCAGGCCCCTTCTTCAGGCAAGTTGTTGCCTTGAAAGCTTGCATATTGTAATAATAGCTACAAAGAGGTCTCTAAAAAGTATAAAATTGAAACACTTAAGACATGTACTTCCGTGTACCTGCAATGGACTGTCATCCTATCTAAGGCTGATTCCTACTTTGCACTTCTTGCTGTTCCATCTTCCATTGACAATGTATTTGATATAGTGTATTAAGAAAATGGACAGGTTTTAAACTTTAATTAAACTTTAATGTGGTGCAGTCTTCCTCCACTTAAGTGGCAAAATGATATGTCAGCAAGGCTGACTGTAGCATTTTTTCTACCCTAGGCAAAGCCGTAAATGGGACCCCACATCCTGACCAATCATATGACCCCTTCTATGACATAAGAGTTTCATAAATGTCGAATTATTGCTTTTTTGCTCTTTGATAAAGTCTTACATGTATTTTGTTTAAAATCTGTCATTTTAAACGGATCATGAGCTGGTTTATATATTCACATATGCATTTAATGTGGACAATAGCTATATATTTAATGAATTTCACAATTCTTGGTAAATGATTGCAAAGAAAACTATTAGTTTACTACAATGTAAATTTGACTCATCATGGTTCAACCGAATATATATTATTAATGAAATGTGTAAACACAAACGCATTAAATACTAGTTTTAAACAGTAAATAATAATAATAATAATAATGTTTAACTAAAGTTCTTTACAACTCTAAAAATAAAAATCACAGAGATTCATAGAGTCTTCTTAACTTTATAGTATCTTTTAGAATGTAGAATCAATTTCTTTTAAATCAATTGTTTGGGCTATTTTACTTTCTATTGATAAGGTTGCTGAGAATAATATGAATTATAAACAGTATATTCTTATAAGAACAGCATAAACCATAGAAATAACAGGTTTTTTCTATAAATATCAGTGAGTTCACAAATTATTCACTTTAATACAAACAGAGTATAATAATAATGATAATAATATAAAACATGTATACCTAGTTTTAATATACAGTTCAAGTGCCAAGGTTGTAAAGTGTATTATGATCATTGATTAGGCGAAAGTTTAGCCTTGGAATATTTTTGTTAGTCATCTTGTGTGACTGAAAATTGTCAGGATTCATAACTAGCACATAAATGACTGTTCTAAAATCACATGTAATGGCAATGCACTGTTTTTGCAAAATGAAGGAAGAAACAGAAAGAAAAATATATATATCTCTGTAAATCCAGTAAGAATGGGAAATAATATAAAGAACAAACTTTCTGAAGTGGAAACAGTACTAAACCAAAAGTAAAAAATATGAACTTGTACCTGAAGAATATAAAGAAACAAGGCTGTTCAGTGTTAAGAGAGCATTTGTGAAGCTGAGAGCAGTGCCTGCTGGTATTTTGAAGACTACCCATGAAGGTTTTTGTAGGTCTTCAGCAGTTTAATAACGAGAAAACAATAATAAAAAAAACAACAATATACTTGCGTTAATGGAAGTTGGACAGTTGTATGGAGTCTGAGTGTTCACAAGCCAGTGGCTAAATTATTTAATAAATGGCACTCCCTGTCACATTTTGCTGCCCTAGGCAATTTCCTAGTCGATCTGAATGGTAGATTTGGCCCTGTTACCACATTCTGTAAATGTTTGTGGCACTACCAGTTACGCTCCAATTATCTGCAGCTGTTTATTTCAGAACGTTCCTGCAGACACTCTGGGAATGAACAATTTTCCAGTAAATCGATTCATTAAATGCATGTGTTAACAGTAGATGCAAGGTTTATTTTGTATTCTTTTCTCTGTGACACTCTTCTCTGACTGTACATTTGTGTCAGTTAAATGGAACAAGTGGCAAAAAAGAGAATCACTCCACATCACATAAGGAGCTCCTATAAAAAGTTGAATTTAACTTCATAAAGAGGAAGAAAAACTGAGCAGGGCAGTAAAACTAATAGAAAAAGTAAATTACAGTAATGTTATTGAATAACATTGAAAAAAAATAATTAAAAAGAAACTATCTTGTTTCTTGACTTATATCTGTTGGACTTCATCTTTACTTACTGTATATACTTCTTCACTTACACATGTAACAAGTAGACATTGATGAAGGGCTTACACATAGGACCGATCACCTCTGACTTAAGGTTGTGTCCCTGAAAAGGATGGTTATGGTGCCTGAGTGTGTCAACAAGAAACAACTCTAATGTGTCTTGATCTGCTAAACCATATTTATTGACTTATTGCCAAAGTTTTATGCTATTTCTTGCTTATTGTTTTTGTGTGATTCATCTTTTCCCTGAATAGACATACTGTATTAGTAGTTCTTCTTTAAATCTGTAATCTATCAGAGAGTGTGAGTGAGCTAACGAGTGAGTGGACTAAAGCTACACACAAACCTAAAGGAATGAGCAGGTTAAAAAATGAATGTGTGGAATACATGGAAAATATAAAAGTTAATTTTAATATACTTGGTGGGCAATGGCTATTTATATTTTTCTGTTGATACAAGTACAACAATGGCGTTCTCTCCATAAATTTGCATTTTTGGTAGGCTGTCTTATGACTACATGGCTATTTTAAAATGTAGCACATAAACCTGCATATCTTTCATACACTGTGGCTTCCAGGATTATTTAGTTCTGAACTGAAGCTCACTCTTAATATCTGTTTTTCACTGCTTGATGAAAATGGTACAGTATTTTTAGACATAAGTTTAGATATACTATCTTTTAATCCTATATAATCTTTGTTCTTTTAAAGACCTGTGCTTTTTAAATAAAAATGTTGCATTTCTATAGTGTGTATATTTACTCTACTGACATATAATTGGTTCAATTTTTCTTTATAGTGGTCTTCTAAGAGTGATTACACAAATTTCCGATTATAATGCAATGACAAAAATAATTAAGCCATAAAGGATTAACATTTATGAACACACTAATATGAGTGAACAAACAGCAATAGAGAGCAATTTGAATTTGATTAACATAAACGAGTTGTGATGATACAAATCCATTAATATTCTAATTGAGATATAGCCAGTTGACAACAAAAAAAAACAAAATTTCAGTCAGCAACATTCCAGAGAAAATAAAAACATTTATATTAAATCATTGTCAGAAAATGGAGCAATATTTTGTGAAATACAACTTTCAAAAACAACAAAAAAAATGTTGATGTAATGTTTGAGTAAATCCGAATCTTGGAAAAACAGCTCAATTCATTGCCATCTTAATTAGCATTGCACTAGTAATGTCACCTGATGTGGCTTTAGGGGTGCCTGGCCTACCAACTGCGACTCACATCTTAGCAACCCGTGCACAAAATGGCAGCTCAAATGGAAAAAATAAAATGGCATTGTGGAAGAACATGATTCATTTTTAACATCTCAAAAAATACTGACAAGTAAAAATAAATGTTGAAAATGAATTCCTTCATCTTCAAAATCTTAGTTTGGGTGTATGGTTTCAGTGAAAAGACCAATGTAGCAAGCAAAAAAAACAAACATCAAACTATGATAGTAGAAATGCACTGGGCTGTTTAATAAGAAGATTAAATCCTTTTATTTTGCAATTTTAAGGTTCTTAATTTATCTGGTGTTTCTTTTCACAAGCAGGGGTAGCAGCCTACTAATATAACAGTGACTTCAAGTGCCACCAAATACACAAATAGAAGAGGGTCAGTAATAGTTCATGATGAGTGTCATGCTTGTATTTCTGAGCAAATGACTAACAGACTTACAATGTGAAGAACTTTGTCTTGTGACACAGCGAGAACTACCTGCAACTCAGCATCAGCAAGACAAAAGAGCTGGCTGTGGACAAGTCACCTTTCAGGGGAGGACATGGAAGTGGTGCAGCGCTACAAGTACCTGGGGGTGCACGTGAACAACAAACAGTGGCATTGTACAAGAAGGACCAGAACACATTGTACTTGCTAAGGAGACTTAGGTCTTTTGATGAATGCAGCAAGCTGCTGCAAATGTTCTATTAGTCCATAGCAGCCAGTGTATTGCTCTACACTGTGGTCTCCTGAGGAAGCAACCTGTGCTCAAAAGATATGCAATGCCTGAACAAACTTATAAGGAAAGCCTGTTCCATCACAGGGCTAACCTTAGATATACTTGAAGCTGCTGTGGAAAAGAGGATGGTGGCAAAACTGGGTGCCATCATGAAAAATCCCCTCTATCCCCTTCAGGAGACACTCTGCTGGAGCTCTTTTAGCCACAGGTTTATTCCACCATGGTGTGCTAATCAATGTCTCTGAAGATCTTTTTTGGACAACTACTATCAGGCAATTCAGTGTTTCAGCTTGACATTCTTTTAATTTCATTTTGAAATTTCTGCACAATATACACTCACCTAAAGGATTATTAGGAACACCTGTTCAATTTCTCATTAATGCAATTATCTAATCAACCAATCACATGGCAGTTGCTTCAATGAATTTAGGGGTGTGGTCCTGGTCAAGACAATCTCCTGAACTCCAAACTGAATGTCAGAATGGGAAAGAAAGGTGATTTAAGCAATTTTGAGCGTGGCATGGTTGTTGGTGCCAGACGGGCCGGTCTGAGTATTTCACAATCTGCTCAGTTACTGGGATTTTCACGCACAACCATTTCTAGGGTTTACAAAGAATGGTGTGACAAGGGAAAAACATCCAGTATGCGGCAGTCCTCTGGGCGAAAATGCCTTGCTGATGCTAGAGGTCAGAGGAGAATGGGCCGACTGATTCAAGCTGATAGAAGAGCAACTTTGACTGAAATAACCACTCGTTACAACCGAGGTATGCAGCAAAGCATTTGTGAAGCCACAACACGCACAACCTTGAGGCGGATGGGCTACAACAGCAGAAGACCCCACCGGGTACCACTCATCTCCACTACAAATAGGAAAAAGAGGCTACAATTTGCACGAGCTCACCAAAATTGGATAGTTGAAGACTGCAAAAATGTTTCCTGGTCTGATGAGTCTCGATTTCTGTTGAGACATTCAAATGGTAGAGTCAGAATTTGGCGTAAACAGAATGAGAACATGGATCCATCATGCCTTGTTACCACTGTGCAGGCTGGTGGTGGTGGTGTAATGGTGTGGGGGATGTTTTCTTGGCACACTTTAGGCCCCTTAGTGTCAATTGGGCATCGTTTAAATGCCACGGGCTACCTGAGCATTGTTTCTGACCATGTCCATCCCTTCATGACCACCATGTACCCATCCTCTGATGGCGACTTCCAGCAGGATAATGCACCATGTCACAAAGCTCGAATCATTTCAAATTGGTTTCTTGAACATGACAATGAGTTCACTGTACTAAAATGGCCCCCACAGTCACCAGATCTCAACCCAATAGAGCATCTTTGGGATGTGGTGGAACAGGACTGTATTAGTATGGTGTTCCTAATAATCCTTTAGGTGAGTGTACATGTATTTATATGTATTTATTGATTCATTTATTGATTGATTGGCTGTATTATTTACGCTGTAGTCTGTATCCTTGTTTTTTATGTTTTTGCTGCTGTAAGCATTTAAATTAAAAATGTTTATCTAATCTAATCTAACCTAATATGAACAGCTAATCAGCATATTAAATCAAAAAGTACCATACTAAAGTAGTATGTCTTCAGCCAGCATTTAAGAGCTGAGACTGGTGGGGCTCCTTTTATACAATAATCCCAGACCTTTAAGGACCTGTAGCTAACAGCTTGACGTGGCACAGTTATTGTGGTAGTAGCATCTTGGGATTGTAACTTATGCTCCAGCATAAACTGTATGTATTGATAAGTTCAGATAAATTAATTTAAAACTCTATATAGAACAAGAAGGGTTTTGAAACCTAATTGGAAGACAATGTAAAGAGTTAAGCGGATAGGTGACTGCAGCTCCTAGTACTGTCAATGATAGCAGCATTTTAAAATAACTGAAAGCAACTGAAAACAAAAACTACAATCTGAATAGTCTTTGCTTAATAGTTCTATTAAAAATAAACAGATGAATTAACTTCACTATATTGTCCATACTTAGAAAATGTTCCACTATTTTTAATTTTAGATAGTGTTGTAATGTGTGTTTACATGATATACTAAAGTTAAAAAAATTATTAGTGTGGTGATTCACTAAAAGTAATATTTAGAATTACCAAGTTAAAAATGTGATGTAGTTTGCATCATTCTTACCAATTAATAAATTTCCATATTTTTTGTTATGCTTGAAGACAATTTTACCAGGGACATTCAAAAATTTTCCGCACTTTTTTTAACTCTATTTATTAAGAATTTCAAAAACAAATTACATCAATTTTCTGCATAGTCACCTTCATTAGCAATGCAATTGTCCCAGTGTCTTACCAACTTTTTAAAGCCCAATTACCACTCCTCCCGCCTTCACCGTTTCCTACAAAAATATAAAAGTGCAGAAACATATTGAATGTCCCTCATATTTATCTGTTCTTCTAGCTCACTGAGACAAGTAAGAGTATGAGGAAGGAAACATTTAGCTGAATACCATCCGTACATGAGTAAAAGCAGATATTATATTTTCTACCTATACATTTTAGAGGCAGCATGTACAACAAACTGAAAATGGTAACAATCTAAGCACCGAGACCTGAGGGACACCATATCTAGCTTCAGCATGTAATGACAGAGTACTTATCAATAAAATTCTATACATGCATGTTATGATAAGAATTAACTAAACCGTATAAGGACAGTGCCTGAGAGCCCACCATAATCTTTAAACTTTTGGTACAAAATAGAAATGTCAAAAAGTGTAAAAGACTACACGTATCTCTAACAACATAACAACTGTAGCATTTTCTTCATTAGAATAATGTTGTTCAGTTATTGCTGTTTCCATACTGCAACTGGTGCAAAAGTCAGACTGAAACTTCTCAAGTAAGTTGTAATGTGCAAGGTCAGACCAGTGCTACTGGGGAATTGTTATTTTTTTGGGGTATTTTACCCAGAATGGTAAATCTGAAACAGGCCTATAATTATTAAGTATATTTTGGTCTAACTCTGGTTCCCTTAATAACTGTATAACTGTTATAAATCACAGTTTTATTGCAATACAAAATGTGTCAGGACAGTGACTGAGCTTTTCGCTAGTTCATGGGACTGGCTATAAGGGACAGCTACTAGGTTTCATTTTAGAAATTAAAGATATGATTTCTTATTCCATTATAAAATTTAAATTACTATTGGAGTGCACAAAGAGAGAGAGGGTTTGGCACTAACTTTGCAAATCTGGGATCATATTAATTTTATCATTAAAAGAGTTCACATAATCTGTGCTCATTTTTTTATGGATTTTACATGACAACTCATATTTCCCACTTGTCAAATTAGCAAGAAATAGACAAGGGTTATTTCTGTTTTCTTCTAACAGTCTGGAAATATATATATAATGTTCCAGAAAAAGAGTCTTTTTCATAATTCTAATTTATAAGCATGGGCACTCACACTGAAAGGAGTTGATTTTTTTTTTGCTTTGACACCCTTTAATTTGAGTGGGGGTACGTATCAAAGGTACATGTGAAATGATCCATATTTTTCTAAAGAATTTAGATTAAGTTTCTCATGATATCCGTAAATTTTGATGCAGAATTGCAATCTAGATATTTCACGTAGGGGTATCATGGTACCGCTGTTGTAGTGCTGCTGCATTGCAACAAGGAGGCCAGGGTTTTCATGTCCTCCCAGTGTCCACAATCATTTCCTCTGAACAGTCAAAAGATATGCAGGTTAGATGAACAGTTGTTAAATTTGGTTTTGTGTATGTATGTTCACCCTATGATGAACTGGCGCCCTGCCCAGAGATTGTTCCAGCCTTGCA
The DNA here is from genome assembly GCF_016835505.1 of Polypterus senegalus. NCBI lineage: Eukaryota > Metazoa > Chordata > Cladistia > Polypteriformes > Polypteridae > Polypterus > Polypterus senegalus. The sequence goes on along the minus strand of NC_053167.1, from coordinate 58,706,168 downwards.
CTCACTGCTTGCTTTGATAGACTACAGCTTTCCTATGACCCAGCCCTCAATAAGCAGATTAAAAAATGGATTGTTGTTGTACTGTTGTTGCTTTAATCTGTTTTTGTATTGGTGAGGGTGGGAAAAAAGTAAAACATAATTAAGTAATGATATGGCATGACGTGAGTGGACCAATACTTAAAACTGGAATCTCAATAACACATGTAACCATTATACTCAATGTATGTTGGGTTAATGAATTGGCCCTTGTCACACACGTGCGGGAGGCAGCTAAAAGGCTAGAAGGAAAGTAATTCCATGACAGACCAGGGGGCGGTGAGGTGCACTAATCCTTTCTCTGTTTTCACTGCAGACCCATTACGGGAAATTCTGCCTGGTCCCCATGACATCACTTCTAGTCAAGAGCTCCCCGACATCACTTCCAGTACAGAAGACACCCTCTTCTGGTGACGAGTCTGATAACGTCACTTCTGATACAGAAGACGCCCCTTCTGGTCACGAGCCTGATATGTCACCTCTGGTAAAAAAGACACTCCTTCAAGTGCCAGATGACATCACTGCTGGTTCTGGGCATAACTACCTCACTTCCTCTGTTGCATTTTAAAAACCCACCAACTCAACCTCACCAGTCAGTTCTATTTTGGATTCAAACGAGTACGCATCTGTTCTACAAAATTTCAATTTTTGCAGCCAGGAAAATTATATGTGTGGCTTCCCCAAAACTTTTTATGGCTCTTGTCTCATCTTTGACACCCTATAAAAAAGTTTAGATGTGCTCATTTTCACAACAGTCTGAATACTGAAATTAAAAAACTGCCACATTTAGTCACAAACAATGAATAAGTCCCAGGTTGTCTATAAAAGAGTAATATACTTATGCTAGACTCTGTTGATATATGTTATATTAGCACCTCAAACAATGTGAACTCAACTAAATGTTTAGAATTAATAAACAATTTATCACAACTTATTTCTTAAACTTCTTCACCAATATTTCTTAATTTGTAAAGGAACAAAAATCCATTCAATTCCATCTCAACTAAGGCAACAGTGCCAGATTTACTTGGCCAGGTTTCAATAAGGAGACGGAGATCAGATTATGTACTTTGTATGGTGTCATTAAACAAAGCAGCTTTTTTTGCCAATGTTTACTAAACAACATTTCAAACTACATATTTGAGTCAGCTTCATATTTTAATGTGAATCAAGTTACAGACACTCTGGTGGAGGATCAGATTATATTATATTACTCTCTTTGATTATGGTCATTCTTTTACACAGTTAACTACTGAACTTTCATGATTTCTTTAAAATATACAAAAGTTTTCTTATGTTTTTGTGTGAATGTGTGTTACTGACAAACATAATCACAACCTATCTTGTCAACCTCTTATTTATTTTAGTGCTTTGTCAAATGATAAGCATGGACAATATTTGAGCTCATGGCATTTGTTTTACGTATATGAAATTATTACAGTTCTTATGTAATAAAACTTGACAATGCGTAGCCTATTGTTTATGTCTACTTGTCCAATATCTTCTTCAAACACATTTATTAGATGTTCAGTGCAGAAATAATAATAAAAAAGTAGTGTTGTATAGATTATTACTATCATTCATAAAGAGGTTGAATGTCACTTGGTATGTTTTTGAACACTATTTGAATTTCACTACTCATAAGTTCACATCAGTTTTTCTTGCCTGATCTATCAAAAAGATTTTTTTATTTGTACAGTCCCTACTTGACATTAAGTATGGCTAAACTATACAGCAAAAGAGGTGTGAACATGCAGTAACAATTCCTACGCAGTGACACATTTGTACTAAAGCTAAAATAGGCAAAGTGATTATTTACTTTTAAGTCTGTTTTATTACTGAAAGTCATTTGTTAAGGCTGGAGAGAAATACACCCCAGAACCAAGATTGATGAGCCTCTTTGCCTAAGCAGCTGATTGGCAGCTGAGAGTTAATCTGGGTAAGCAGCTGTGCTTTCCAGAGTACATCACCTCAACAACACTGTGTGCAGACATGGTCATCTTTGCCAGTTCTAACAAACAGGTGATCAAGGTGGAACTCACAGTACCCTGGGAAGAATGCATGGAAGAAGCTCAAGAGCGGAAATGTAACAAGTACCAGGAGTTGATACAGGAGTGCAGGAGGCTGGGCTGGGTCACTCACTGTGAGCTACTCGAGGAAGGTTGTCTGGGCTTTGCAGGTCAGGCTCTTTGTAGAGTCTTGACGAAGCTGGGAATAGTGGGTTTAGCCAGTCTCTGACATTTCCAAATGAGTGACATTAATATCTAAAACAAATATGCAGGTACCAGCAGATTAAAACTGCATCTCACAGGAAGAATGAGCAAAACCAAGTGATTAAGTGACTTTGAACATGGCAGGTAAGTGACTGGCAAATACAGTGGCTTGAAGAGTTCAAGAACACTAAACTACCCAACCTTTGTTTCATATATGAAAGTGTAACAGGTTTACTGAGAATGGTCACACAGTCACGCAATAGCGTTCTTGTAACTGATGGACCAACAATTAACACTGAAATAAATATCAGTTAAATGCTACAGTGGTGGGAAAGGGTAATTACAAAACAATAAACTAGAGTGCTATAAGCTTAATGAGGTAGTTATTTAGCCACAAGAGTTATGCAGGATACCTGAACATCCTTGCTCATCAGGAACATCTGTTCATGCCAGTGCACCTATCTATGACAGTTGCTTTTTCAGAAGAAAAATGTATTATGCCACAAGTTCTTCAATGGGTTTAAGAGAATGAGAGTTAATTCATCTTAATAAGACAGCCTGTTCTCAATTTAATCGTGTATCTGTGTGACAAGAGGAGGTGAGTTGGTCAAAGTAAACAACCACTAATCAATTTAGAACAATGATTGGATACCCTTGTATTGACTTGGTACAGTATCCTTGTGCTGAATGAACCTTTGACAACCTGATAAGTCCTTACAAATTCTAGATGCCCTGAGGGCGGAGAGGGAATAAACACATTCAAACTGTCATTCTTAGCTACGCGTGTGCTGCAGGACCGGGTGGAAGGCTCAGCTCAACATAAACTGTGGGGACAAATGAGGGTGGGACACAGCTGCTAACTTCATATTCTCTTCTAGCCTAAGAGTAGAGTAAGACCAATCTAAACATAAGTGATATCCTTTCCGTTTCTCCATGGAAGTATCAGCAATTCCTGTCACTCTGCTATAAGGAAACAATCTAACTGGAAGTCAGTGTTCATTCAACAGACTGTGATTGTCAGGGCCACACTAGCCACATAGATGTTAAGTTTAAGATCGTTAAAGATCAGTAAACATTTCATTTTTATCTATGTTTTTTTCTTTAAAAGTGGAGTTGTCACTGTTAAACAGGGCTGTCATTTATATCCCACCACTTTACCCTGTTATGCTTTTTTTCTCCTCACACTGCCTAATAAAGTGGCCACTCTGTGTATTTTGTCATTGCATTCAATAATCTCTACTCTGACAGCAACTAGACTAAAAAATACATTTTTACACACTCATTTTTGCTAAGTAATTGGTGTTGTATTTGCCGTAAATGTTTGCACATGTCAATATTATAATTCTCTAACTACACCACATATTCAGCTCATTGCTTATTTTAATTTTATGATTTTCTAGTTATGTTACATATTCAGCTTAAAATTTTACAGATTTAATCAAGAAACATTTTACTTACTTACTTTAAATTACTTAACCATTTGCCATACGTTAGCCAGTTATCAATTCTGTGTTTTCCATCCAACTTTCATTATTAGAAATCCAAATATTGAGAAATTAAGTTTTATTTGCATCAAAGTTTAGTTCCTAAGCATTCTAACATAACAGCCTGTACAGTAGTTTAAATGTGAAAAAAAAATTTAGCTGCTGACTTTTTGTGAATTTTCTGATGGAAGGATCTTGTTGGCACATTCCTGAGGGAAAAGTAATTGCCTAATAGATCTCTACAGTAGTGTTGTCAACATCAAATAAAATACAAATCTTCTTGAGAAGTGTTGGTGTATCTTAGGATGAATACCGTATATACTCATGTATAAGTCGGGTCCTGAAACCCAAAATATCGATCATAAAATCAGACCCCGACTTATACGTCAGTTCAAAAATGCAACATTTAATTTTTTTTTGTTTACATCTTCTCGCCTCCTCCAATCTCGCATCAGTTTCTCAGATGCATCGAATTTTTTTGCAGCAGCGCGGTTAACAATTTCTTTCGCTAATGACGTTTAATTTAACACCAGCTTCATATTTTCTTCTGATTGAACACTCCATCGTAGATAAGGGATTACGATAAGGGTGTATGAGGGTGTGAGATACAAAAAACACAAATCAGTGCAAACATTGCTTTGGAATAGTTTGTGTATTACCGTGTGGTCACGTAGGCTCCATGGTTACTCTCTCAGGTGGGTGTTAGCATATCATAATTTCTTGGACCAATAGCATGAGTTTTCTGCATTCAACTTATACGACCAACATTATAAAATACCAGAAATTATACAGTAAAATCAAGTCCCGACTTATCCGTGGGAGAACTTACTATATACGGTACTATACGTTACTATATACGGTAACTTTTTTCAGATATAAACTGTACTTTTTGTATTGTCTCACAATAAATTTTGCAAATTATTTGATGTATACTTCTACCGTTTTTAGGCATTATTGCAGTACTATAGTGTGGCTCAGTGGGTAGCACTGCTACCTCATAGATCGAGAATCCTAGATTCCGACCATGTGCCTGGTCATTCTCTATGCAGAGTTTGCATGGTTTCCCAGTGTTTATGCATAGTCTGCATGTTCTCTCAGTGTTTAGATTGTTTTTCTTATATCCCTAATGATGTGGCATTAAGCTGATGAAAATTTCAAATTAGTCCTGCATGAGTGTGAGTGTGGGTATGTGTATGAATGACCCTATAATGTGATCAGTTCTGTTCAGGGTTGTTAACTGTCTTCAATGCAATAGTGTAATAAGGTATAAGAGAAAAGCAAAAATAAATAAAGAAATAGTCTGTACATCTACATGAAAAAACAAAACCTATAGGTGGAAAAAAAAGATCTCATGAAGTACCAGGCTAAGATTAGATAGATTTCACAGGTCCTTCCTTTGTAAATCTGCTTAATTTACTTCTACCACATTCTGGACAGCTCGTTATATGCCACTTTATTAAGGTTAAAGGATAAGCAGACTTACCCATGGGTCATAATAGCTAACATTGTTAAATGTAATTTTCAGCCGCAACAGCAGCTGAGAATGACAGCTATAAATGACAGCTGTTGTAAGGAAAACTCAGACCTGAGTCTTAATCGACATCCCCGCCCTTCTCATCGCCCTAGAAACAATTTAATACCATTTGCTTTTTTAGTCAATGGGATACTATGTAGTCATTTGCTTTATTGGGCACAGTAGTGAACAATGCTGTACATGGCTTTAGCTGTCCCTCAAACTATGGAGAAACTGTAAATCGTGTTCTCTGGGCAGCTAAATAGGGACTGTTTAAAAACCTTACATTCCTTTTATGTACTGTAAAATATCTTCTACTTTTGAAAACTGCAAACAGCACTATGTTATATTTTTATCACATTACATTTACAATTTCATTCCAAATAAATAAAATAGAAACATTTATTAAATAACTTTCTGCCATATACAGTACCTAATTAAAAACTAGGTTTATTACAGTAAATGATACCAGTTAAATATGCATATGCAATAGATAAAACAATGATGACTTTTATTATATATAATAATATGGCAACTGAATGATGTTTTATTTTATTGAAAGGTTATTGACTTCAATAAAAGTAATCCTTCCGGGTTTTGTTAGCAATCCTTTCTTCTCTTTTAAATAATTTTCTAAACAAACATTTAAAGAACACAATGTCAAACTTATTTTACTACTAGAAGGGTAGAAAAATGTATCTCATCAGCACCAGTTCTGGTCTTTAGCTACCTCAAAATGGTTTGTTTTCTGTCATTTAAAATTTAGAATAAGAGGAGGCTTTGTTCACAGACAAGAACCACAAATGTAACCTAAACTAAATGCATGCTGGTAAGTCAGTCAGTCATTTTCCAACCTGCTATATCCTAACACAGGGTCAGGGGGGTTTGCTGGAGCCAATCCCAGCCAACACAGTGCTCAAGGCAGGAACAAATCCCTGGCAGGGCGCCAGCCTGCTGCAGGACACACACTAGGGACAATTTAGGATTGCCAGTGCATCTAACCTGCATGTCTTTGGACTGTGAGAGGAAACCCACGCCGACACGGCGAGAACATGCAAACTCCACGCAGGGATGACCCGGGAAGCGAACCCGGGTCACCTAACTGCAAGGCAGCAGCGCTACCACTGTGCTGCCCATTCTGGTAAGTGTAAACGTTAAAAAGCATTTTCAAATTCTGAGTTGTAAACAACAATGAAGGAAGATTTTAAAAATGATAATATTGCACAAAAATAATAAAACCTTTTTGGTGTAGTATGCAATGTGTAAAGCTTGGGCACTTAATTCTTGACTTTGCAGCCAAATTCTGAGTAAAATGAAATATCTTACATAGGTGCCATGGAGAAATGCAATTAATGTACATTTTTGAGCTTTCATTTTTAGTCCTGCACTCTTAAAAATAAAGGCTCTTTAATAACATTTTATAGTTCTTAACTGGGTTCCTTGGAGAACTATTGCTTGACAGAGCACCATTTCATTTTGAGGAGGTTTCTCTGCAAGTGAAGTAGATTTTTTGTGCTTTGAAAAACTTCATAATATGTAGAAAAAACTGAAATCTTTAAGCTGCATAGCAAGACACTAACAGATAAAGAAATCCTGGGCTTGTCATTGTATGCAGCAAGAATCCTTTTAAACTCAGGATCTATTGATATTTCTCAAATATGTTACCATCTATTCATGGTTATTTACTGTATGGAACCTGTTATGGATCTAAATAAATAAATGTTCTTTCTGGAACCTTCATATGGATGGGTCTTTTGGAAGCCAAAGATGGTTCCCCTATGGCACTGCTCTGAAGAACCACTCAGGCACTGTTATTTTTAAGAGTGTCCTTGAACAATATGCAGCAATAGAAATACTGCTTGTACTATGGTTGCTTATCACTAACTAAAAAATATGACTTTTCAACATAGTCACAGTGTACTAAAATAAAATACTAGAACTAAATAGTAAACTCTATTGGAAGGATAGTTACTGCTTATAACAAAAAAAAATATTTCACCAGATCAATTATCACAAGTGTCCGTCATTATTGCTACATTCAAATTCAGGACTAAATATGAGACAAACAATTGAAACACATATTATTTGTATAATTATAATTCATTTGTAGACTTGCAAGAGGTAGGCCATAACCTAACGCCATGGGTGTTGTGTTCAGTGCAAAGCTGCACCTTACAAATCACGGAGTGCAGATATGCTCCTTCTGAAGTGACCTTCCTTTTATTCCACTGCCTGGTCATTGCTGGATAAGAAGGGAATTACTTTAATTGGGTGTTGGGTGGGGAGTACGATATGAGAACTGACTGATCACTGTATTTGAGTTTCTTACACACCTGACATCTCTGAATGCTGTTCAGAATCTTCTAAATTAAAGCATATCAATTATAAGCAATGACTTTGTCCTTTCACAAAGTTTACTCAAGCAAAACAAAGTTAAAATACTTGACCTGATATTTGGATCTGGTGTACATGATGATTTTATCATGGCGAATTTTGCTTTTCTTTTGCTACAGTTGGAATATAGCTGGTGATTGCATCAAGTCAAGGTCGGGTGTGATTCTGTACTTGCACTTGGACGTCTGATGATCAGCTGTGCTCTGCATCAGTATAGTGACCTAACTTTAACTTGGTCCACCCAGATCTTTGAGAGCTTTTAGTTCTGTGATGTTGCAGTCCGGGCCAGGCATTGGTCTTAATAGTCAACTGAGAACAAACATTACCGAAACCAATAAAGTGATTTCTAACGAAACTTAATATTTTCCAATTAAATCAATCAAATGCACTCTCCTTGAATATAAATCTTCTCTTATTGACCAGTACACATGGTGGTTAGCTTTTCTTGCACTATTTGCCATATATTGCAGTAAGAAAATCAGCAAAAAAAAAATCACCTCATACAAACTGGAAAAATACAATGCAGCACATGACAATTATATAAATCGTGGAGACAATGACAAGCATGTTTCAAACCATACAGAGTTTAGAATGGCACCTAAATTAGATGCAGTATTAATACAGAACTAAAATTATTACCAAGCTTCAAGAGCTTGTTAATTGTTAAAAAGACAAAACTGGACCAAGAAAACATGTTCTGGTGTTCGAAAACCAGAAAAAAATTGCAATTGTTAAAATATCAAGAGACAGCTGGAATAGTAGGTCGGCACAACTTAACATCTAAAGTGATCAGTACAGTTTTAATTAACAGTGATTGTATCTTTATTTTCCATGCTACTTTTGACAATATATTTTCACTTTTACAGTATGTGTCATTATATATTGTAACTATGACAGTAATGTAGTTATTCTGGCTAGGCAAAATGAAGCATTGAACCTTGATCCAACATTAAACTTTAATAATGCCTTTCTCTGTAGGACAGCACATATTTAATTCTCCATGTTAAAGTGACTGAAATTGAGGAGGATGGCAAGCAAAAAAGTGTAAAAATGTTTTGGGGTGCACACTGCTGGCTCACCTCTGCCCCAGCTTTGACCAGTGTCAGCTCAGAGGAAAAATACTGCAGTGCAGTACAAAGATTTTTTTTTTCCTGCAATCAGACGTGCATAGTCTCGATCCTGAGTCAGCACCCTTCCCCTTTTGATTGGCTGATTCAGGTAACACACTTTCAATTTATGCTAAAACAGCGACAAAGCAAAGCTTTCTGTAACACCACCATAATGTATTTTTGCTTTTTAGGCACTTTTGATGAAATTCTGCAACAAATCATAGCAGAAGATACCTTACTGTTGAAAATATTTAACTCTTTTGTATTGTTTTAATCTATACAGATTTCTATGGCACCAGCATTTTTAATCCAGCTAATGCAAAGCGCTCAAAAGAAAAATTGCAAATATTTCGCAGCCAAAGCAGAATTGCGACTTTTCATTGACTAGCAGTACCACAATAGCTAAAATATCTGTCCTATGGGTCAATCTAATCATGCTTAATAGAGGTTTACTCTTCAAGACAACATTTTTCTTATTTGGACGACAGCTTCAAATGAGATTGCTGATGCGCCCTTTCCTTAATGCACTTACTTGGGCAAGACTGTGCTTTTAAATACTCGTGCAATAAAACGCTTCACAGTTCCTGATGAGAGCAGAAAATTAGCCACTCCCATCACTTTTTTTAGACACTAAAATTTACTAGCCTGCTGGGTCATGAAAAGAATAGACATAGCATAAATTTATAGGTTTCACATAAGAGGGTATATGAAAGGATATTGCTTTACTCACACAGCCATTAGGGCACAGCACCTAGGCAATGAGATGACAGAGGCAAAATATAATACAGCTGGCATATAAATTGGTGAAACACAAGCAAGAATGAACATTAAAAAGCTACTGTAATAGATCAAGCTTTACTAGAATCCTGATTCTCCTTTACAAATAATTTTCAATTAGCAAAAAATATAAAAAAAAAACACATTGATACAATGTTCCCTTCACAGCACTAAACTTGTCAGAAAGTTTTTAGCTAGCTGTGACAAATATTTCTAGTTTAGAAGCATATAGTAACATAATGCCACTATTCAACTTAATTCTTTTATATGTTTGACTGCAAGAGGAATGTCATTTAACCTACTTTTTAATCTACATACAAAATTAAGGAATGACCTAAAAGTTAAAATGAAATTCAGGAATCCACTTTATTAAATGTAAAATGGAAATCTCATATTAATCTCACATGAGCATGCAACTAAACAGCAGCCAGAATGCCTGTTCAGTAGTTTAAAGCAAGTTATCCAAGTCATTGTTTAATAAACAAATGTGTTTGGGCCTAGATTTATTTTTAATGAGCTCAAATCAAGAAGAGTCAAGAGTCTCTGATATTACATGATTTAGTTAAATAAAAAGGTAGTCACTTAAAATATATGAATCATATTTCTGTGCAATCTGACATCAAAGCAATAAAAATGTGGACATAATTTTGGGAAAAAGTATGTTTTATAATGCTGATTCATCTAGAATATCATCGTAACTGTAAAACTAACTCCTTCTTAGTAAATTTACACAGATGTCTTATTTTTTTTTTTTACTTCTCTCAGTTAGCAAAAGTTCCCACTGCAGTAAGTCCCAAATGAACATATTGGATTTTAAAACTGGATTGCTTTTATTGAATTACTTCCTAATGCCCTAAATAAGACTAAAGTAATGTTAGACTAAAATAACGATTGACTAATGAATCTGTTTGTAACATTGCGGCACTTGAAGATACGTGGAAGAAAAACTTATCAATTACTGCAGTGCAAGCAAATTAATTTTGCATGGTCAGTTTTTTTCCCTTACTTTTAATAGTCAGTTAACATAAGAGGGTCATAGGGATATATTGACTTCAGCATTGCTGTTTTCAATTTGCCTTTTTAAGCAATAGTTTCATAAGTACAACATTTGATGTATTTTAAGGTATACAAAACTACTGTCCATGCTGTAAATATTATCTTTGAGCATATTACATGAACAAAAGAACAATGGGGATATTTCTGCTGTGTTGCAATAGCAGCAAAAGTGACTGAGGTCTCTTGATTAGAGTCAGTCAAACAATAAACCAGTCCTGGAACTGGACCCTGAGAGCCCGTACTTCACACCCCAGCTACTTAAATACAGTGTTAGGTGCTTGAACAGCCTGAATTAAATGTTACACTTTGGCAACTTCATTGTATAACCTTTGCTGCTACAAATGTATTTTAATCAGAAGGGTTTAAGTTGTTGTTGAACTAAAAGACAAGCATGTTCCGATCCCATCAATTGAATGGGGATATGTGAAAATTATAATAATGAGTTAGTTTCACGGTTTAAAATAAAAATAATAATAATAATAAAAGATATTTGTCAGAAAGTCAACTACTCAATAATGAATAAAATGTAATATAGACAAATATATATGCCTTAATTGACAGAAAGAAAAATGCTTTTGTTTGAAACCTCAGCACAATTTTTACAGTAGGATTTGTTAGCTTTTACACAAAAAACAAATGCAACAATCAAATAATATCCTAAAACTTCTGTGAACTTATGTTAGCAAATAAATGCAATTTTGAACATGTTTTCCACAGCCTCTTAAAGTAGCATTTATCAAAAAATATAATAAAATGGCCTGTAGTTTATAAAAAAAAAGTTGACACTTCTGCAGAATCGGACCAATAACTACTGTACTACTACCATCCAGCCATCCATCCATCCAACCATCCATTTTCTAACCCGCCGAATCCGAATACAGGGTCACGGGGTACTACCATATATTCTTTAAATAATTTTTGATCAGCGAAAGTTGTTATTTTCCAAACAAGAAAGCTTTCTAGCCCCAGCAGGCAATGTGCTTCTGTAGTGAAACTACCATCTCCACCTAGGCAGTCCTCCTCCCTTACTTTACCTCATATTTATTTTCAAGTTTCTTTTTAAAAATCTGAGAAACACCTGCTTTTAAAAAGTGTGCATTTTGCCATCAAGTTTCTTTAGTGATCATATTTTATGGAATAAGTACACAAAATAAATTGGATGAAGTGATTTTGAGACTGTTATTTTATGTTAAGTAATAAACAATTGCAGCTAACTTGACAATTTTTATAATGCATGCATAATTAAGGTTTATACAGTTATAATGTCTGACATAAACTTCAAAATACTATACTTTTATCTAAAATGAATTCAGTACTTTAAAATTATAGGTCAAAGTAATGGCACTACATGTGACATGCATATTAAGTAAGTACGATATCTAGGAAATCAGGAAGTCCTGCTGGAGGTCCTCACTAATCCCACTGGAGATGCTCACTTTATTCTGTATTGTGCCTCAAACTTCAAAGTATAAGCACCATGCAGGACAATGCTAAAATGAAACATTGGCATGTTTCTTGCTATATTTTTACAGTAAAAAACTATACTAATATATTTTAAATAGAGGTGACTGCATCAGTATAGTTTGTTCAACAATAATATTGTAGTAAATGTATAAAGCTGTAGCCCATGAATTAGATTTTATAGATTATTTTATTACTTGTTTTGTGTTTGTAAGTTTTCCAGAAAAGCCCTTAGTGTTTATTTTAAATCATATCTGTACTTAGAATCATGGTAATGTTCAGAACTGTCTGTATCTTTTTGATTTCAAGCTGCAAAGATGTACCACTAACCAAACAGATATTGTTCAGTACATTCAGATATAAACTGCTGGTAAAGGTTACAACAATCATTTACCATTTTTGAAAAAACTGGAAAAGGACATCAATATACCAGCTGTGTTTTTGTCTGATTGTATGAGATGTGTTCTATAAACTACAGTAAGTATACTGTAAAAGGCTGTGCCTGGTTAATGTTTGGTGATAATATCTGAATGTTAAAGGCCTTAAGTAGGATGCATTTTTATTGCTTGAATAGCACTGTTTATTCATATCAGTTTAAATTACTCTTCAATAAGATTAAAATGTACACTGGAATGAATTGTGCATTTAAAACTGCAAAAAGAATGTCCTGTTTTTTCAGTATTATTTTATCTCAGTAGCACTGGCTGAAATATTTCAGAATTCTGATTACTGAGTGGCCTTGAAAGCTTGTATATTGTAATCTTTCTAGTTAGCCAATAAAAGGTGAATTTTGCTTGACTTCTCACTACATTCAGAATTCTGTGAAAAAGAAATCTAACTGATATATCTTACTATTATAACAAGTGACAGAAGCACATCAAGTTGCTTTAGTAATAAAGGGCTATTACTTCCTTTGTTTAAAATGTAAAGAAAAACTCACCATATAGAGAAAAGATTAATTAATTTAAATAAGGATATAGACAAAATTATTATCTAACTACAAGCGTATTCTTCAAAAATGGAATATTTTACATAATTAATATACACTTGAAATACCCAAACAAAACTTAATATTCAGATGCTTTACCAAAACTACATTTACTGTTATAGCAAGTACTGTAATTACAGATACAGTATTTCGGGTAAACCTGCCTATTAATAAAAAGTAAACAATGAGAACATTTTTCACATCCATTTTCCATTTAAAATATATCTAATTTAGATAAAGGCAGGAGCTCAACCTGCAGAGAAAACATTTTAGACTGACATCAATTTTCCTTAATATATTTATGTCGGCATCTGCGGTTATGGAATTTCTGTTTAATCTATGACTGAAAGTTTTTGTAGTGCAACAATTTAGTTATATTATTCAGCTGCCAATATGCATTCAGTTTTAATGCTTTTGAAAAGAGTAGCATAAAAGAAAATAAAGCTCTTTAAATATATGCTCGTATTGAACATCAAATAACAGTTTTGTCAGTGGTTTAAGTGCATTGGATATTTAGATTCATACTAAATTAAAAAAAAATCTTGGAAAAGATAAAACAGCAATTGTTTTTTTGGTTAAAAATACTTCTTTCAAAATTGGTTATTTTAAATTTATTGTATTTAGCTTCCAGTGAGCTTATTAATGATACAGCACATTGGCAAATGTATAAGGTTAAATGCATGGAAATTAGAATACAAATGTTGAAAAATTATTCCTAATGTTTTATTAAAATGTATCTAATTTGATCAAACAATCTTGTCAATAAAAAGCATGAAAAAAAAATTCCATAAAAGAAATAATCCATCATCCTTTTTGATATTATCTGCTGCTTCACACCCACATAAAAAAATTCTTGCAACTATACATTAGATGTAAAGAAGGAGATACTGATTTGAGGGCTTGTTTATAGCAGCCCTTTTGAGACTTGACGATGTCACCATTAGGTTAAACTGTGGTTGCATTTTCTTGATTGTATACTGTGAATGTTGCTGTATTGTAAATCAAAATCAGACAGTATCAGAATAATAATACTTATCCACTGTGTCATTTCTGGCTATGTGGAGTTAAGACTAATATGTATTAATCTACAGAATCTGTAAAATTATTTTCAAACAATGTTTTAATTCAGCAGTACACATTTTATTATATGCTGATATACATACAGGTAAATCTAGTAACTAAAGAGCTGTGAATCCCAAAGAACAATTTTTAATCCTGCTTCTGCATCACTGTGTGGTTAAGTGTAAATCTGTGGGTTTATATGAAGTGCTTTGGATGCAGATGTGTTGTATAGTTTTCTAGGAACTCCATATTCCATATTAAATCATGTACACTTCCTCAGATACATTCTGCTAACCATTAAATAGGTTTTTCCCTGAATCAGCACAGACTACCTTGTTGGAACATCTATTAACTTGCAAAATACCTTTGATAAGAATAACAAACACTCTGGTGCATTTGAAATATTATTCAATAAACTAATGGTGCTGCACTAGTAACTTTTACATTTTATGAGCATCATCTGATGTGAAAAGTTTTGACCACCTGATGGAATACCACCAAAAAACAATTGATATAAACTGTCATGTCATTCTAAGTGGAGCAAAAGAGAGGCCTCTCGCTTTTATGCTTTATGCACAAGTTAGCCACACCATGGTAGACACAAAATAGACCCACCGAGATTTTTGTCTTGTGGCATTGGCTTTCAAAGCCAATGCCGCAGTCAGCATTATTGAATATTTAATGTTCTGATGAGCACTTCCACCTGCTGACACAGGCAAAGTGACAGAACAATACACACACTAGAACAAGAACATCAATTGGCTCCCCAGTCACACTGACAGGCCCACTTTTAGAAGTAAAGTAGAAGAGTCAGACTACTCTGTAGGTATTGGTTTTAAAATATACATATTGCTTAATGTTTGGCTGTGCACAGGAGAAGTAAATAAAATATCCACAAAAGACATATCTGTGTCAAAATAACTACAAAATATAATTTCTTTGCACAAAGAAACAGGGGTCTTACATTTACAATTTTGGTTGATATTTTAAGCCTCTTAATAAACATTTTATACTAAAAGAAAATGTTATTATTCAAAGACAAGCAGTAAAGCTGTTAACCTAGCTTATTTTGGTAATTTTTAAAAAATGTTTTCAGTGTCGACCACACATACAGTAATACAGTCAACTTACTGTTACAGTATGTATATCTGTATGAAGGAATTATGTAATGCAGAGATACTATTAGAAAAAGAAAACATCTAAGATCTATCATGTCTATCATGTTCACATTTAGTGGACATTTTTGAAATATATAGAAATATTACAAAGATAATAGAATGCTTAGGATGTGTCCCTCAATCAGTCTACTGCAGC
This sequence comes from Polypterus senegalus, assembly GCF_016835505.1. Taxonomy (NCBI): domain Eukaryota; kingdom Metazoa; phylum Chordata; class Cladistia; order Polypteriformes; family Polypteridae; genus Polypterus; species Polypterus senegalus. Next base: position 58,690,761 of record NC_053167.1, on the reverse strand, counting down.
AGACTATCAAATCATGATTGTGGTAAGCCAAGTTATTACCAAAGATTTACCTCAAGGCTGATAAAGTTCACTAATTATTTTTCACTGTGATTACAGGAAATTTTGCATAATCAGATTGTGTCATCTAACCATACTAGACTCTGTGTACTAGTATTCCACAGAACACAGGTACATGACATAATTTTTCCTTCTGGCTGTGGTGTCAAAGAGTCTAGCAGTCTTTTGTTTTATGTTTGGTCATAACCAAGCTGATGGGATTGCATCATAAAATTGATATAATTGGACACAATTAGGGTACCAGTGACACAAGCAGAGGTATGCAGATTGTGAGCTCTCAGGTGGACCAAGCATACATGTGGCTGTCAAGAACATCTGCTGACATAGTATTGACAAGAAAATACTGCCATTTTGCTATTAAAACGTTGAAAGAGAAGTCTCATAAAACTTTTAGGTGAGTTGGCAGTGCATACGTTAAGACATCAATGGCAATTTCTGGATAAGTTATTAGAACTATGAGGGCCCATAATTGTATCTTGCATACAAGCTACTAAGTACTTTAGTAGAGACAGCTAAGCCTACAAAAAAGCTACTTGTAAAGCATGGCCCCTCTGTCTGTGGTGAAGATTACCAACCAGAAATACACACTTCTTTACATTCCATAGATGGCCATGTTAATATGGGCATATAAAGAAGTATGTCTCCCAAGCAGGTAGTTTCAATATGCGCATATAATCATAGTGAAAAATAAGTGCTGATTCAGACTTTCAGCCACTAGAGTGTTACAGATCAGTCAAAGACAGCAATTTACCTTATCCCCCCCAAACCCCCCTCCCTTTATACAGTACCTCATTGATTAATCTATATTTAGCATTCCAGCAATTACTTCTGAGTCTTTGCTTAATTATTGAGGTTTTAAATTTAATCCAATAATTATTGGAGATATACTTACATCAGATGAAACAATCTAACGTTCAAATTATAATAATTACAAAACTGCACTGGCTATTTATTTTCACCGTTGTTTAAGGAACCATAAAAGTCTTTTTTCCAGACAGTTCAACTCAGATTAATCCAAATTAGGTGTTACAGAATTTATGTTCCTTAAGATACCCCAATTTTGCAGTTTCTAAAAAATGTTTTGCACATTTTCCTTTTTTGAATTTAACTGTCACACAAAATGTACACAATATAAGTAAAAATGTTTCACAAAATAAGATTTTGATAAGGAAACCACTCAAAGAGTAGTCATGGTGTACAAGAGTTGTGCCTACCTGTTTAAACAAGTCCAGACTCTGAAAACCCTCAGCTCTTCCAAAAAAGAAACAAAAAATGGTAAGCCCATTTCTCCTTGTGTCAAAATTTCAGTTAAACGTAGTCCACAGCAGATTCTATAACATCAGTCGACTTCTTGGGTTTCTTGAGCAATTTGGAAATGCCTACTGATGAATGGATCAGGCCCATTGTGTGAGCATCATGATAATTCATTTCCACCTGTATCTTCTTCTCCTACCCCTGCCTTCGCCTTCCTACAGCTTCTCTCACTTTCTCATTCACAGTCCCTGTTTCCTTCTTGGATTTCTCCCACCCCCACCCCCAGCCCCTTCGCTTTCTCTCTCTCCCCCTCTCCCTCTCCCTCACTAACTCTCACTCTCTCACTCTGTCTTTTTGTGTCTACAGCTCTTCTCT